>NC_140181.1:24629598-25229598 GCF_963971535.1 Notolepis coatsorum
TAAAACAAATAAGAAGAGGTGGCTGGGACGGACAGGGGTGAGCAGAGAGCCCTTTTACCATCATCATTATTTTTCCTGACTTTAGGCCATATTAAAAAATATTTCTGTGTTCCATTTGTAACCAAATCAGATTTTCTGTATCTTGTATCAAAATGGGCCCAGAAGGAAAGAGCTAATACACGCCCAATATTGGGAAATTTGGTCCCATTCAATTAGTGACTAAATGAAATGCAGAGGAGGCAGGCATGAGTCAGGCCACCTAAATGGAGCTACTGATTGGGAGATGCAGGTAGAAAACCTGTTGTTCCACGAGAGATGGTTACTGGTTAGCACTAACTGTATGCCTGACCTAGTGTTATGCATGTCAGCGGATAGTTTATTTTATCGAATTGACGGTGCCCTGGGAGGATTCAGTGGAGGAGGCTTATGAAAGGAAAACACTTTGATATGCAGATTTAGCAGCAGAAACGGAACTTTATCATTATTGGGAGAGTTGGGAATTTGTGGCCGCTTGTTTGCAAAAGGCGGTAAATAGATTTGGTTGAGGAGAAATTACGTCAACTGGGGTCCAAGTAAATAAAGGGTAAGAGTATTCCTTTTCTTCTCTGTTGTTGCTGTTTCATGTGTGATGTTATCAGGAAAGGAATAGTTCTGTTTTATGAGTTCAGCGTGTGGGTATCATGGACAATGACAGCTAGCATGGAGGGGGGTGGTTCTAACTTCTGGGACACTGGAACTAGGGCTGGGCGATATAACGATAACGATAAATATTGCGATATATTTTAACACTATGATCGCCGTGAACGAGTTTACACGTCATTCCTAGCCATGCTCATTCTGCCGAAGACGCCGTAACTCGTCTTTGATGTCAATATTTCAAAAATCTGTCATCGAAATCATATTTCCTTTCCGGAGCCCTGAGACACAGTGCAAAGCTCCACTCAACTCTCTAGCGGTTCAAGAGCGCCATCTGGTGGCCGATCGGCAGATCGCCAGCCGGAAATTAACCTTTGAACCGGTAGTGCTCATCCATATGTGGTCCGGGCACTCGCTATCGTTAGAGAGACTCCGTATTGACACAGTGAACATCGATCGGTGCAAATAACTCGAAAAAACAACATGATTTGGACGTATATACTATTATACAACCTGGAAATGGATCGGGCATTTCTCCATCCCATAATAGAAAAAATTCTGTTCCACGCTCTTCTGCCAGCGGCGCGAGGAAGCCACGGTAAGATTCAGCGTTATTTTCTAACGTCTTCTATACTAACTGATCTGATGAACATATGACCCACTCTGGATGAATCATCTAACGCTGCCCACGGAATTATAAACGATCCCCCGCCCATCCGGTCATCATCAGATGATGCGTAGAAACTTCTAGAACCACGTCCAGTTGAAATTTTTTATCTCTCACAGATTCCTACCAAACTGTATTTGATCATCAATATAATGCATTTAGGGCTATAAATCATGTTCTGAAGAAAGCTGCAGAAAACGATAAAAACATACTTATACTTTAGACCATATTTTAGTATGAATATGTGAATGAAAAAGTTTAACGTTGCTACACCCTGAACAATACATATAGGACATTGAATGGGCCATAATAATGGCAATTTAGCAATAGAATTTAAAAAGTTATAGCCCTGCAAAGAAGGGGAACTTCTCCATAGACAAATAGAGCTGGCGAGGGATGGTAAATTATGAATTTAACCCATGGCGATTAAAGTGTTAATAATCGATATCGGGGGGAAAAAAATAAAAAATATAAATCGATTTTTTTTGTGTGACCTGCAACAGGGCAGTTTTAAAACCAGAGACAGTGGACAGACTTGTCTTTCTTGCCTGCAACTTAAAGTAATGGCTTTGCTTGTCCAAATGACAATACTGACCAAATTGAGATTTATTTTTCTCTTGTCCATTTATTTTGTTTGCTTTCTAATTTAAAAAACAGTTTGAAACCGTCTGTACACAGTAGGCTATGTGTGCTAGCAGAGCTAGACTCCAGTCACAAGTCACGGTGCACATGTGCGGTGGTTTGACCACCAAAAAAGCGCCAAAAGATAGAAAAGAAATGAGCAGAGCCAGAACTGTTCAACTCCCCTGTAGCCACAGCCAGCAGAGAAGCCGGTTTACTTTAGCTTTTAAATCAGCTGCAGCCTGAGAACTGGAGTGTGAGGGGATGTAACACTAAAGATGGCGGCAACGTCAAAGAATTGCTGCAAAATAAACATACCGGTACATCTGTTGTTTAATTTTTTTTTTTTTTTTTTTTTTTATATACTTATAACAATTTCGATAATTATCGCGATATGATTTTTTGCCATATCACCCAGCCCTAACTGGAACTAACTATTGAGTCTTCCTGAGGTGTGGTGGTCCTAACTTTATGAAACACCAGTGAAGGGAGGTGCCCACTTGATAATCCCGGTGATATGCTGGCTCTCGCTGCCTATCTATCTCTCCATGTTTGGTGGTGGCCATTAGGGGCCATGTGGTAGGGTATATAGCATCGGCATTGTCAATACCTGAAGCTCACATCAAATGGGCATGGGTCTGTTGAAGTTGGCAATGCTGTATTGTTTAGGCCTCTCCAGGTGTGTGTAGACTCTGTGGAGCATGTTGATGATGGTCCTCTCCAGGTGTGTGTAGACTCTGTGGAGCATGTAGATCAGTGGTTCTCAACTGGTTTAGCCTCTGGACCCAACATTTTCCTTAGTCATTAAAGGGGAACTATCTTATAAATGGCCTTTTTGAGTGTTTAGCATTGTTTCCTAGCTATGTGAACTTATATTAATATGATCTATGTCTCTAATTCTCATATTGGCGCATTCTTCCAATTCTCCTCTCACAATATTCACCCTCACTGAACTGAGTCATCTGAAAATGTGATGATTTGTGATGTCAGAGAGACACCGCTGCATGATAATGTGGCTGTGTGGCATCAGGCTCATGATGAGCTGCACACAGTGGTTGGAGCCCAGGCTCAAAACGGCTTAAGATCTTGAGGTAGAAAAAAACTGTTTTTGAGGACTTGATTAGAAATACAAAACAATGAAAAAGAAAAAAAAAATTACAGAGGTAATAGACTCACAGGAATTGTGTAAAAGTGCCCAAATAGTGAAAGAAATAGTAAAATAGTTCCCCTTTACGTCGCGACCCACATTTTTTAACCACTATGATTTATTTAAAAATATATATATATATTTGCAGTAATACACTTTCAAAATCGTTCATGCACTGTTAAAAACATGAAATAAACACAAAAAAGTGCAACAAAAGTGCAACTAGGGCTAAAACCCCAATGAAATAAAATAATAATAAATAATATATGCTTCTTAGCTTAACATAACATACCTAAGTTTGGGGGAACTAATGGGATAACTGGGGTTGCAACAAAAGTGCAACTAGGGCTAAAAACCCAATGAAATAAAATAATAATAAATATGCTTCTTAGCAGACTTAGCAGACTTCTTAGCTTAACATAACTGTCATAACATACCTAAGTTTGGGGGAACTAATGGGATAACTGGGGTTGCAACAAAAGTGCAACTAGGGCTAAAAACACAATGAAATAAAATAATAATAAATAATATATCCTTCTTAGCAGACTTCTTAGCTTAACATCCCAGGGAACTAATGGGATAACTGGGGATGTTGTTTGCTCCTTACAAGAGTCTCAAAGTCTGGGGTGATGGTAGACAAAGCAACTCTGAGGTCATGCTCAATGTCAAATCTGTTCCTCTGCTTTGTCTTCAGCTGGTCCAGAGCTGAGAAGCCACTTTCACAAAGATAGGTAGTGCAAAAAAAAAAAAACTTTTTTTTCACACACATCCACTCAAAATGGCCCCGCGACCCACTTTTGGGTTGCGACCCACCTGTTGAGAAACACTGATGTAGATGATGGTCCTTTTCAGGTGTGTGTGTAGACTATGGAGCATTGTAGATGATGGCGTCCTCCATACTGATATACTGGTATGCAAACTGCAGGGGGTCCAGGGAGTAAACAATAACAACATACCATAACAATTTAGACACATTGCCTGTGATCAGCTGGGTACAGGCTCTCGTACCCCTGAAGTGCAGCCTCTTCTGAGCAAACTTCAGCATGGAAGAATGGTACCTCCAGAGATCCTGGGTTGGTGAAGGTTCCCAAAACCAGAAAAATTATCATAAATCATAATCAACTATATAATACAACTAGGCCTAAATAATATATAATACAACTATTTCCCTGTTTTCCAAGTCAGAATTGCGATATAGTATGGATGTGTGGAGTAAACATTACACAGTCATAGAGCAACGGCTTGACAATGCTGGAGAGAATTATTAAATTAGTCTTTGTATGTGGACATTATTAGAACAGACCATGTAGGCTATATAGTGGCTGAAAAGGCGAAATAAATCGATATCAATATTTTATAATCAGTCATGACTTGATATTATGTGCATACTACTGGCTTATTGATTGATGCCAAGCTTTCATGTGTACTGATGCCAGGCCAAAACAATAACTTTAGCTAATAACATTACCTCCACTCTTCAGCAGGTCTCTCCACTCTTGGAACAGCATCAGTGCACCAGAGTGAAACACCTAAGTTCCTTTCTTTAGGAAAGAGTGCTTTGGTATAGTATTTTTTCTCCTCTTTGACTGTCAGTAGTCATCGGGATCAAAATGATCACTACAAACCCGGTGGTCTGCAAGGCGCAGTGTATGGACAGGAGTGTTTTCATCAAATAAAATAAAATATAAAAATTAGGTAAAATAAAATTGTAAATTTCTAAAAAAAAAGTGTCTTGCGTAAAAGTGTAGGATAATGAGCGGCTAAGTGGCGCAGTGGGCGCTCGCCACTAATGCAGGAGATGCTGGGTTCGAGCCCAGCTCTCTGCGTTGCTTCCGGCTTGGCTGGTCGTTCATACTAATACAATTGGCAGTATAAGGGGCTGGGAAAGCCGGTGGGTGGGGATCGGACGTTGTGGACAGTGACTCCTACAGGTCGGTTGGTGCGCCTGTACAGCAGAATCAGGAAGCAACGGGGGCAGCTTGAGCCTCCCACGCGTTACTCCTCGCCGCTGAGAGATCGCGTTGTACAGGTGAAAAGATGTGACAGCTGCCTCCTCGTGTACTGGAGGGGACACGTGATGCAAGGCTTGGTCCACATTGCAGCCGACCAGTGGGAGGCATGGCCTAACAACGTTCGAGACAGGGGAGGGTAGAATTGGATAATATGAAATTGGGATGGGAGAAAAATAGAAAATGGGGAGAAAAAGTAGATAAAAAAAAGTGTAGGATAATGTGCATCTTAAGGTGCAGTGCAGGGTGCATGTGTCTTGTGTGGGTGTTCAAGAGTTTTTTAACCTAGCCATATTTTCAGAAAACTCCTAAAAATACATGCCTAAGTAAATGGAAGATTGCTCCACTTCTACAAGGTCCATTTGCATGTTCTTTGTATCTAGGGACATCTATGGACCTCATTAGGGATGTCCCAATCGCATTTTTTTGCTTCCGATCCCGATCATGTGATTTTGAGTATCTGTCGATACCAATCTTTCCCGATCCGATCTTTCACATTAGTAACCAATTTGACGCATTTTTGTCAGAAACTGGCGAAGCGAGACAAAGCCCCTCTGTTCCCTCAATAGCCCCAGTCGAGCGCGGCGGCTCAAATGACATTCACCATACGAGAAATATTCAAAGTTTCAATCTGTTTGCACATTAGTATACATTCACAGTGTTCGACTTACGTAATGATTTGCTCCATTTTGGTCTGAAACGCAGACGAATAATCCTCACAAAGCGAATGTTGACGTTATCCAGGTGAACGTTCTTCATTCAAGCGAGGCATTCAATACAGTTGTTTGGCAAAGCACCAGCCGTCCCCCATTCCTTTGCTTGCTCTAGTCACATACCGTTGAACGCACGCGGAACGTCCGCCTTGCAAACATTGCAACTGGCTATTGGACTGGCTTCGGTTTCAATTTAAAAATGCTTCCAAACTTCTGACATTTTGTCTAGCTGTTCAGGTGTTACGAGTTATCAGGTGGACCTGCCGGTGTTTCGGGAGCGACGCGTTGTGAGGTCTCCCATTTTCGGCACACGTCACTGTCGTGCGACGGTGTAAATCAAAGGAAATGCATTTGTTTTGGCAAATTCTTCTGCTCTGTGTGACAATAAATAAATGAATGATGATATGTAATTTAAAACCAAAATTAAGGCCTCAGTATGAGTTTAAGATGTGAACATGGTCATGTTTGTTGAATAAAATAAAACTTTTATTTGTTTTTTTTACTCCAGATTTAAAAAAAAATCCCCGATCCTGATCTTCTGAAAATCACATGATCGGCCCCGATCACGTGATCGGATCGGGACATCCCTAGACCTCATGGAATGTATCCCCAGTGTCAGAAATATTGTGTCTGTTACAATTGTAATGAACCAAAGGAGAATATCACATTTCTCTTTTTTGTCTTCTTTTTTCATCTTTGATGGTGAATAAATACCATGCTAACATTGACCAGACGTGAACAATTGCCACTGAGCTCATTCAGTACCTTCTTGAGATAAAGTGTACAATAAATCTAATGAAATGAATAAAGGGCAGATGATTTACAGGGGGTTTGTAGATAGAGTACTGAATTTTGCCATCTGGAAACATGCAATTTGAAATATGAATATAGAATATCAGGCCTATAAATGACCTTATTAGGGCCAAGTCACACATCTATGGATGGGGCCAAATCTCCTCTTTTCAATGGCAGAGTTCAATCTGGATTTAGTACCACCAGGCGCCCCTGACAGGGCAGCAAAAGCCGTGAATGAAATCTACTGTAAGTACAGTAACCATTTTTCATCTGATTGAGCCGTGTTTTTTTCTAGACGTTCACAGAAAGGTAAAGAAAGGTTTGTTTGACCCGTGAGCCATAATCATGAAAAATTACGATGAAAAATTATTTCACGTCAGACGGCTCCAAGTTTGACTGGGGCTGGCGTGAGCTGGGTAGTGTAGTTTTTTTTTAATTCCTGGGTCTCTTCTTTCAAAAGACTACACTCACTTTTGGCTGCGCCACTTCCTCGTGGCAATATGCGTCAGTTTCCGACTCAATGCGCTGAGATTTCTATAAACTCATATGACTAATAACACTTCAAATCATTGGTAAACAAACGTAGTGCTGAAAATATACACCTTGACTGCTGTTTTGACAGGGTTAGGGTCTTTATTCTTGGCTACATTTGAAAAAGAAATGCAACATTAATGAATATGTTCTGTATTGATCGATTTATGGCATGATATGATATGAATCTCAGCCCTGTACCGGGGTTAAGAGGTGTTTGTGTTCTTTTTTTATTTATTTATTTATTTATTTATTTATTTATTTATTTATTTATTTATTTATTTATTTATTTATTTATTTATTTATTTTATTTATTTATTTATTTATTTATTTATTTATTTAAATATGGCTATCTCCTGTTCTTGTCCTTGTTCAGGAGTCTTGTGGCTTTTGGGTAAAAGCTGTCCCTGAACCTGCTGGTTCTCCTGTGGTTGCACCGGTACCGTTTTCCAGACTGTAGCAGAGTGAAAAGTTTGTGACTGTGGTCTCTGTCTCTGAGGGTTTTCCTTCTGCACCTCTGTGTGCTCCATGGCTGGCAGCTCAGTCCTGGTGATGTGTTGTGCTGACTTCACTACCCTTTGCAGAGCCTTGCGGTGGGTGGCTGAGCAGTTGCCATACCAGGCAGTGATGCAGCCAGTCAGGATACTCTCTATAGTGCACCGGTAAAAGTTGCAGAGTATCCTGGAGTCCATGCCGAATCTCCTCAGCCTACGGAGGAAGAAGAGCCATTGTCTCGCTGTCTTGACAACGATGCCAGTGTGATGAGACCAGGACAGGTCCTTGCTGATGTTGACCCCGAGGAACTTGAAGCTGCCGACTATCCACCGCTGTCATGTCGATGTGAATGGGGGCGTGGTCTCCCCCCTGGGACTTCCACGATGAGCTCCTTCGTTTAGCTGACGTTGAGGTGGAGGTTGTCATCCTAGCACCATGTTGCCAGTGCACTCACTTCTCTCTATACTTCGACTCGTCATTGCCGGTGATCAGGCCAATGACTGGTGTCGTCGGCAAACTTGATGATGGTGTTGGAGCTTTGTGTGGCCACACAGTCATGTGTGAACAGGGAGTACAGGAGGGGGCTGAGTACGCAGCCCTGGGGGGCACCGGTGCTGAGAGTCAGTGTGGAGGAGGTGATGGAGCCCATCCTCACAGCCTGGATCCAGCTGCACAGGGCTGGGTTGAGTCTTAGGTCCCTGAGTTTGATGGTGAGTTTGGAGAGCGGCGAGCGCAATGGTGTTGAATGCTGAGCTGTAGTCGATAAACGGCATTCTCACATGTGTCCCTCTGGTCCAGGTGGGAGAGGGCGGTGTGGAGGGTGAGGGCGATGGCTGAGGGCGATGGCTATGTGACCTGTAGACCTGTTTGGTCTGTAGGTGAACTGTAGTGGGTCCAATGTGTCCAGTAGTGAGGAGGTGATGTGGTTTTGACTAGGGATGCACCGATCCGACTTTTTCAGTCCCGATACCGATACTGATACCTGGCTTTGGGTACTGATCTGATACCCATACCATTATCTGAAATGAAAAAGAAAAAAAAAGAAAAATCGAACCCTAACTAACATTACTGTTATGCACTTGTCCTAATATACTAACCTACACTGTAGCACTCAACACTTTGATGAACATTGTTACTCAGCTGATAAGAGTTGTGCCCTTCCTGATGACTTGTCGTACAGAACTTGTAAGTCGCTTTGGATAAAAGAGTCAGCTAAATGACTAAATGTAAATGCAATGTAAATATAAATACCCATTGTTCAATTAATAAACTGTCTCACTGTGTGGAAGCGACTGGGATCATTCTTTTGTGCAAGGCAACATCAGACTTGACTTAAAACATTACTTTCCTAAATTAGTGAAACTAAATGTAACAAATTAACACAGAATATAAATGTACTGAATTGTTATTTCTTATTTTATTTCTTATTATATTATAAAAAAGTAAATAAATAAATAAATAAATAAAAAAAAATCGATATATATATATATTTTTTTACCGATAGCCGATCCAGCTATTTTAGTGATATCGGGGCCGATATCAATATCGGATCGGTGCATCCCTAGTTTGGACCATCCGCTCAAAGCACTTCATGAGGGTGGAAGTGAGAGCTACAGGGCTGTAGTCATTCAGGCAGAGGGCTTTTACTTTCATGGGGACAGGGACAATGGTGGTCTTCTTGAAACATGTGGGGACTATGGACAGTAGTAGGGTTGTGTTGAAGATGTCTGTGAAGACAATGACATCCGCCAGCTCGTCTGCACACGCCCCGGAGTACTCTGCCAGGGATACCCTCCGTGCCAGGAGCCTTGTGTGTGTTAACCCTTTTAAAGGTTTTACACACCTCTTCTCTGCCCTAGCTAGTTCCAATGGGCAGGAGTCCTGGTCCGGTGTGATATCCACAGCAGGGGTGTTGTCCTCAAACCGTGCATAGAAGCTCCTCTGGGAGGGAAGCAGACACCTCTATGGAACTGTTCATGAATTTTCCCTTTATAGTCTGTGATTGTTTTTAGTCCAGGACACACGTTTCTAGTGTTAGAGTCATGGTAGTTTGACTCTACCTTGTCCCTGTATTGTCTCTTTGCAACCTTGATTGCCTTCTGGAGCTGGTACCTGGGCCCTCATTTATCAATAATGACTAGAAAGTGTTCTATTTTTGTTCCTACGCACGGTATTTAGAATGTCTCTACGCACAGAAAAATCGGGATTTATCACACGTGCGTACACGGGTCCTACGCACACTCTGTGTTGATAAATACCATTGTTCTTACAGTCTATGCTCGTGCATGATTATCCATATATATGGTAATGAAACACCCCCATGGGATGTGAAATAATGGACTAAGCTGAGCGAACTATGAGAAACTTCACTGAGAGCGAGATTGATCACCGAGGTCTAACAAACTAATTCAACGTATACAGCATTTCCCGTTGTGAACAATCTTATTTGGAAACATGACACACAGAATAATAGTATTTAGCGTTTTATTTTAAACAATATTTAATCGTATGATTATAGATTTTTTTAGAGAATAAATAAATCCAATGAAGTTGTCAAGTTCACAGACAACTCCGCTGAGGAGGAGGGAGCGTGTAGACTATCTTCGGTGCGCCGGGAGCCAAGGATGTTTACTGACCCAGTCCTGCTACAGAACCAGCACATTGACAAGCTGACCCGACATTAATCACTGTAATGACTGAAATGAAATCAATTTCAGCAGGCCAACTCTGCAGCGCTCTACAATGACTATTGTGCGCTCCGTGGTTTTGGTCAGAGTCATTATGGCTTCAGTGGATAACCCTGATTTGCATTTAAGTGATGTTTTAATTACAGATACCCCAGTAATAACATTACAATTGAATTAAATACAATTAGGCCTGAATGAGTCGTGTTCCTCCCAGCCACCGGCAACGACATTATCAGCCAAAATGCGCATCCCAGATTATCTGTACATTGATCGAGTGGAATCCCGTTCACATAACTGGATTTGTTTATTGATTGAGCTTTGAAAGCTACATGGGTACAGTCTATTGCTCCGATGATGTTGGGTAACCTGGCGTAAAATCCTCTCTTGGCCTCCTGTTATTAATATATGGATATTGTATGTAGTTGGGCTGTTGGGGGTTGGGGAAATTACGACATCCAACACTGCGTTTTGCTCCAAGCTCCAATTTGGGTCTCAAATTGCGGTACAAATCAAGGAGAATGTGTCTCGGGTAGCGGACTCTACTTAATATTATTATGTTCTCTCTCTGCAAATAGACTGCCCTATATCTCTGAAAACATCTGAGCGCACACCGCGAGAAGTATTCCTATATCAACGCTATGAACCAGGCTGAATTCATTCGGAAATACCTATGGTTTGACAATAATTACACTAATGTCGCTATTTTACAATGAACTATAGTGAATTACGGGTCATACAGAACACGTCATTGTTGAAACTAATGCATGAAACTGATGAAAGCATATGCCGTCCGTCTGCAGTCTTCATATTCTACCGCTGGGCGCCAGGTACGCAGGGTCTGAGCTGTGCGTAGATATACGCACAATGTCAAGCACACGTTCAAATTGATAAGTCCCACACTTTGCTTAGAAATGATCGTACGGACGGTTTACGCACATATCTGCATATGGCTCGCCGACAACAAACTATCATTACACCTGGGCAAAACAGAGTCCATTCTCTTCGGTTCAAATAACAAACTCAGCAAGACCGACGGCTTCTCAGTTACAGTGGGTGACAATATTGTCACAAGGAAAGATGAAATTACCTACCTGGGTTCCATCCTAGAGGCTAATCTTTCCTGTGACTAAATGGCATCCAATGTAATAAAAAAAGTCAACCAACAAACTCGATTCTTGTACCGGATCTCCTCTCTGGTAAACAAGAATACCCTGAAGACTCTGGCAGGAGCACTCATTCAAGGGTACTACGACTATGCTTGCACCTCATGGTACCAAAGCACCTCAAAGGCACTAAAAACCAAATTACAAACATCTCAAAACAAACTGGTCAGACTACTGCTTGACCTTACTCCTAGAACCCACCTCACCCCTGCCCACTTTAACAACCTAGGATGGCTTAGAGTAGACGACAGAGTACAGCAACTTGCAATGGGCCTGGTCTACAAGATACACTACACAACCAAGGTACCCATGTACATGTCAAAATACTTCCCAAAGGTCAGTGAATACCACGATCACAACACCAGAGGGAGCTCCACAAATCATGTTAAACCCAGATTCGGCTCAAACAAGGGACTAAACACGTTTCGCAATTATGCCACATCAATGTGGAACGCCCTACCCACAGCTGTAAAGGAATGTGAATCACTACCCACTTTCAAAAACACTCTCAAAGAACACCTACGGGAGGCTGCATTTCGAAACTGGCCCCTACAAATGTCCTAACCCAGTTGTACAGTAAATGACTAAGTATGGCTTTGTCAGTATTCCAATGTACAGTGTACAGTGTGTCGTCCCCCCCCCTACCCAACCCAGGTCAGACTTCCCAAACGCTGGGCGGGGGAGGGGCTTGTATGCATCGCGGAAGGGAGTGCAGGGCTGTACGCTAAGCTTTTTCACTAGGGGCACACTTGCCCCTAAATTAGAAATTTAGGGGCAAAAAATATGTTTTAGGGGCAAATTTTTAAATAACAATTTTACCATTATAGTGCAAAAAAATATGTTCCTCCTGCCTCATTACTGTGGTCCTTTTATTTAACATTTAAGTGCTTTTGTTGTCAGGTTTGTATCTTTTATAATGAACCAACTAGGGCTGGGCGATATGGCCTAAATATGATATCACGATATTTTCTGACCTTTCGGGGATACACGATACACATCACGATGTTTTTCTTTTTTACCCCAAACAATTCATTATGAGGCTTACCAAGACAGTATGAGTTTGCAAGCTAACATTAAAGACAAAATAAAATACCCATGCATTTAGCATTTTTATATTATATATATTAGATTTAGATTATTGGATTATTAGATTATATATTGCATATATTTAGCAATGAGATATTATATGATTTAGATATGAAATATGATGAATTGAAAATGGGGGACCCTGATGTAAACAAGACAAAAGTCTTTCTCTGGTCTGCATCCCCTTAACAATTGTATGTATTGAGCTGTACTGTACCCATTCTGCAATATGTTAATAAAGTTTTAAATCAATCAATCAATAGCATTTTAGCATTTTTATGAAACTACTGTATATTTGTATGTCTCTAAATGTTTTGATGAATTGAAAATAGAGGACCCTTATGTAAAAAAGCCGAAAGTCTTTCTCTGGTCTTCATCCTCCTGTACTGTATTGTACCCATTATGCAATCTGTAAAGTTCTCATTCATTCATTCTGACGGAAAACAGAATAATTTTGATTGACAGTAGAGTCTGCCAATTACGTCACAACGCTTGCACCCGCCCTGCTGTTCTTAGCACCAATCGGCAAGCGCATTAGTTTTTGACTTTCTGAATGCCCTGTGTGTTGACAACAACAAAGCTACTAACATTAGCTCCCCGCGGCCCACGAGTAGGAGACCAGTGCTCTGCAGGATGACTAAATGAGGCATAATGATTTTACCTCAACGAATGTTATAATAAAAGCCTTTCCATACATCTGTCTGATTGAAAACTTTATTAACAGACCGCGGAATGGGCATATCTCAGCACGGGCTGAGATATGAACGAGTAACGTGTGGACCAGATTGACGCGACACAAGGTTTACACAACAGCCCCCACCCCTTGTTTTATTGTATTTGTACCTGTACTACCTGCTGTCAGCTGTTTATCTCTCTCTGTGAGCTTGATTAGCTCACGTTAGCTAGCGTTAGCTCCGCGGCTAACCCTGAACTAAATCAATGACTAGGTTCTAAAGCATTTCGAGTAGTTTTCACTGCACATAGAAGCAGCCAAACAGCGGGAGAATTTCGGGAGCATATGGCCAAAACCCAGTTAGGAACCATCGATTCCCATCCCTACTACTAACTTTACTTTTCTTCATAGCTAAATCAGACAGTCAGCCAGTCTATCAGAGTGAGTGCTCAGTTGATTTTCCCCGCTGATCATACCTGAGTGCTCAGCGTCATCACACGCCTTGGATCATTTAGGAGTGAAATGCGAATGCAAGGCTTGAAATCCCTACTCGCAAGCCCGCCCCCAAATATTATTTACCAATCGCAACGGGCAATTAAAGGGGCAATTTGCGACGAGATCATCGCAGCGTACAGCCCTGGAGTGTAAACATGATCCAGCGTGTTGTTCCCACGGGTTGGAAAGTTGATGTGCTGCTTGTATTTTGGCAATATGAATGAAGGCAGCCTCCGGTCAGAGAATCATGTCTTATCGATAACATTAAACATCTCGTCCAAAGCGTGTGTCGTGTCTGCTTGTGGTGGAATGTACACTGCCGTTATCACGACAGATAAAAACTCTCTTGGTAGATAAAAGGGCCGGCATGTGATCATTAGGTGCTCTGAATTAGGAGAGCATCCCTTAGAAATAATCTCCACATCTGAATACCACCATCATCATAAAACAAACAACCCCACCTTTTAGATTGACCAGAATCCGCAGTCTGATCCTGCCGGTAAACAGCGAATCCCTCTGGAACAATAGCAGAGTCCTCAGTCAGCTGTTCCAGCCATGTCTCCGTGAAGATGAACACGTTACAGTTTGTAATGTCCCATTGGAAGTAAATCCTGCCTCTGAGGTCATCCAGTTTATCCTCCAGACTCTGGACATTAGCCAGGAGAGTACTTGGAAGAGGAGGTCTGTTTGTATGTTTCCTTATAGCCTGACCAGAAGCCCAGCTCGGTTGCCATGACGACGGCGTCTCTGTCTGGGTTCAGGTAGGCAGAACAAAATGCAAGGTTGAGTGGGAGCTTCAAAGACTGCGACCATCTCTGTCGGCGCCATCAAGTTCAGGACCAGGGCTTTCCCCAGGATCTTCTAACAAGATGGTGCTGAATCGCAGCTAGGGGGTGGTCCGGAGGGGGCTGTGCTGAATCTCAGCTAGGGGGTGGTCCGGAGGGGGGCTGTGCTGAATCTCAGCTAGGGGGTGGTCCAGAGGGGGGCTGTGCTGAATCGCAGCTAGGGGGTGGTCCGGAGGGGGGCTGTGCTGAATCTCAGCTAGGGGGTGGTCCAGAGGGGGGCTGTGCTGAATCTCAGCTAGGGGGTGGTCCGGAGGGGGGCTGTGCTGAATCTCAGCTAGGGGGTGGTCCGGAGGGGGGCTGTGCTGAATCGCAGCTAGGGGGTGGTCCAGAGGGGGGCTGTGCTGAATCTCAGCTAGGGGGTGGTCCAGAGGGGGGCTGTGCTGAATCGCAGCTAGGGGGTGGTCCAGAGGGGGGCTGTGCTGAATCGCAGCTAGGGGGTGGTCCGGAGGGGGGGCTGTGCATCATTTGCTGTCATTTCCTCCATTTAATTTTTTTTATTTCCAAATATAGTACAGTGTATAAGGTATCACTATAGTTTAAAGGGGAACTATCTTATAAATGGCCTTTTTCAGTGTTTAGCATTGTTTCCTAGCTATGTGGACTTATATTAATAGGATCTATGTCTCTAATTCTCATATTGGCGCATTCTTCCAATTCTCCTCTCACAATATTCACCCTCACTGAACTGAGTCATCTGAAAATGTGCTGATTTGTGATGTCAGAGAGACTCAGCTGCATGAGACTCTGCTGAGACTCACACACACTCCACACAGTTCCCACCGTGGTTGGACCCCAGGCTCAAAACGGCTTAAGATCTTGAGGTAGAAAAATGCTGTTTTTGAGGACTTGATTAGAAATACAAAACAATGAATAAAAAAAAAAAAAATTACAGAGGTGTTCCATAAACTCACAGGAATTGTGTAAAAGTGCCCAAATAGTGAAAGAAATAGTAAAATAGTTCCCCTTTAATGTTGAACACGAAACCACACGCACACATGCAACAGTGTGGCAACAGTGGCTCTGGAGGTAGAGCAGTCATCTGGTAATCCGGAGGTTCCCGGTTCGATTCCCGCTCCTTGACCAAGACACTTAACCCCTAATTGCTCCCGATGAGCAGGTTGGCACCATGCATGGTTGCCTCCGCTGTCGGTGTGTGAATGGGTAAAATGTGAGGAACAAATTGTAAAGCGCTTTGGATAAAAGTGCTATATAAATGCAGCCATTTACATACACACACACACACGCACTGACACACACACACACATTTGAACAGAGGACTGTCCAATCACGTATTAGACAATAATGTGTCTGTTTCTAAGCTAGTCCCAAGCTTTCACTGCAAAAAAGATTTTCAATTAGTATTCTAATAGTTCCCAGTGACTAGGGCACAATTGGCACCGCCTCTCTGGGTGTGTGTGTGTGTGAACTTAAGTTGGGCGGGTGTGTGTGACCTTTTGGGTGGATGCTTCAGTCAGTGTTCATTGAAGGAAGAAGAAAGTGAAGCAGGATGACCTTCTGACCCCAATTCTGAAATTTCTTCCATGACTGATGCCTACTTACATTATATTAATTATTTAGGTGCGGCAGGATATACAGTGGTCGTTTGGTAATCTGAAGGTTCCCGGTTCAATCCCGGCTCCTCCTGACACCGTGTCAAAGTGTCCTTGAGCAAGACACTAAACCCCTAACTGCTCCCGGTGATTAGGTTGGCACCTTGCATGGTTGTCTCTGCCGTCTGTGAGTGTGGCTGAATGTGAGGCATAATTTGTAAAGCATACTGTAGATGCGCTATATCAATGCAGTTCATTTACCATTTACATTTACCATATTAACCATTCAGTATTTTTCTCTAAATGTGGGGTAGTGTGATCTTACACGTCCAGTAGAAACAGAGTAAAGTGATATTACATGTCCAGTAGAAACAGAACAAAGTGATCTTGCATGTCCAGTAGAAACACAACAAAGTGATCTTACATGTCCAGTAGAAACAGAACAAAGTGATCTTGCATGTCCAGTAGAAACACAACAAAGTGATCTTACATGTCCAGTAGAAGCATAACAAAGTGATCTTACATGTCCAGTAGAAACAGAACAAAGTGATCTTACATGTCCAGTAGAAACATAACAAAGTGATCTTACACGTCCAGTAGAAACACAACAAAGTGATCTTACACGTCCAGTAGAAACATAACAAAGTGATCTTACATGTCCAGTAGAAACATAACAAAGTGATCTTACATGTCCAGTAGAAACACAACAAAGTGATCTTACACGTCCAGTAGAAACATAACAAAGTGATCTTACATGTCCAGTAGAAACATAACAAAGTGATCTTACATGTCCAGTAGAAACAGTGCAAAGTGATCTTACATGTCCAGTAGAAACAGAACAAAGTGATCTTACATGTCCAGTAGAAACAGAACAAAGTGATCTTACTGTACATGTCCAGTAGAAACACAACAAAGTGATCTTACATGTCCAGTAGAAACACAACAAAGTGATCTTACATGTCCAGTAGAAACACAACAAAGTGATCTTACATGTCCAGTAGAAACACAACAAAGTGATCTTACATGTCCAGTAGAAACAGAACAAAGTGATCTTACATGTCCAGTAGAAACGGAACAAAGTGATCTTACATGTCCAGTAGAAACAGAGTAAAGTGATCTTACATGTCCAGTAGAAACAGAGTAAAGTGATCTTACATGTCCAGTAGAAACATAACAAAGTGATCTTACATGTCCAGTAGAAACAGAGTAAAGTGATCTTACATGTCCAGTAGAAACACAACAAAGTGATCTTACATGTCCAGTAGAAACACAACAAAGTGATCTTACATGTCCAGTAGAAACATAACAAAGTGATCTTACATGTCCAGTAGAAACGGAACAAAGTGATCTTACATGTCCAGTAGAAACAGAACAAAGTGATCTTACATGTCCAGTAGAAACACAACAAAGTGATCTTACATGTCCAGTAGAAACACAACAAAGTGGTCTTACATGTCCAGTAGAAACACAACAAAGTGGTCTTTCATGTCCAGTAGAAACAGAACAAATTGGTCTTTCATGTGCAGTAGAAACAGAACAAAGTGATCTTACATGTCCAGTAGAAACACAACAAAGTGGTCTTTCATGTTCAGTAGAAACAGAGTAAAGTGATCGTACATGTGCAGTAGAAACAGAGTACTGGGGCTTTCCACTAGGGCTGTCAACAAATATTCTATAATTTAATCAATAATCAAATTCTAAACATACATTGAATTGGGAAAATGAATATTAGATTGTGAAAGAAAATGGCTCTCAGCTGTCTTCCTCATGACGGACAGGAGACAGGCAACGTCACTTTCATTTAGCAGAGTGAAAATTAAATGTAGGCCTATTCCTTGAGCTGAAGAACTGCCAATAATTCAACTATGGCATGATGGCAGAGCAATCTAAAAAGCCTTGTTTGAAAATACTTGGGATTTGGGAACCTCGAGTTGTAAGCAAGATACATTATACACAATACAGCTGGCCTGGGTAAAACTTTTAGATATTGAATAATGAATAGAGACAGAAGTGTACCCAATGGTTTCATTACTATTTCCTGTTTCATGTCAAGGAAAATATATTGTTCCATGTTTATCACATGTTGCTCAGAGGCACGTTGCTGTGTATGAATGTCCATTCTTTAAACTGTAAACCTTCATTCAATTTGATCTCAGTCGGAGTGACAGCCTGTTCTCAATCAAGCACAAATTCCTCCTCACAATGTCTCCTGTTGTATTGGTTTTCCCTCTTGTGGACATAATGCACAGTACTAATATATATTCAAATGGTTAGAATCTGTGTTTTTTTAGAAGGGATAGTCAAATGTAATTTCAATGAAGAACAGGTGGTGGGGTTAGTTTTCAGGAGGGGCTGAGTAAGGCCTGGGACAGTCAGTAACAGACTGGGTTTTCTTCTCAGAGCATTTTGTTTATTGGTAGCTATTAGAATGTAAAAATAATTTGCTTACCCCACCTTTACAACCCCTTAAGCCTGACAGGCCCGGTACAGGGCTGAGATTCATATCACACCATAAATCGATCAAACTTTGAGCTGTCTGACATGCAATTATTTTTCAAAGTAATTTTCAGGATCATATCTCACGGGTCAAACAAACCTGAATGTTATTGCCATAAAATATAACGTATTTAGTTTCTTTACCTTACTGTGAACGCCTGGAAAGAAACTGTGGTTCAATCAGATGAAAAATGGTGGAGCAATTTACATTACAAAAAGATTTCATTCATGGTTTTTGCTGCCCTGTCAGGGGCGCCTGGTGGTACTAAATCCAGATTGAACTCTGCCATTGGAAAGAGGAGATTTGGCCCGATCCATAGATGTGTGAGTTGGCCATAATAAGGTCATTGGACATTGGAGCTATGGACATTATACAAAAGTAACTGTACTTACAGTAGATTTCATTCACAGTCTTGGTGCCTGGTGGTACTAAATCCAGAGTTAACTCTGCCATTGAAAGATCCATAGATGTATGACTTGGCCACAATAAGGTCATTTATAAGCCTGATATTCTATATTCATATTTCAAATTGCATGTGTGAAAGTGCTGAATTTTTCACATCTGGTCAATGTTAGCATGGTGTTATTCACCGTCAAAGATGAAAAAAAGATAATTGATATTCTCCTTTGGTTCATTACAATTTACTCAAGCCTAGTGGAAGATTGCTCCACCTCTACAAGGTCCATTTGCATGTTCTTGGTATCTAGGGACATCTATGGATCTCAGGGAATGTATTCCCAGTGTCAGAAATATTGTGTCTGTTACTAGGCTTGAGTAAATTGTAATGAACCAAAGGAGAATATACATTTTCAGTTTTCTTTTGTTTATTTGGGCGGGACAATGCAAAATGAATGAACATAGTGCAGTGTAAAAATTGCCGGATTTAGCACGATGCTAATTTCCATCCGTTGTCCCCAGACATAAAAACAGGACACATAAAAACAGTAAGAAATGTACAAATACATAAAAAGCGGATACATAAAAACAGTAAGAAATGTACAATTACATAAAAACAGTAAAAAAAAATTAAAAATAAGAAATAAATAATCATCTTTGACGGTGAATAATAATAATAATAATATCTTAAATTCATGTAGCGCCTTTCAGGAGACCCAAGGCGCTTAACAGGAGGGGCAGCTAAGGGAGGGGAACAGGGAACAACGTAACAACAAAATAATAATCAAAAGGAAAGAAAGAAAAAGAAAGAAAGAAAGAAAGAAAGAGAGAAAGAAAGAAAGAAAGAGAAAGAAATCAGGCAGTCATTTACAAATTTGGTGTAGAGGTGGGTTTTGAGTTGGGATTTGAAGGAGTGCAGGGATGTAGGCACTACGGATGGAGGGAGTGAGTTCCAGAGGGTGGGCTCTGGGACCAACAGTCCGCATGTTGGTGGTGGGGATGGAGAGGAGACCGGAGTCAGAGGACCGCAGCCTCCGAGGCGGGATGTAGGGATCGAGGAGGTCAGCTAGGTACCGGGGGGCAAGGGAGTGAAAGGCTTTGTAGGTGATGAGGAGGATCTTGAAATTTAATAACACCATGCTAAAATTGACCAGACATGAAAAAACCACTGAGCTCATTCAAAACCTTCTTGAGATCACGTGTACAAAAAGTCTAAGCAAATTAATAAAGGGATGATGATTAAACAGAAGGTTTTGTAGATACAGTACTGATTCTGCCATCCGGACACATGCAATTTTGAAATATGGATTATAGAATATAGAATTATCAGGCCTATAAATTACCTTATTATGGCCACGTCGCACATCTATGGATCAGGCCAAATCTCCCCATTCCAATGGCAGAGTTAAATCTGGATTTAGTATCACCAGGCGTGCAGCAAAAACCGTGAATAAAAGTACAGTTTTTTTACAATGTAAATTTCTCTGCCATTTTTCATCAGATTGCAACGCCGTTTACAGAAAGGTAGAGAAACGAACTGTGTTATAATTTATGGCAATAACGTTCAGGTTTGTTCCACCCGTGCGATATGATCCCGAAAAGAAAAAGAAAAAGATTACTGAAAAAGAAGTCAGATGATTGACGGGGGCTGGCGTGAGCTGGGAAGTGTAATTTTTTTAAATTCGAAAAGCTCATCGAAAGCCCTGGGTCTCTTCTCTCAAAAGACTACACTCAAGTTAGGTTGCGCCAAATCCTCGTGTCAATCCTCGCCTTTTTCCGACTCGATGCGCTGAGATTTTTTTTTTTTTTACCTACTTTTTCTCCCCCCTTTTTTCAGTTTTTTTTCTCCCATCCCAATTTAGTCTTTATGCCAATTCCCTTCCCTCCCTTCCTGGTTGTTGCACGCATTTGCCCCCCACTTGCCAGTCTAGGGAGGGTTGAAGCCTATCACATCTCTCCTCCGATACATGTGGAGGCAGCCAGCCACTTCTTTTCACCTGACAGCGAGGACTCTCATTGGGTGAGTGTAACGCATGGGAGGATCACACTACCTCACCCAGATCCCTTCCTCGCTGAGCAGGCGCCCTGACCGACCTGTAGGAGTCGCTGTTTACAACGACCAGGATACACACCCCACCGGCTTCCCACCCGCTAACACTGCCAATTGTGTTAGTATGGCGACCGACCAAGCCGGAGGCACCGCTGACAGCTGGATTCGATACCAGTGTCTCTGCGGTGGTAGGCAGACGCTTAGTCCGCTGCGCTACCCAGCCGCACCTGTGCTGAGATTTCTATAAACTCATATTTCACTAATAACACTTACAATCATTGGTAAACAAACGTAGTGCTGAAAATATACACCTTTACTGCTCTCTTTCAAATGATGGAGTATCTTACTGAGTGGACCTTTAAACATTCTGTAGCAGAATATGAATATAGCGGACTAGATGGGAATTTGACCTCTGTGATTCCAAATTAGAAACAATGGTGGTAATAAGAGCTATTTCAATCACTTATCACCCCCATCACGTTCAAGGCTTAAGGGACCGATGGACCATAGAGTCACAACAAAGCATACCTCTCTTCAACCAACTGATTAGCCAATTGGCTGACATTTGTAAAACTTCTCCATTACCACTAGGCTAGCAGTGCAATCTGGATTAACCCGACGGCTGGTCTGTGTTGGCTTACAATCTCTTTCATTGAGCCTTTTGTTATATATAAGAAATTAAAGGCACATTCATGAATTCAAGTGTAAACAAAAAGCATAGCACTTTCACAAACATTTTAATGTGTTTCATTACGGAATTGTCCTCAGTCCCAGAATTGTATTGATTGACCAAATCTTCTGATGTAAAAACTGACTTTGTATGTAATATGTAAACATGAGGTTTAGAGCAGGTGTAACATGTCTGCTTTCAGTGATAATAACTCGACGTGGGAAATGACAAAAGCTAATTCTCCCTCTACAAGTCCTATTAATCAAGAATTGAAATGCATTCAGACCCGGCCCAAGCCTTTATGGGTAGGGATGGCTCCGATACTCGGTATCGATATTGGTCCGATACTGGTCAAATTCACAGGATCGGATATCGGAAAAACAGGAAGTATTTTCTGATCCGATACATGGTGTAAAGCGTGCCATCACGTAAACTGTAGTAGCGCGACAACAACGTTAGCGTTAGCTAAACGTGAGCGCCGCGGTCATGTCAGCTGTGTGGAGTTATTTTAAGCTCAAAGAAGAACAAGGCAAAACAGCCTGTGGTGTTGTGTTAATGTATGCACGCTAATACGACAGAGTACAGACCACGGTACTGGGGTCACGGACAGGTACGCAGGGCAGAGTAGACTAGGAGCGGATAATGGTGGAGCTACGGAGCTAATGGCTAACAATAAAGATACTTACAAATACAGAGGACTCACGTTTATACTTGTGGAATAACACGATACAGCCGAGTGTAATATCTGCAACGGAAGTATTTCTAGGGGTGGCAGCAACACTGGAAACTTCAACACCACGGACTTAATTAAACACGATTCATCATGGAAACGGGGTATGCCGAGTTTATACGTGCAACGAATGCCAAGAGGAACGGTTTTGCCGCAACGTTGCTGGAAACTATTCAGAAGCGCGGGAAACAAACAAAGCAAAGCTGCTAACTCTAACAGAGAAACTCCCTGCAGACGAAGCAAAGCTGATAACTCTGCAGAGAAACTCCTGCAGACGAAGCAAAGCTGATAACTCTAACAGAGAAACTCCCTGCAGACGAAGCAAAGCTGATAACTAACAGAGAAACTCTTGCAGACGAAGCAAAGCTGATAACTAACAGAGAAACTCCCTGCAGACGAAGCAAAGCTGATAACTAACAGAGAAACTCCCTGCAGACGAAGCAAAGCTGATAACTCTAACAGAGAAACTCCCTGCAGACGAAGCAAAGCTGAAAACTCTAACAGAGAAACTCCCTGCAGACGAAGCAAAGCTGAAAACTCTAACAGAGAAACTCCTGCAGACGAAGCAAAGCTGAAAACTCTAACAGAGAAACTCCTGCAGACGAAGCAAAGCTGATAACTCTAACAGAGAAACTCCTGCAGACGAAGCAAAGCTGATAACTAACAGAGAAACTCCCTGCAGACGGTAACGAAGCAAAGCTGATAACTCTAACAGAGAAACTCCCTGCAGACGGTAACGAAGCAAAGCTGATAACTCTAACAGAGAAACTCCTGCAGACGAAGCAAAGCTGATAACTCTAACAGAGAAACTCCTGCAGACGAAGCAAAGCTGATAACTCTAACAGAGAAACTCCCTGCAGACGGTAACGAAGCAAAGCTGATAACTAACAGAGAAACTCCCTGCAGACGGTAACGAAGCAAAGCTGATAACTCTTAACAGAGAAAATAACCGGATTTATTGTGCAGGACGACCAGCCCTTTTATGTTGTTGAAAATGTAGGTTTCCGACGCTTAACCTCGCTTCATGTTGCCAAACCGGAATTTTATCTCTGACACGGCTATCCCAAATAAGTACAATGTTGTGTTTATTTTTTAAATGTAGCCAAAAGTAAAGACCATAACCCTATCAAAACAGCATAGCAGTCAAAGTGTATATTTTCAGCACTACATTTGTTTACCAATGATTTTAAAATCTCTGCGCATTGCACTGGAAAACGGGGGTGAGGACAGGAAGCCGTCATGAAATCACTATCTTATTAACTAAAAGATTTTAACAAAATAAAAAGCAGCAGCACTATTGCATAATTGAGTAATGTATGCTATGTATTTATTCTTTTAGGGGAGTAGGATTTGTTTCACAGTTTTAGCATGATGTTTTTTTTCTTTTTTTTTTATTATCTTTTCCCCCCCTTCTTTTTTCGTTTTGCTCCCCTCCCAATGTTAGTCGTTATGCCAATTCCCAATCCCCCTCCTGGTCGTTGCGCACTCTACCCCCTACCGTCGGTCTGGGAGGGCGGAGACTATCACACGCTTCCTCCGACACATGTGTACCCAGCCCACCGCTTCTTTTCACCTGGCAGCGCGGACTCTCACTGGGAGAGTGTAACGTGTGGAACGTCACAATACCTCTCCCAGATCCTTCCCTTGCTGTGCAGGTGCCCCGACCGAACTGTAGGAGTCGCTGTTTACAACGACCAGGACCCACCCTCGCCAGGTTTCCCACCTGCTAACACTGCCAATTGTGTTAGTATGGATGGTCGGCCAACCCGGAAGCACCACAGCTGGATTCGATCCCACTGTCTCTGTGGTGGTAGACAGACGCTTAATACGCTGCGCTACCCGGCCGTCCCTTAGCATGATGTTTTATAGATGGCTAGGTTTTTTTAATGGTCCGATGTAAAGTAAATTAAATCACTTTTTGGGCAATTTTACTGTGAGTCTATGGAACACATCTGTAAGTTATTTTTCAATAAATGTCATTGTTTTGTATTTTTAATCAAGTACTGTTGAGCACCACTTTCTGCCCTTCCGCTTTGAGTGACAGTCACCCACCTGCACTAGCAGATACGAGAGAGAGAGCGAGAGTTCTGCATTATTTCCACTCGCTGCTCATATAAACCTATCACAGTTGATTGTGGGCGGGCGGTGGCAGATCAGCACCTATTCACGTCAGTGAGCGAGTCAAATCAGAATGGCTTGTTTCAGTTGGAGGGGGGGGGGGGGGGGTTGTCGGAACTGGGTAGAGATTTCACATCTAGTCAGTGTTGGTACAACCCCACATTGCTAGAAAACAATGCAAACCACTGGAAAATGCCATTTATAAGATGGGGGACCTTTAAGACGGGGGGGGGGGGTGGGGGTAGGATCGGTATCGGTATCGGTATCGGCCGATACTCAAGGCTGTGATATCTGTATCAGACATGAAAAAGTGGTATCGTGCCATCCCTACTCTTGGGGGTCCTCTGGTGGCTACAGGGGCCCGAAGCAGACACTTCATTCACTTATGCGTTGGGCCAGCTCTGGATGCATTTATATTAAATATCCACTCCAGATGTATTTTAAACCATACAATTCTTTCTATATTGAATAAAAATGTGTATATATGTTTTATCTAATAAAAAAAAAAGTTTCACACCAAATTGTTCAATACATAAAATTTACTTAGCAGCATCTCTACACACAAACATCAGTTTGAGTGCTAATGTATTAGAGAAACAGAGGTTTGAACACACTGAAATAAAATATTTGCTCCTTACTTTTGTGTTGACTTCTTGCCAGATGCCTGTTTTTGGGTTCCAGCTGAGAGGTAGGAACTGGAAAACATAACAGTTCCATAGCCTGAAGTCCTATAGTCATGCAGTCCAAAGTTTATAAAAATCCCACAGAAAAGGAGTAATGTGTGTACTGCAATAATTCAGCGTGATTATCCAAAATGGCCGTCCACTTCCATTCATTCAGACTAGAGCAAGTCAAAACAAAGAACTTGTTCGTCTTCTTCTGCCCCCTTCTTGTTGCAATCAGCGCTCGTCTGGGATAGCTTTCGGAGCAGACGCTCCTTGGCTACAAAGGTGGTCAATAACGTTAGGTTATGACTATAACCAAGTTCTGTTAGTTAGGGGCGATGCTTGGCATCACACTGCACTATCTCGCGTACGTGCACGCGTACTGAATAAACCACAAATGTACCTCTAATACCAGTATTAGTCTGACCACACCCCTCATCAGCTTACCTTCATAAGCAGGTGTGTGGTCACCTGCTCTCCTCCTTCCCAAGCTTTCACCACAAGGTGAGGACAAGGGCTGCAGCGGCCGTCTGATGCCAAGCATCGCCCCTAACTAACAGAACTTGGTTATAGTCATAACCTAACGTTCTGTATCGTTAGTGGCTTAGCTTGGCATCACACTGCACAAGGGAGGCCAAGCGGAGCCACTTGGCTGACAAATACACCCCGCTGACAGCCCCCCAAAACCATCAGAACAGGGAGGGCCGAGCCCCCCCGACCCCCCCTAATGGAGGGTATCCCCCCTATTAGAGGCTTCACGGGAAGGCGACGGACCCGACCGTGCGAAGAGGCACTCAAGCAACTTAACGCACAGGGTGAGCAGACCGTGGCTTGACCCCACGACTACACACACGCACAACCCGCATGCCACCCGGGAACGAACGGAGGAACAACCTCGTTACTGCCCCCAGAATCACGGGGTCAAGGGCAAACCCAACCCCGTGGCAAGGCCGTAGCAGCGGAGCGCGAAGGAAGACCCAGACCCACCAAAAGGACTGGACTCCCTGGAATGGGGGCCCGGAGAAGTCCATGATGCCAGCATCAAGACCCCACCAGGTGGGCACGTAGTGCCCCGCCCCCCACATCGCCAGCGTATTCGGACAAAGGCCCCCCAGTTACTGCACCTGGTAATCCCAGGCGGTATCCCAAGTACTAACCAGGCCAGAACCTGCTTAGCTTCCGAGATCGGACGAGATCGGGCGTGTTCAGGTCGGTATGGCCGTAAACCGAGCGGGCCCCGTCCCCCCAATAGTACACCGCCTGGCACACTGACCCTGCAGAACAGGCAGTCAGCATGGCCGTAAGCACACAAAAAAGGTTAACCAACGGAAGCAGGCAGCGCACCGGGGAAAAACCAGGCAACAGGCTGTTAACCCTAGCCTGGAGACTGCGGACGAGACAGGCGCCAGAGGGGACAGCTGAACACAGCCGCCCCGGCGGAAGGAGCGTAAGCTGGCGGTGTTGCATGACCAAGCCTCCATTTAACAACCCCCACCCAGAGGGGTCGAGGCAGAGAAGGCTGACACGATTGGCAGACGTCATGAACGTGCAGGGGCACCCTCAAACGGTGAACCCGGGAGTTGACACTGCTCCAACACACCAGGGAATCAACCACCTCGGTGTTACCCAATGCGGTGGTTGTTCCTATAACCCCTCAAGAAAAAACTCCAAAACACACCTGCGGGTATACACCGGCTATACCGCAGTACAAGCGTTTCAGTTTCCAAAAAGGGTTAACCCAGGCCTACGGGTCGCAAACATCACTTCGGACCGGGCCTGGCGGTACGGGAAGCACAGGGTCACCAGAGGAGGTCAAAAAACCACCCCCACAGGCCCCTCTTCGCCATGCGTGAGAGAGGAGCGAAAAATAATGGAGAACCAGCCCCTAAGCACACCGTACCCGGTATTCCCCGGCGGTCTCCCAACCAAGTACTAACCAGGACCAACCTGTGTAGCGGCCGAGATCCGACGAGATCGAGCGCGTACAGAATGGCATGGCTGTAAGCCATGACGACAGTGCTGAGTAAAAACATACCCAACCAGGGTCTCCATAGCGCTTAACCCTGTGACACCCAGACCGACCTGGCATTTTTTCCCCTGAAAAAAGCCCAAGTCCCTCAGGGTACCAGAACAGCAGATCTGCATCCCCGGCGGACAACGGGTTCAACTGATCTGGACCAGCGTGACCAGAACCAGTCCCGTGCCCTAACCACGCCGACATGCCTACTCCAGGAGAAGGGCAGATATGCGTGTTGATCTTAACATGAAAAGAAGGCACCACCCAGACGCACCGCGCCTGGTGGCCCACCCCAAGGGCGTGAGACCCCACTACATATGTTCAGATCCATCCCGTCATCATCCCCCAGACATGAACGAGAATCCGTCGACAACCCACCCAGGTCATGGGATGTGGTCGTCGGAAGAGGAAAAACCCCCATCTCAGTTGCTTTATAAAAACGCTGTTTCAACCACAAGCAACCAAGGCGTGCCAGTCAATCGCCTGTTTACAGCGAGCTAGCACTATACGTGCGTCGGGACACACCCCCATCAATGAACAGGCTATTTAGACCTGTCATTGAATCCCCAAGGCGCCCAGGGGAACGACAAGAGGGGTGTGACACTCCCTAACTCCAACACTTCTGGAATAGAAAGAAGGAAGCATCAACAGTATGTATCCCAGTCTACACAGCCGGGGTAAAAAATGTTCACATTTTTACATCCCACCACCCTCCCATAGGAAAGAGACGGGGATCCCCAGAGAGACTTCCCACGCGAGCTGTACAGATTGAAAAGAATATATTGCACCTTGAGCCATGTAAAAAACTGGTTTTAGGGCCTCCGGGGAAGAGGCACTGAACCCATACACACTCAATAAACGAATTGAATCGAATATACATACAATAGAAAAGGACCCTTCTAGAGGGTCCACTCACTTTGACAATCTGAGGAGGAAGGCTCTGTACTCTGATGGAGGCTTCCTCACATGGAAGAAGGAGTCCGAACTCACAGAAGGCCTGAATAGGCGCTTGGTGAGGAGGAGCCCTGACCACCCCCCCTGAAAACAGATCCATCACATGGACCTGAACAGCACACGGAAGTCCTACCAACAGAGACGCGCACGGTGACGTACTCTATGGCGGGGGAATTCCTGCGGTGCACACGCCCAATATACCAGGCCGTGGGACCAGGAACTCCCTCCCCCCCCCCCCCCCCCCCCCCCGTAACGTGCCGAACCGCCACGTGACGGGAACCTTGAAGGACAGGGGGTGTACCCCTGACCGACAGAACAATGGGGAGAGGAAAGGTTACCAGTTCACCCCTTTACGACCCCACACCCATGATACGACGTAACGACAAAAAGAGAATATGACACAGTCATAGTCAGCTCTATGAAGCGTTTCACAGCTCCACACAGCGCATGAGCTAACCTGCTATCTGATTTCTACTAAGGAAAAACACAGAATAGAGAGGGCTCTAAGAACCCCGGTCCAACATACACATGTGCTTCTGTGGCCAGTACAACCCAGTTGTAGGTCACATGACACACACAACCCATCATCACCTACAAAAAATGGCAAAAACACTCAACAGAGGAACGCCGTTTTTTTCACAATGAGAGAATACATCATTCTCGATTAGTATCGACCACAGGCCTTGCTAAGCACACATGACAGCAACCAAACCAATTTCCCTTTAGGAAATAAGTTTCTCCAGCAGATTTAGCACAACCTCAGCAATCAAGCTAAGAGTTACATCGTATCCCTACCACACAAAAGACACAATTAATGCACAACATGTCTGATAGGAGGTGATAAAGTCCCCAGGGAACCGGGGGGGAAAACACAATCCTCCTATTTTACCCTCAATACGGCCAGTTAAAACAGGAAAACCTGTTAATGTGTGAACACACTGTTCATTGTCATTACAGTCTGAGAAAGAACATTCTTTTACTCACTTGTCACCAAGCATAGCTTCATAGGTTAGTTGCCTTAGTAGTGAGTACACGGTACACATAAACACCATGATGTTTCTCACACAACAACCAGATCAATACATCACGATCTGCACGGAGAAGCTAACTGCCAGTGACAAAAACAGCTCACACATAACCCGCAACGTATCCTAAATGCATTGCAACAACACACGTTTTGGGAAAAAACACCGTTATTCACAATACATTTAGCAAAGTAAAACCAGAAGACGTGTTATGAGGTCTGGTCAACCCCGTTCCTACCCGGAACGCAGATCAGCGAAGTGCAGTCACAAGACACCGTAGAACACAGCCGTCCTGTGTTGTTCGATCCGGGCAGCGTCGCCGCTCCAACCAGTCGCTACAGTCCTCTTAGTTGACGCAATCCCCGTCCAGGCTCAGGGCAGGGTCGACGAAACATCCCCTGTCAAGGATGACGTCGCGGTCAAGAGTGTAAAACATGTTAAAATCAAAGCACGTTCAACAGAATAGCATCAAGCCAACGGCGATCAGAAGCGAGCTCCCGGCGGCGCGCGAGAAGCTAAGCTACCCCGCGCCAGCCATGGCCATAGCAGCAAGCTAACGTTACCTAGCGACCACGACATGCTAGCACCGCAGCTAACAGCTGACTGGCTAATAGTAGGCCTCAAGCAGGCCATGCAGCGATCCAGCAGGCTAACGCAGCAGTTAACAGCTGACTGGCTAACCGTAAGCTATGAACATGTAAACAATGACATAACACTCACCCAGACAGGCCGCCGTTCTGAACCTCTCCTCACTTTTTAAGAGAAAAGAGAAAACAAGACGTCAACACCGCTTCACAACGGTGACTTTACCACATCCGGCGGAATCAGCACAGTACCAACTGGCCTGTATAGCTGACTTTGAACATGAATCTGCCGCTATCGCACATTACATGCACATATCCCCTCGTGAAGGAATACTCTTATTTGGATATGAAAGATGGGGCCTTAACACGGTGACAGAGAGAATCCACTCGTCCAGAACACACAGGGATCACCAGTGTCAATGGTCGCGGCCCACTAGTTAAAACTATAATGGTCTCCAGACCAAGGCCTTCTGTCGCCTAGGCGGCTAAACAAAGGACCCTAGCCTGGGGCCGGTTTCCATAAACTTTGTCAAGTAGCCCCCATAGCACTAACAGACAAGTGGAGCCCGCCAGCAAACACTACTCACCCAACCTGGAACGCACCGCTTCTCACAACAGCGGCATGTCCGACAGTTCAGCTGTGGCCTGACAGGTTTCACCCCAACAAACACAGCAAGGAACTGCAGTTGAGAAGCATGCAGCGGCGTGCTCCCAATACGAAAACCGGTGGAGGGTTTTTAGAATGATCATCATCTTCTAGACACTCCAGTACGAAGACAATATCGCCGTATTTTCTCGAAAATAGTGAGAGAGAAAATAAAGATATGATGTCAACGTATCCTTGTTTCCCAAGCTGTTCCTAATCCAATTTCTTCCATCATGGTGTCAAGTGTGGGGATCTACCGAGGCACTTCTTCCTTGTGGTGAAAGCGAGAAGGAGGAGAGCAGGTGACCACACACCTGCTTATGAAGGTAAGCTGATGAGGGGTGTGGTCAGACTAATACTGGTATTAGAGGTACATTTGTGGTTTATTCAGTACGCGTGCACGTACGCGAGAGTGCAGTGTGATGCCAAGCTAAGCCACTAACGATACAGAACTGGTCAGTTCAGGACCGTTTACAACCGGACGTGGTCACTCGTCGGAACGGCTTGTCAAATGACGCTCGCCGGATATTTCGTCTTGTAACTCGAGACGCGGAGCACGCAATAGGTTGAGTGTGGTGATGATCGAAAGGCGGCAAATGAAACTTTCCACCAATATAATGAATGATCGGGAGAAACGCAGCGCGGAGCAGAAACATTTGCGCAAAGTGCCGCGATGTGCACGCGTCCCGTTAAGAGGTTAAGTGTTATTAGCGAAATATGAGTTTATAAAAATCTCAGTGCATTGCATCGAAAACCGGATTATTTAGACATGAGGAAATGACGGCGTCATGAAATTGTTGTAGCCCAAAACTGAGGAAAACAAAAACAAACCATGTGAACTTTGGAAATTACTCAATAATCAACTAGGATGCAGTAAAAAACTTAAAACCAGATTCTCAAACATAAACATAAAAACGGACAACACGCTCATCACAGACAAGCTGGATGTAGCCAATTACTTAAACATTTTCTTCACAAACATAGCCACAATACTGGTAAACAAACTACCCTCCCACTCAGGGCTTTATGGGGTAGAACACATAGTAGCTTACTACAAAAACCTAGGGGTCCGCAAGGACGACTTCAAGCTGGAAATGGTAACAACAGATGAGGTACTCAACAAACTGAGCGCCCTCCAACCTAACAAGGCCACTGGCCATGACAACATCCCCTCCAAATTCCTCAGAGACTCAGCAGCCGCCATCACCCCAATCATCACACACATAATAAACCTCTCCATAAAACAGGGACACGTCCCCAAGGACTTCAAAATTTCGAGGGTGACCCCTCTGCACAAAAAGGGCAGCAAATTAGACCCAGGCAACTACCGCCCTGTTTCTATTCTCACCTCCATCTCGAAAGTCATGGAAAAAATAGTCTACGAACAGGTCGAAAAGTACCTAGCGGAAAAAAATCTAATCTACGAATTCCAATCTGGCTTCAGAACATCCCACTCCACTGACACATGCCTTCTCTATTTGAATGACCACATAACCTCATAGCCAAGCTCAGGGACCTGGGCTTGGGCTATGACCTCTGCCAGTGGGTCTTGGACTTCCTGACTGGCAGACCCCAGGTGGTGAGAGCAGGCAACTGCACCTCCTCATCCATCACCCTCAACATAGGGGCCCCCCAGGGCTGTGTTCTGAGTCCCCTCCTCTACTCCCTGTACACACACGACTGTGTGGCTCAGCGGAGTAGCAATACAATCGTCAAATTTGCTGACGACACAGTGGTGGTGGGCCTGATCTCTGCCAACGACGAGAGGGCCTACCTGGAAGAGGTCAAGGTCCTGGCGGGATGGTGCCAGGAAAACAGCCTCTCCCTGAACGTCAGCAAAACAAAGGAGATGATTGTGGACTTCAGGAGGTCGGGGGTCAAGGACTACAGCCCCCTCAGCATCGACGGGGCACCGGTTGAGAGAGTCAACAGCTTTAAGTACCTCGGAGCCTACATATCCGAGGACTTGACATGGACCACACACATTAACAGTGTTGTGAAGAAGGCACGACAACGCCTCTACTTCCTCAGGCGCCTAAGGAAGTTCCAAGTCAGCCAGAAGATCCTTAAGAACTTCTACTCATGTACAATAGAGAGCATCTTGACCGGCAACATCACCTCCTGGTTTGGGAATAGCACTGCACAAGACCAAAGCAGACTACAAAGAGTGACACGTTCAGCCGAACGCACAATTGGAGGGGGGCTCCCCACCCTCCAGAACATTTACTACAAGCGTTGCAAGGGCAAGGCTAAGAGAATCATTGGGGACTCCAGTCACCCGAACAACTGCCTCTTTGAACTGCTGCCGTCAGGCAAGCGATACAGGAGTCTCAAGGCGAGCACAGAAAGACTCAGAAGAAGCTTCTATCCCCAGGCCATCAGGCTGCTAAACGAACAATGAATGAACACTACACAACAACAACCACCAAACGCACATAGCACACACATCCACACGCACACACTCACTTTAAACAAACACACTGTAGCACCCACTCCACACACTTATAGCACACACCCACTTTAAACAAACACACTGTAGCACCCACTCCCCACACTTTATATTTATGGATGAAGGATTGCACTACAACTCGTACACCTTACTGTAAATTGTACCTAAAATTGTACCTCATCCCATTTCTGCTTTGCACTAGATAGTACTGTACATTAGTACACTGCATAGTATTGTGTATTGTATATTATATGGTAACTCAGAACATTGTACATAAGTCTATACCGAACACTGTGACCTCATTTTCTTCTTCTAAATTCATGCTATATTATGTTATTATGTTATTTGATACTATCTTGTCTAGCACAGTCTCTGGAGCGTAACAGTAAGAAGCATTTTGTATGAAAGTATTCTGTACTTCTGTATGACAACTATTAAAGAACTTGAACTTGAACTTGAACTCAAACAAGAGGTGGACGCAGGCAAATACTGCGGCATGGTCATGCTGGACCTACAAAAGGCCTTTGACACGGTCAATCACTCCATTCTGATTGACAAGCTAAAAGCAATTGGTTTTGGTAGTCTATCAGTGAGCTGGATGCAATCCTACCTTGAGGGGAGGGAACAGATGGTGGAGGTAAACGGTACCCTATCCCCCCCCCCTCACAGTGAGCTGTGGTGTTCCACAAGGAAGCATACTAGGACCGCTACTGTTCCTAATTTATGCAAATGACATGTCGTCAGCTTGTGACTGCAACTTGTTCCTGTTTGCGGACGACTCAGCCCTGCTGGTCTCTGACAAGAACAAGTTACAGGTTGAAAAAACCCTCAGCTCGGAACTAGGCAGAATCTGCATATGGCTCGCTGATAACAAACTATCATTACACATGGGCAAAACAGAGTCCATTCTCTTCGGTTCAAATAACAAACTCAGCAAGACCGACGGCTTCTCAGTTACAGTGGGTGACAATATTGTAACAAGGAAAGATGAAATTACCTACCTGGGTTCCATCCTAGAGGCTAATCTCTCCTGTGACAAAATGGCATCCAATGTAATAAAAAAAGTCAACCAACGAACTCGATTCTTGTACCGGATCTCCTCTCTGGTAAACAAGAATACCCTGAAGACTCTGGCAGGAGCACTCATTCAGGGGTACTACGACTATGCTTGCACCTCATGGTACCAAAGCACCTCAAAGGCGCTAAAAACAAAATTACAAACATCTCAAAACAAACTGGTCAGACTACTGCTTGACCTTACTCCTAGAACCCACCTCACCCCTGCCCACTTTGACAACCTAGGATGGCTTAGAGTAGACGACAGAGTACAGCAACTTGCAATGGGCCTGGTCTACAAGATACACTACACGACCAAGGTACCCATGTACATGTCAAAATACTTCCCAAAGGTCAGTGAATACCACGATCACAACACCAGAGGGAGCTCCACAAATCATGTTAAACCCAGATTCGGCTCAAATAAGGGACTAAACACGTTTCGCAATTATGCCACATCAATGTGGAACGCCCTACCCAAAGCTGTAAAGGAATGTGGATCACTACCCACTTTCAAAACCTCTCTCAAGGGACACCTACGGGAGACTGCAATTCAACACTGGCCCCTGTAAATATCCTAACCCAACCCCCTCCAATGTACAGTCATTTACCTAGTATGGTTTTGTCAATAGTCCAATGTACAATTTTGTTTGTTTGTACAGTGTCTCCCCCCCCCCCCCTCAATGTACAGTTTTGCTTGTTTATACAGTGTGCCCCCCCCCCCCCCCCCCCAGCCACCTCCAATGTAAATTACCCAGTATGGTTGTCAATATCCCAACGTACCCAACCCCCCCCACCCAACCTCCTCCAATGTACAGTTTCTACGTCAAATGTATATACTCCCTTTTCTTGACTCCTTCTGTATCACAGTCACAGTACTGTATTTGCAAATCTGGTATGTCATAAATGTATAGATGTAGCAGTACTGACTATCTGTATGTCATGTATGTCATATATGTCCTGATGAATTGAAAATGGGGGACCCTGATGTAAACAAGACGAAAGTCTTTCTCTGGTCTGCATCCCCTTAACAATTGTGTGTATTGAGCTGTACTGTATTGTACCCATTCTGCAATCTGTTAATAAAGTTTTCAATCAATCAATCAATCAACCCTAAGAAAGAGGAGTCCCAGGGCTTTCGATGGACGCCGACATTTCATAAAACTACACTACCCAGCTCACACCAGCCGCTGTCAAAGCTGCTGAAATATTCAATGCAAAAATATTTACGTTATTTTCGTGATTATATCTCACGGGTCGAACAAACCTGAACGTTATTGCCATAGAATACAACGTATATTGTTTCTTTACCCTTCTGTGAACAAAAAAAGGCATCGCAATCTGGTGAAAAATGGCGGAGCTATGGACATTATACAAAAGTAACTGTTACAGTATATTTCATTCACGGTCTTTGCGCCTGGTGGCACTAAATCCAGATTTAACTCTGCCATTGGAAATATCCATAGATGTATGACTTGGCCATAATAAGGTCATTTATAGGCCTGATATTCTATATTCTATATTCATATTTCAAATTGCATGTGTCCGGTTGGCAAAATTCAGTACTATATCTACAAAAAACCCTGTAAATCATCTGCCATTTATTCATTTGCTTCGATTATTAGTACACTTGATCTCAAGAAGGTGCTGAATGAGCTCAGTGGCAATATTTCACGTCTGGTTAATGTTTTTATTCACCGTCAAAGATTTAAAAAAAAAATCTCCTTTGGTTCATTACAATCTATTCAAGCATAGTAACAGACACAATATTTCTGACACTGGGAATACATTGCCTGAGGTCCATACAGGGCCGTAGCCAGGGTTTAGAAATTAGGGAGGTCCATTTATTTTTTTGGCCCAGACCGGCCCACTATAATCGGTCGGACACCACCCACCAGTACACCATCCTTACGGTCCCCTTAAATATGCGTACCTACTGTACTATTCCCCCCCCCCAACCCATTACAAAGCTGGGTAGTAAGTGCCATGGACAAGTGGACCAGTGTACTCACTCGCTCTTGGCTGAATCTTGTTTTGGGTGGTGATGTAAAAACACCTGCATCATAGCAGGCTCAGGATGGGCAACGTAGTCTATAGCCTGTTCATCCCTGTCTCTCTCCTCCACAACCTGGCTTGACTAGACATAAGGAGAGAGATGATTACAATTAACTGGTACATTCAGGTCCAGCATTGTTGGAATCCCCTGACAAAGATGTGCAAAAAGCTGTACAATTTAAACAATACCATACTGGTAATGAGAAAATAGTTGTTTATTCAATGAATGCATGGAGCAGTTCCATCTTATTTCATTTGATACTAACTACTCAGTTCATACAGATTTCAAGTATTCAAATATCAATGATGAATATTGCATAAGGTTTACACAGTTAATAGATCACCTTCTTGTTTTATATTCATATTATATGGCAATTAAATCAATGGTGTGTTTGTTTGGGGAGTTTGACCTATGTGCCTACCACGTGAAGGTGCATGATCAATGGACAGCACAAAAACAATTTGTGTAGGTGGAGACTAGAGCTACCACAGATAGTAATAAGTTATTAAGAGTAAGTAATCCATACCATATATATCCTAATAGTTACCTTATTACCATACTTGGCTGAAAACAAACTTTGCTGCCTGTTGTGAATGTGTTTTTCCCTGTAGGCTAATACATAAGTAGGCATACATTTTTGCAGTTGAGGAAAAATTTGTTAATGCTTGTTAATGAATGCTTTTAGGTGATATCCTCAGGAATACAAATTGGTCAAGATCATTTGTTTTTATGATGTGTTTTTAATTTCCAAATAAATCTAATCAAATAAAAAAGCAGTTTTTGCAGTTGAGCTACTGGTGTTGTATATTATACAGCCTTTTCATGCATCTTTATCAAGGGAACCCTTATCCTAATGATTTAAAAAATAATATTATGATGATACGATATGGACCTAGTAGTTGGGTCATCTGTGACACTTCGTTTCTCAATGGATTTTTTAAAAAGGCGGGGGAAATTTGTGAGAGACCAAAATCCAAAATGGCTGCCGTGGAAATTAACTTTTTAATGGTTTGACCTACAATGATGCACAATACATGGTACCAGCCCCCTCTCAGTCATGTACCAGCCCCTCTCAGTCATGTACCAGCCAGCCCCTCTCAGTCATGTACCAGCCCTCTCTCAGTCATGTATACCAGCCCCCTCTGTCATCTACCAGCCCCCTCTCAGTCATGTACCACAGCCCCATCTGAGTCATGTACCAGCCCCCTCTCAGTCATGTACCAGCCCCCTCTCAGTCATGTACCAGCCCCCTCTCAGTCATGTACCAGCCCCCTCTCAGTCATGTACCAGCCTCCTCTCAGTCATGTACCACAGCCCCATCTCAGTCATGTACCATAGCCCCATCTCAGTCATGTACCACAGCCCCCTCTCAGTCATGTATACCAGCCCCCCTCTCAGTCATGTATACCAGCCCCCTCTCAGTCATGTACCAGCCCTCTCTCAGTCATGTACCAGCCCCCTCTCAGTCATGTACCAGCCAGCCCCCTCTCAGTCATGTACCACAGCCCCCTCTCAGTCATATACCACAGCCCCCTCTCAGTCATGTACCACAGCCCCCTCTCAGTCATGTACCAGTCATGTACCAGCCCCCTCTCAGTCATGTACCACAGCCCCCTCTCAGTCATGTACCAGCCCCATCTCAGTCATGTACCAGCCCCCCTCTCAGTCATATACCTGCACGACTGGCGGGGGGGGTGCTTAGTAAGAGATGTGATTGGGCCAGCCCAGTGTCAGTCAGTACCAATGGGCCGATGTCTCAGCCTAGTAGTGGGCCGGTCGTTGACCAAAAAAATATATATATATAATTTTTTTATAAAAAAAATTATATAATTTTTTATTTTTATTTTTTTTAATAGTTACAAATAGTTACCGAGGTCCGGACGCGTGTTGCTTTTTAACAGCGCAGCAGTGCAAGAATGTGACAATTTGACCATGTGACCGCGGCAACGCGGGAGAGCGGCAGTGCGGAAATAGGCTGTCTCTAAGACAAACTCTAACCTTAACCAGCTCCTTAACAGCGCCTAAACTTAACCGTTCTAACCTTAACCAACTCCGAAACAATGCCTAACCTTAACCTTAACCTTAACCATGCCTAACCTTAACCATAGAAAGAATATTGCCATTCTCTAAGACAAACTCTAACCATAACCAGCTCCTTAACAGCGCCTAAACTTAACCGTTCTAACCTTAACCAACTCCGAAACAATGCCTAACCTTAACCTTAACCTTAACCATGCCTAACCTTAACCGGCGAAAGAATACACGTTAAAAAAAAAATCATGTTAAAAAAAAAAATTTTGATGGGATTCGAACTCGTCAACAACGGACCGCAGGATCGCAGGACCGCTGCTCTGCCAGGTGAGCTGAAGCGCCGAATGAAAATCATGGCCGATTAGGACGGTTACATAATTCCGCAAGCTCTGCCGCTCCGCTCGCTCTGCCGCTCTGCCGCTCCGCTCTGCGGTTGCCGCGCCTGCCGCGGGGCATGGCGCAGCCAATCAGGGAAAACGCGGAAGCAAAAGCAGCACTGCTGCGCTGTTATTAAACAATAGGCGGTCCGGACCTCGGTGACCTCATAGCTGGCTACGGCCATGGGTCCATACTTCTTCAACTTCAAACTCCAAATTACTTTATTTTCCTTTCGGAACTTCATTTGTGCAGTGATTAAAATACAAACATACAGTCACAATACATAGACACTCACCACTATAAAAAACACCAGCTTTGTTAAAACTACAGTAAAAAGACCACTATATAAAAAAACACCAACTACATTAAAAATACAGTACTTAAAGCATGATATATTAAAATCCATGTGGAGCAGTTCTATGTGTATATGAATAATAAATAATAGTAGTACAGGTGATATATGTCCATCAGGTGGAAGGGGGAGTCTATTTTAAGTAGTCCAAAGTCCTTGGGGAGGGGGGGGCAGTCCGGGCTGCATGAACACTTTCGGCAACCAACATGCTCTTCCGCGTTTCTCTGATTGGCCGAGCGCCTTCCGCGTTTCTCTGATTGGCCGAGCGCGGCTCCCCCTTAAGCTCCAGGAGAGAGGAGAGAGGCTGAAAACCCACAGTTCTTGCCCGACTGATGGGAGCCGAATCCCGGATCCGATTTTTCTGATGAATACCCCCAAAACATGGAGGTCCCGAACGCATGGAAGTATTGATTGCGCCGTAACGAATCATTAAAAAAATATACCGTTAACTGGAATATGTTGTGCCTTTACACATATGTTGATACCAACATATGACAGTTTTGTCAATGACTCAAATGACCAGATTTTTCAGTGAGGACCTCGTGTCCCATTCATTTCCCCTGCTGGTGTGCTGTAATAATATCCAGGGGTGCCGCCACAATCTGCTCTTTTCACATTATAATCCTGCATAATACATTTTACCACACAGTTTCTAGAAAACATTATTTAATTACATGTCAAAACAGGTTTATAAACTGGTTAAACATATAAATGGTTCATAATTTAATGAATGAAGACTACAACTAGCTCTATGAATGAAGACTACAACTAGCTCTATGAATGAAGACTACAACTAGCTCTATGAATGAAGACTACAACTAGCTCTATGAATGAAGACTACAACTAGCTCTATGAATGAAGACTACAACTAGCTCTATGAATGAAGACTACAACTAGCTCTATGAATGAAGACTACAACTAGCTCTATGAATGAAGACTACAACTAGCTCTATGAATGAAGACTACAACTAGCTCTATGAATGAAGACTACAACTAGCTCTATGAATGAAGACTACAACTAGCTCTATGAATGAAGACTACAACTAGCTCTATGAATGAAGACTACGACTAACTCTATGAATGAAGACTACAACTAGCTCTATGAATGAAGACTACAACTAGCTCTATGAATGAAGACTACGACTAACTATGAATGAAGACTACAACTAACTCTATGAATGAATGAATTAGTACCACTGAGTGATAGTGCTAATCAGATGCATACAGTGTTGTAGTATTGTTATGTACAGTGATACAGGTATAAGGACACGATGGTACTAGTAAGTCATACTGGCCAGCAGTGTAACTACGTAGTAAGATTAGGTAATGTACAGATATACATATAGTATCTACAGATATGTAAAAAGGAAGGGGGGGGGGGTAGCGTTCAGGGAAATAACAGCTGAGGGAAAGATGCTATTCCTGAATCTGCTTGACTTGGAGCAGAGGTTCCTGTAGTGCCAGAGGGGAGGAGCCGGGCAAACCGTCTGCGATGAGAGGTGTCCTTGACGATGCTGCGTGCCTTCCTCAGACACTGCTTGTGATGAATAGACTCAATTACAGGGAGTGATGTACCGGTGATGCGTTGGCCGATTTTCCACCACCCTCTGCAGTGCTTTTCCAGTCTGAGGCAGTGCAGTTCCTGTACCAGAGTCCAGACTGTGATGCAGCCAGTTAGTGGGGATTCTTTCCATGGGGCACCTGTAAAATTTCACCAGAATCTGAGGAGACAGGTGGGCTTTCCTCAGTCTCTTCAGGAAGAGACGCCGGTGAGCCTTCTTGACCAGGAATTTGACCCTGGAGAGACACCACCACTGTTGTGTCGCCTGTAAACTTGATAATGGTGTTGGTGCCATGTACAGGAGTGCAGTCGTGGGTGAAGTAGTGGGAGTAGAGAAGGGGGCTCCTCCACACACAGCCTTGCGGGACGCCGGTGTTCAGGGTGAGGGTGGAGGAGGTGAGATTGTCTATCCTAACAAACTGGAGTCTGTTAGTTAGGAAGTCTAGTATGAGTTTGGAGGGAATGATGGTGTTGAATGCTGAGCTGAAGTCGATGAACAGCATTCTTCTCACATGGGTGTTGCTCTCATCCAGGTGGGAGAGGGCAGAGTGTAGCACTGAGCAGATGGCATCCTCTGTGCTCTTGTTCTCATGGTAAGCAAATTGTTGTTTGTCCAGTGAGGGTGAAAGGCCAGATTTGAGTAGCCAAACGTTACACTATAAACACAAACTGGATAGTTGATCATTAATATTTCACTTGATTAGCCAACATATTCTATTAGGTCTGCTATAAGCCATTTCCTCCCCCTCCCCCTTGTGTGTGTGTGTGTGTGTGTGTGTGTGTGTGTGTGTGTGTGTGTGTGTGTGTGTGTGTGTGTGTGTGTGTGTGTGTGTGTGTGTGTGTGTGTGTGTGTGTGTGTGTGTGTGTGTGTGTGTGTGTGTGTGTGTGTGTGTGTGTGTGTGTGTGTGTGTGTGTGTGTGTGTGTGTGTGTGTGCGTGCGTGCATGTTGTATATTAGTGATTCTGCCTAAAGCCAGGAGTCCCAGGACTCGACAGTGCAAGCATTTCACTCACATTTGCTACTAAAATAGATGTGTGTGTGAACCAGAACAATTATTTAGGAGCACATGTGTGAGTAAAGATTATATCCTACAAGCTGACAGTTCAATGACCAATAACACTTCAATTCATCATAATATACAGACTACAGAATACTAATGGAAGAGCCCAGTAGAATCCTCATAGTTAACCCCCCGGGAATAAGTTGTTACCATTCCAGAGTCTTGCTCCTTAAGCATTTTCTTTTAATTATTATTATACGAAAAACAAATAATATGTTATATATGTAATATATATATTATATTATACTGTGATACTGTCCTAAAATGAGTGTGTGTGTGTGTGTGACATTTGTTCTGTTAGATACTGTTACATATTATTAGACACTATTAGACACTGTTAGACACTGTTTGACACTGGAAGTGATTTTTCCATTGTTCTTTCTTTCTCTCCATCACAGGACAGAGACAACTCCGGAGCTACCATTCTTCACCTCGCGTCTCGCTTCAGTCACCACGAGATCACCGATTGGCTGCTGAAGAGTGGGGAGGCAGACCCTGGGGGCCACACGGACACTGGGGCCCTTCCTGTTCATTACGCCTCTGCCAAGGGAGACATGCCCTCTCTGCGTCTGCTGTTGGGGCACAGTCCAAAGTAAGAGCACAATGACGCTGTTTACTGGAATGTTTAAAGGAACAATGTTTGTCTGTCTTCTTCAGAGTCAGACAAGAGGATGGATACCAATTTCCTCTGCATGCTAGCCTAGCTTAGCACAAATTAATGGAAGCGGATACGGATCAGCTAGCAACTTTACTAACAAACTAGTTGTCTAGCTGTTTCCCAGTGGTGGTGACTTGTTCAAAGGATTTAAGACGTCATAGCCGTGGTTATTATACCACGGTTATGAACCAGATTGCTTGATTTGAGCTACCTGTTTTATAATTTCAGATATACTGCACGGCTAGAGCCTCATATCTAATGTTCAAACTCTGGTGTTTGGAGAGGCAGTGTTTATTTAGTTTGACATAATTTATTTAAGTTTTTTTGCAAAGCTTAGCTTTATACTTTATAAACATCACTTTGAGGGCTAATGTATTACAGAAACAGAGGTTTGAACACACTGAAGTAAAAGTTGTGTATATGTATACTCACATTTCTGTTTAGTGGTTGCCAGATGCCTGTTTTTAAGTTCCAGCATAGAGGTAGGAGCTGGAAAACACTGCGGTTCCATAGCCTGAAGTCTTATGTAGTACATGTCCAAATATTATATAAAAAATTTAAAAAAAGTTCTGGTAATGTGTGTACCGGTAAAAATACAGCGTGATTATCCAAAATGGCCGTCCGCTGCCAGTCATTCAGACGCACAAGTCAAAACAATGGACTTCTTTGTCTTCTTGTGTCACCCTCCCCCATTCTCACCCGCCCGTGTGGGATCTCTTTTGGAGCGGATGCTCGTTGGCTACAACGGTGATCAATAATTTTTGCCATCAGCGTGATTGGTCAGTTCAGGACTGGTCATTACCGGACGTGGTCATTTGATTTTTATGTGTTTTTGGTTACTTTTGCTTACCAAAATAGTACACTATTAAGACAACAAGTACAACTGTACAAGGTTTTGTAAACATCTCCGTTTTCTGTAATTGTTTTAAGTGTACTTAGATTACACTTACAGTATATTAATGCCCATTTCCCAGTTGAATATTTTCATTATTGTGGTATTTTGTTTTATTTAGTTACACAGCTATACAGGCTGTGTGTGCAGCACCTCAGGCTCACTCACCCTGAAATATTTTGGCTCCTGTCTCTTTAAATGCAAATGAGCTGCTGCTTCCCACGCCTGAGCATGCTCACGTGGAGGAGGGGCCTGGCTCACAAGATTCAGGTCAAACTAGGTGTTGCAGATCATGATGAATTAACTGTTTAGGTGGAAAAAGAGGACATTTACAAGTGAAATGCCATCTTGAAAAATGGAGACACAGAAGTCAAGGATCACGATGCAATGTGTGTACATAGTGGCATAGACAGAGCAGTAATGGAAGAAAAGGCTGGACTACAAACAAGGCGTTTCAGGAAGAAAAGGCTGGGTTACAAACGAGGCATTTCAGGAAGTAAAGGCTGGGCTATAAACGAGGCATTTCAGGAAGTAAAGGCTGGGCTACAAACAAGGCGTTTCAGGAAGAAAGGGCTGGACTACAAATGAGGCGTTTCAGGAAGAAAGGGCTGGACTACAAATGAGGCGTTTCAGGAAGAAAGGGCTGGACTACAAACGAGGCGTTTCAGGAAGAAAGGGCTGGACTACAAACGAGGCGTTTCAGGAAGTAAAGGCTGGGCTACAAACAAGGCGTTTCAGGAAGAAAGGGCTGGACTACAAACGAGGCGGTTCAGGAAGAAAGGGCTGGACTACAAACGAGGCGTTTCAGGAAGAAAGGGCTGGACTACAAACGAGGCGTTTCAGGAAGTAAAGGCTGGGCTACAAACAAGGCGTTTCAGGAAGAAAGGGCTGGACTACAAACGAGGCGGTTCAGGAAGAAAGGGCTGGACTACAATGAGGAGTTTCAGGAAGAAAAGGTTGGACTACAATGAGGTGTTTCAGGAAGAAAAGGTTGGACTACAAACGAGATATTTCAGGAAGAAAGGGCTGGACTACAAACGGGGGGTTTCAGGCAGTTCAGAGCAGTGTTTTATGTTTGAGAAAATAACTCCCTTTGGTGTGGACTTTGTATTTTGTAACTCTGCAACTCACACTAAACATGTGCTTTGAATTGGTGCATGAAAACACTTTGTAAGTATACTCTCAGAAAAGTACATGGGTAGAAATTTACTTTGAACACACTTAACGGCGGAGGCAACCATGCAAGGTGCCAACCTGCACATCAGGAGCAATTAGGGGTTAAGTGTCTTGCTCAGTGGTGCAGTCGTAATATGGGAACTGCCCAAACGCCACATGCACGCGCATACATGTTCCCTCGGTTGCGCACAGAACAGATGATTATTATGCATAAATGTTTTAAATGTAATTGTAGTTACAATTTCTTTGAATTGAATTGAATTGAATTAACTTAAACTAGAAAAGTAAATACAAACTAAATTAACAATGTAACTTAGAGTTAGTTTACAGAAGGACAGTTTCCTTCAGAGACTGAAGCACAACTTAATGTCTCATCCTTCCAGTCGGGACCACAGATCAAGCAACCCCCCACCAATTGGTACAGGGCTTGTATTTTGGTTTGGCTCTTCTCGTTGTTATGCTATCGGTATTGTTGTGAAGGGCCAGATTAAACTGAATATATATATGTATCGTTTGATATACCTTGTATATTATTTGTATATATACACGGAATATCCCTTTACCTGCGTACAGACCAGAGTAATATTCGCTCTCCTATTGGACAGCGGCCCCAGGCGCCAACGACCAAGCCCCCAACGGCAAGTTCAAAGGCAACTCCGGGCATGTCAGTACATGCCCAGAGTCTGCGTAGTAATACGAGACAAGAACTGAGGTTGGGACTAGATATTCACCTTACGTATAAATACGGCGCAGGTGTAAACAGCAGTAGTTCAAGTTCAATGTCCAAGCCTTCACCACGAGTCAATGTGCAGTGAAGTGAGCAACCTTGCATCTAAATAGAGCATTGAGAACCGCGTGCGAATAGAATGTTAAAGTGTCAGAGTTTAACACAGTAACGTTGAGTTCGACTTAATCTAATGTGAAGTAATAGTCGATCATTTATTGTGTATCGTGCGGCTACAGTTCTTCCGTGACCAGCATTACCATCGGTTCGTCGTGTCTTTAGCTAGTGCACTTATCCAGGCTGTGCGGCCTAAATCCGTGCCCACACCCGAGGAGTCCTAGGCGAGAACCGTTGGATATGTACACAGGAGAATCTACACCGGCGAATGCAGAACCATTTCTGGTTGGATTATATTGCTTTGGGACCGTGACCACCGGAGAAGAGCACCGTTGATTCCACTGTCGTTTGGGATTTAACCTCGTGAGGATCACCACTCGGGCCCGCCTCGTGGAAGGGGCTGGCTAGCTGTCGTCAATGCTATCGAGCATATTGGATTACAACTATTGCTTTTGTCTGCTGATCAAGGGAGTACATGCACCGGCTCCTGTATCTGGAGCCTCTTTATTCCTCGTTGACTCAGACTGTGTACCCGAACATTCCTCTACCCCTCCCGGCCTTACACCCCGGAGGGAACCCAGTGTCTCCTGTTGGTACCGGTGTGGCCCATGTAATTGCTATACCACAGGTGGCGTCAGCTTAGACCCATCATAGTATTCCTACTATTCTCATTGACTTATGCTCTTGACTGACTTTACGTATGTTCTTCGCCATACAAGCGCGAGCCTAATTCTCAATCTGTAACCTAACGTTGCTTAATAATAATAAATAACTCTCCAATATAATTTATGTGTCAATGCCGTATTCTTGTGTGGGTGTTCACCATATATATTCATGTACTGTATGGCCAGTAATTAAAGTACATAACTAGTAGTGGTTTAATATATCACAATCTTTAATACAGTCAGGGTTTTGTAACCCCTCAGTTACAGGTATCCTATTATTATGCAAAGTCTAGGTGATAAGTGCTGGCCGGCGCGACGAGTCCAGTGACAACCAGGAACCTCCAGATTACCAGACGATTGCTCTACCTCCCGAGCCACTGTCACCCCTGCAGGTGTTGCGTCTCTTCAGTTCCACTCTAGCTTCATTATCTTGCCACTTAAAGGGATAGTTCAGATGTTTGGACATTAAGTGGTATGAAATTATTGTCAGTAGTGTAGTGGACACAAAGCTATTAGCTCACTTACCGAGTCATGTGGTCAGAGTTCTGGCCGGGTTCTGAGCAAACAGGGTCACAAAACCATTTTTTTTTAAATCCACATCACAATCCATTGCAGGCACCTATTTCCAAAACAGAACCACGGTCCTCCTGCATTTTGAAACAGGTGGTAGGCCTCGTTACCTGTGAACAGGCTCCAGTTCATAGTAATTCAAGAAACAAAATAGTGAGGAGGTCAGGTGGCGTAGCGGAGATTGCGTTCGTCACCAACACCGGAGACGCTGGATTCGCCTGTTCGAATCCAGCTCACAGCTCCGGCGTTGTCACCAGCTTGGCTGGCCGTTCACACTAATACAATTGGCAGTATTAGAGGGTTGGAAAGCTGGCGGGGTGGGTCCGGGTCGTTGTAAACAGCGACTCCTACAGTTCGGTCGGGGTGCCTGCTCAGCGCGGATAGGATCTAAGGGGGGTAGTGTGATCCTTCCACACGTTACACCCTCTCAGTGAGAGTCCGCGCTGCCAGGTGAAAAGAAGCGGTTGATTGGCTAGACGTGTGTCGGAGGAAGCATGTGATAGCCTCCACTCTCCCAGACCGACTGTGGGGGGTAAGTGCGCAGCGACCAGGAAGGGGATTGGGAATTGGCATAACGACTAACATTGGGATGGGAGAAAATCGGAGGAAAAAGGAGGGGGAAAAAGATCAAAAAAATTTAAGAAAAATAAAAAAAATAAATTATCTGAAATGTTTCAAGTTCAAGTTTCAAGTTTCTTTAATAGTTGTCATACAGAAGTACAGAATACTTTTATACAAAATGCTTCTTACTGTTGCGCTCCAGAGACTGTGCAGGACAAGATAAGTATGAAATAAAATAACATAGTAAAATTAGAAGTAAAAAAACGAGGTCACAGTGTTCAGTTTAGACATATGTACAATGTTCGATGCAGAATAGACGTAGTTACCATACAATATACAATACTGTGCAGTGTACTAATATACAATACTATATAGTGCAAGGCAGAAATGGAGAAATGGGACGAGGTGCAATTTAGGTACAATTCACAGTAGGTGTACGAGTTGTAGTGCAAATCCTTTATCAATAAATATAAAGTGTAAGTGTGTTTGTGTGATCTAAAGTGTGGAGAGTGGGTGCTGCAGTGTGTTGTTTGAGTGAGTGAGTGAGTGTGTGCGTGTGGGTGTGTGTGCTGTGTGCATTTGATGGTTGTTGCATAGTGATTATTGTTCGTTTAGCAGCCTGATGGCCTGGGGATAGAAGCTTCTTCTGAGTCTTTCTGTGCTCGCCTTAAGACTCCGGTATCGCTTGCCTGACCGCAGCAGTTCAAAGAGGCAGTTGTTCGGGTGGCTCGAGTCCTTAATAATTCTCTTAGCCTTCCCCTTGCACCGCTTGTTGTAAATGTTCTGGAGGGTGGGAAGCCCCCCTCCAATTGTGCGTTCGGCTGAACGTGTCACTCTTTGTAGTCTGCTACGGTCTTGTGCAGTGCTATTCCCAAACCAGGAGGTGATGTTGCCGGTCAGGATGCTCTCTATTGTACATGAGTAGAAGTTCCTAAGGATCTTCTGACTGACTTGGAACTTCCTTAGGCGCCTGAGGAAGTAGAGGCGTTGTCGTGCCTTCTTCACAACACTGTCAATATGTGTGGTCCATGTCAAGTCCTCGGATATGTGGGTTCCGAGGTACTTGAAACTGTTCACTCTCTCAACCGGTGCCCCGTCGATGCTGAGGGGGCTGTAGTCCTTGACCCCCGACCTCCTGAAGTCCACAATCATCTCTTTTGTTTTGCTGACGTTCAGGGAGAGGCAGTTCTCCTGACACCACTGTGACAGGTTCTCTACCTCTTCCAGGTAGGCCCTTTCGTCGTTGGCAGAGATCAGGCCCACCACTACTGTGTCATCAGCAAATTTGATGATGGTGTTGTTGTTCCGCTGTGCTACGCAGTCATGTGTGTACAGGGAGTAGAGGAGGGGGCTCAGAACACAGCCCTGGGGGGCCCCTATGTTGAGCGTGATGGATGAGGAGGTGCAGTTGCCGGCTCTTACCACCTGGGGTCTGCCCGTCAGGAAGTCCAAGACCCACTGGCAGAGGTCATAGTTCAAGCCCAGGTCCCTGAGCTTGGCTATGAGTTTGGAGGGGACTAATATGTTCTCGCCTCTGGTGGGACAGGTCACATGCTGATAGAAATTCGGCAACACCTTTTTAAGACGCGCGCTGTTGAAATCACCCAAAACCAAAATGGCAGCGTCAACATTAGCTGGAGAACCATGGTTTTGTATTGGAAATGGGTAACCCTTTTTCCCGCATGTTGTGTGGTGTTGGATTAAAAAAATTAAAAATAAAGCTTTGCATCTACTACACTACTGGCAAGTATTTCATACTTTTGAAGGCCAATGAATGAATGAAATACATTTTATTTTCAGTTTTCTTCTTTGCTTTAGAGATTTACGAGATTACAACAACGCTGTAGCTTCTGTTTCCACAGAGGGTTTAGGTGGATTTTCAGTGTACAGTAGTGAGGCCCAGGGGGACCTTGTTGGGCATTGTGTTTTGATGGCTGTTGAGCAATGGAGGCAGTTCAAATCTCATGAAATTCCTTCTTAGCTGCTTTAATTATCCTAGAATGTTGCACGTAATCCTATACTTAGTTTGCACTATTTGTAATTCAATTGAAGTGGTTCTAGCCAGGTTGACCGTCTTAGACCATAGGAAAAACATGTATGGATTCTGAAATGGGGTGTAGTTCCCCTTTTAAAGGTGCTATAGATAACATTCAGCCACTAGATGTCCCACTAGAGCACCAGCATGTCGGACCTAAACAATGGTGTGCTTACATTATTGTAATTATCGTACACTGCACCATCGAACTAAATTCAGATTCAACTCAGAAGTTTATACTAGTTGTCAGAAACATATTTCAGGGAAAGTTGACTTTTTTTTAAACTGGAGCAGAGAAATGGGGACCTCTCAACTAGCAGCATGTTTATCCAATCAGGTGCATTCCACGTGGGGAAATGGGAAGTAGGGAGGGGATACATGCATGCAACATGCACATATCATGTAAATAACATTCATTTTGGAACTGCCAAGTGATTCACAAGACATTTCTATAATATCCCACTACAGAAATACTGTAGTGATTCAAAATACATTTCTATAACATTCCACTACAGTAATACTATAGTGATTCACCAGACATTTCTATGATATTACACTACAGAAATACAATTGTGATTCACCAGACATTTCTATGATATTCCACTATATAAATACTATAATGATTCACCGGACATTCAATTAGCTATGGGTGTTGTTTGCAGGGGCTGTCTGTTAATAGTAGAAGCCATGTAGCAAGTACTCATGGTTGGAGACATTTCTAATAGCTAATTAGCTATATCCCATATCTCAGGTTGTCGTCGACAATCACCAAGTTGGAGCTAATAATGAGTTGCTTCATGTATAGTACCTTGTGTGTAAACAGTCTAAATTAAAGCTTTTCTCCAGATTCCATGAAGGTTACTGTGCTAAAAGCAGCCCTCTGCTCTAGTATTGAACCCAGCTTTAGGGGCTGTATCACACCCTACCTGGCTGCCACACACACAAGAGGAAAACACTGGGCAAACTGGGCAGCACATTAAGTAAGCAGTGTTCCTGGCTCCAAAAAGCACAGCTAACGATTGATCAAAGCTAATTCATCCTCCTAACACAATCAGCAATGATTCTGAACAGATTGTTAATTTGACGATTTCAAACCTGGCCAAAAGGCAAAAATATGTAATTTTACCTACACTTTTTTTTATCCACTTTTTCTCCCATTTTCTATATTTTCTCCCATCCCAATTTCGTATCATCCAATTCAACCCTCCCCTGTCACGAATGCTGTTTCTTGCCTCCCACAAGCCGGCTGCAATGTGGACTAAGTCATACATAGCACAAGTCCCCTCCGGTACTTGAGGTAACAGCAGTCGCATCTTTTCACCTGCGCAGCTCGATCTCTCAGTGGCGAGGAGTAACGCGTGGGAGGCTCACGCTGCCCCCGACACTTCCTGATTCTACTGCGCAGGCGCACCAACCGACCTGTAGGAGTCGCTGTCCACAACGCCCGATCCCCACCCATCAGTTTCCCACCCCCTAATACGGCCAATGTGTATTAGTATGAACGACCAGCTAAACTGAAAGCAATATGGAGCGCTGGGCTCGAACAGGCGAGCCCAGCGTCTCTGCATTCGTGGCGAGCGCCTTGCCCACTACGCCACGTAGCCGCCCTTAATTTTACCTACACCTAAATAGAATTTCAGACTGCCGGATCTATACCAAAACAAGGCAAAACCAATTTTCCATAGGATATCCCCTTTTACAGTAAACATGAGTACAACCGAGCTCTCAGATCCCACTGAGATGAAGGACATGGTTTTGCTATAAAGTATACTATATGGGTTAGTCACAGGGAGATGAAGGACATGGTTTTGCTATAGATCATACTATATGGGTTAGTCACAGGGATGGCACATGACAGTTGTGCTCAGATAAGTGATATTGACAAGCCATAAAATCAGGGCAATAAATTTAAATGAGAAGTGACTCGTTTATGACTATAGCTTATGACATGGCCTTCAGGGCTAAACACGGGTGTTAGCTTTGGTGTTTGAGTGAAGTGCTTTGGCGTGGCTGACCTGCAGCCGGTGGATGTATGAGCTAGTCGGAACACTGCCCCCGTGCCCCGGTACTCCCCTGTTGTCCGGGGTGCGCACCAGACAGGTACACACATCCTGAAAATTTAATGGTCCTCAGGGACATGGTAGCTCCCTGATAGCTGGCCTCCATTCAGCCCCACCACGGTATTCTCCTTGGTGTTTACTGGCGTCTCCATAGCGACCCACGGTAGAGCATGGCGATAAGATAATGAGGGAAACGAATCCATTTGAATAGAGGCGCTGCTCGCCGGTCGCTATAGCCGTGCGCATTGTTTACAACAGGACTTTGCATTGGGAGATAGCATTCTTGTGTCAGGGTTTATTACATGGCACAGATGTTCTTCAGAGGTAATTGGATGATTTTCTGATTGTTGCATTGATGGGATCACAAGGAAAGCATGGTCTCCTGTCCACCAGCATGATTGAGTATTGGGCTTAATGGCAGCAAGAATATATAATTATAGGACTCTGTTGACTAAAACACATTTGTAATATTGTGTTTCCCGCAATGCAATGCTGAAAAAAACAAAACATGAAATAAACCCATGAAAGTCACCACGTCTGACTAAAATACCATGCTAACATCTGACTAAAATACCATGCTAACATCTGACTAAAATACCATGCCAACATCTGACTAAAATACCATGCTAACATCTGACTAAAATACCATGCTAACATCTGACTAAAATACCATGCTAACATCTGACTAAAATACCATGCTGCTAACATCTGACTAAAATACCATGCTAACATCTGACTAAAATACCATGCCAACATCTGACTAAAATACCATGCTGCTAACATCTGACTAAAATACCATGCTGCTAACATCTGACTAAAATACCATGCTAACATCTGACTAAAATACCATGCCAACATCTGACTAAAATACCATGCTAACATCTGACTAAAATACCATGCCAACATCTGACTAAAATACCATGCCAACATCTGACTAAAATACCATGCTAACATCTGACTAAAATACCATGCTAACATCTGACTAAAATACCATGCTAACATCTGACTAAAATACCATGCTAACATCTGACTAAAATACCATGCCAACATCTGACTAAAATACCATGCTAACATCTGACTAAAATACCATGCTAACATCTGACTAAAATACCATGCCAACATCTGACTAAAATACCATGCCAACATCTGACTAAAATACCATGCCAACATCTGACTAAAATACCATGCCAACATCTGACTAAAATACCATGCCAACATCTGACTAAAATACCATGCCAACATCTGACTAAAATACCATGCCAACATCTGACTAAAATACCATGCCAACATCTGACTAAAATACCATGCCAACATCTGACTAAAATACCATGCTAACATCTGACTAAAATACCATGCCAACATCTGACTAAAATACCATGCTAACATCTGACTAAAATACCATGCCAACATCTGACTAAAATACCATGCCAACATCTGACTAAAATACCATGCAAACATCTGACTAAAATACCATGCCAACATCTGACTAAAATACCATGCTAACATCTGACTAAAATACCATGCAAACATCTGACTAAAATACCATGCCAACATCTGACTAAAATACCATGCTAACATCTGACTAAAATACCATGCTAACATCTGACTAAAATACCATGCTAACATCTGACTAAAATACCATGCTAACATCTGACTAAAATACCATCCTAACATCGGACTAAAATACCATGCTAACATCTGACTAAAATACCATGCTAACATCTGACTAAAATACCATGCTGCTAACATCTGACTAAAATACCATGCTAACATCTGACTAAAATACCATGCTAACATCTGACTAAAATACCATGCTAACATCTGACTAAAATACCATGCTAACATCTGACTAAAATACCATGCCAACATCTGACTGAAATACCATGCCAACATCTGACTAAAATACCATGCTGCTAACATCTGACTAAAATACCATGCTAACATCTGACTAAAATACCATGCCAACATCTGACTAAAATACCATGCTGCTAACATCTGACTAAAATACCATGCTGCTAACATCTGACTAAAATACCATGCTAACATCTGACTAAAATACCATGCCAACATCTGACTAAAATACCATGCTAACATCTGACTAAAATACCATGCCAACATCTGACTAAAATACCATGCCAACATCTGACTAAAATACCATGCTAACATCTGACTAAAATACCATGCTAACATCTGACTAAAATACCATGCTAACATCTGACTAAAATACCATGCTAACATCTGACTAAAATACCATGCCAACATCTGACTGAAATACCATGCCAACATCTGACTAAAATACCATGCTGCTAACATCTGACTAAAATACCATGCTAACATCTGACTAAAATACCATGCTAACATCTGACTAAAATACCATGCCAACATCTGACTAAAATACCATGCCAACATCTGACTAAAATACCATGCCAACATCTGACTAAAATACCATGCTAACATCTGACTAAAATACCATGCCAACATCTGACTAAAATACCATGCTAACATCTGACTAAAATACCATGCTAACATCTGACTAAAATACCATGCCAACATCTGACTAAAATACCATGCTAACATCTGACTAAAATACCATGCCAACATCTGACTAAAATACCATGCCAACATCTGACTAAAATACCATGCTAACATCTGACTAAAATACCATGCCAACATCTGACTAAAATACCATGCCAACATCTGACTAAAATACCATGCTAACATCTGACTAAAATACCATGCCAACATCTGACTAAAATACCATGCCAACATCTGACTAAAATACCATGCTAACATCTGACTAAAATACCATGCTAACATCTGACTAAAATACCATGCCAACATCTGACTAAAATACCATGCTAACATCTGACTAAAATACCATGCTAACATCTGACTAAAATACCATGCCAACATCTGACTAAAATACCATGCCAACATCTGACTAAAATACCATGCTAACATCTGACTAAAATACCATGCCAACATCTGACTAAAATACCATGCTAACATCTGACTAAAATACCATGCCAACATCTGACTAAAATACCATGCTAACATCTGACTAAAATACCATGCCAACATCTGACTAAAATACCATGCTAACATCTGACTAAAATACCATGCCAACATCTGACTAAAATACCATGCTAACATCTGACTAAAATACCATGCTAACATCTGACTAAAATACCATGCCAACATCTGACTAAAATACCATGCCAACATCTGACTAAAATACCATGCCAACATCTGACTAAAATACCATGCTAACATCTGACTAAAATACCATGCCAACATCTGACTAAAATACCATGCTAACATCTGACTAAAATACCATGCTAACATCTGACTAAAATACCATGCCAACATCTGACTAAAATACCATGCTAACATCTGACTAAAATACCATGCCAACATCTGACTAAAATACCATGCTAACATCTGACTAAAATACCATGCTAACATCTGACTAAAATACCATGCCAACATCTGACTAAAATACCATGCCAACATCTGACTAAAATACCATGCTAACATCTGACTAAAATACCATGCCAACATCTGACTAAAATACCATGCTAACATCTGACTAAAATACCATGCCAACATCTGACTAAAATACCATGCCAACATCTGACTAAAATACCATGCTAACATCTGACTAAAATACCATGCTAACATCTGACTAAAATACCATGCCAACATCTGACTAAAATACCATGCTAACATCTGACTAAAATACCATGCTAACATCTGACTAAAATACCATGCCAACATCTGACTAAAATACCATGCTAACATCTGACTAAAATACCATGCTAACATCTGACTAAAATACCATGCTAACATCTGACTAAAATACCATGCTAACATCTGACTAAAATACCATGCTAACATCTGACTAAAATACCATGCCAACATCTGACTAAAATACCATGCCAACATCTGACTAAAATACCATGCAAACATCTGACTAAAATACCATGCTGCTAACATCTGACTAAAATACCATGCTGCCAACATCTGACTAAAATACCATGCTGCCAACATCTGACTAAAATACCATGCCAACATCTGACTAAAATACCATGCTAACATCTGACTAAAATACCATGCTAACATCTGACTAAAATACCATGCCAACATCTGACTAAAATACCATGCTAACATCTGACTAAAATACCATGCTAACATCTGACTAAAATACCATGCTGCTAACATCTGACTAAAATACCATGCCAACATCTGACTAAAATACCATGCTGCCAACATCTGACTAAAATACCATGCTGCTAACATCTGACTAAAATACCATGCTAACATCTGACTAAAATACCATGCTAACATCTGACTAAAATACCATGCTAACATCTGACTAAAATACCATGCCAACATCTGACTAACATGAATGGCTCTTCTTGTGAGAGGCCTGCAGGCATCTATACCACCATGGCTCTGTACAGCCAGGAGCACAGAGGAGCACACCACCATACAGACTCCAGAGATCACTCTGCTCCTCATCTATCGCTGTTCTTTTGTGGTGAAACCAGAACAGCACAGATGCGTATTCCCTTCCAGATACTGTTTGTCAGATTGATGGTTCGGGGTCTGAATTGATGATTTGTTTCTCCTTTCATCCCAGTGAACCAAGAACCAACAGGCTAATGCGTCTGTTCCTCCACCGATAGCCTCGGCCACACAAAAGACTGAATGAGCGAGATGCCAGGAGACAAACAGATTATGTAACCAGTTTAAGCACAGATTAAGAGCTTTGGCGGAACTGCAGCGTGAGGCAGAGATGGGAAGTCTGTTGAAGGTCGTAAAAAAATCTCCACATACTGTATTCTAGAACAGTGGTTCTCAACGTGGGGTTGTTGGGGGACCCCCAGGGGTCCTTGAAGAGGTACCAGGGGAATAGTTTACGACTCTTCACTATGTTCATTATTGTGTAATTACCCCTGAATTTGGTATTAAACCGGCACTACCCTTTTCATGGAAGAATACGGCTGCTTTAGTCTAGACTTAAGTCATTGAAGGGGTGGTTGTGACTTTTAGACCCCTAGAACTATTTCTTACATCCCAATGATGTTGGTGCTGATGATGCTGGATAAAGCTTACTTAGACTTACTCCACACAGTTTACACTTACTCCAGACAGTGCACACAAATAAGATTTCAGTGAGCCTCAGATTGCACAGCGAGAATCTCAACCCTATTTACTTTGCATTCGTTTGTGGCTAACTATCAGAGCTAGTATGAGGAACAGCACGTTTTGCAGATTGTTCTGAGAAAGGACTTTACCGATCAACGTCATGATTAGTAAGTAAGGGCTAGGGTTTAAACATCTGAACTATCCCTTTAAGTCATGGGGTTGGGCTAAAGAAGAGAACCATCATGAAACCCAGTCGACGGGCCCATACAAACCCTTCTGGTCACACATGACCATGTAACCCAGTGGAATAGGCTCGTTTGACTTACTCTGGAGACCCGACTGCACGACTTATTACAGTTGTAGTAGAATTGAAGCAGTCGGAGGCAAATTACTTTCAGAGGAATACAGTTTTATTAAGATAACAAAACAAAACAAAACCAGAGTTAATTTGCAGAGAAACTGAATAACGTGAATCACACATCACTTTATACACACTGATGCCCCTTGGCTGGTATCATTGGCTGGTATCATCGGCTGGTGTCATCGGCTGATGTCATCGGCTGATGTCATCGGCTGATGTCATTGGCTGGTATCATTGGCTGGTGTCATCGGCTGGTATCATTGGCTGATATCATTGGCTGGTGTCATTGGCTGGTGTCATTGGCTGTGTTTACTTGTGGTGGACTATGTCCTCATGGTTTTATTTTATTTCCAGCAGGGCATTTGACATCTCTGTGTGCATTCCCCTGACAAACAGTCACAATTAGGATGAATCAATATACAGATGTCATGAAATACAAGTGTAATTTGAATATATGTATATAATATATGTAAGACCAGTCCATTATAGATTTGTCCAGTTTTAGCAAATTGCCTATTAGCTCTGAAAAGCCTCATGTCGCATCACAAGGAAATGAAGACTCTTCCATCCTGGGTTTCTTCTGCCTTTCAACACATGTATTCTTCACCATTATTCCAATATAGGCTTCACTTCATGAACTGTCAGGAAATTATGTTATGAATAGTTGAATGACATTCACAGTAAAATGCTGCCTTTATAAACACCCGTGTCTATACCAAAATACATGTATCAAAACCTTGGTCTTGGTAGGCTACACACTGTATATTATTTATTTAAATACTTTAAAAAAAAAAGTTTTAAGAAAGATGAAGAGACATTGATTCACATACATTTGTAGTTAGGTGTTATAGTCATTCTTCTTTATCAAAACCAACATTAACCATTAATGTTTTAATTGCTGATTGTCCTGTTAAATACTTTTTTATTTAACCTTTAACCAGGAAGTCCCATTGATATACGAGATCTCTTTTACAAGGGAGACCTGGCCAAGTTGACAGCAATAAAATGTGCGATACATCACACAGCAATAAAATGTGCGAAACATCACACAAGAACACAATAAAAGTTCATGTATACAATATACAATACATTACATAAAACACAAAAACATAAAACACAAAAACAGAATAGCTTACATGATAGTAAACGTGTATGACTGAGGGTAATACAGTAATTTTGCAGTGGGGACCCGACTACAGAAAGCACTGCGACATTCTTCTTGTAAGAAGTTATGTAACAGAGATTTAAATTTGCCAAGAGAGACCAGAGTATCTAAGTGGATATGGTCTTGTAGCCCATTCCATGCCCAACGTGCGAAGTGAGAAAAATGTCTTTCCTAGTGCAGTGAGTATTCTGGGAGTTTTTAAAAGTAGCCATCTTGTGGACCTAGTATGGTAGCTGCTAGAGACAAAGCAAATGAGACTAGAAAGATATACAGTAGGGGAAGCTTCCCTAGGACGGCCTTATATATAAACATTTAAAACATACATGTGTGATTTCCCGCGTACTTACAGACTACAGAGAGGTCCATCCCACCATTTGATATAGCACACAATGGTGCGTATTGTAAGTCCTTCCTTTGGCACTAGTGATGAAGTGTGGTACCAGAGAAGCATGGTACACACTGTCTAGCTTTTTTTAGCAGTGAAGAGACAGCATGCATATATATTATGTCACCATAGTCAATTACAGACAGGAATGTGGCTTGAACAAGTTTCTTTCTGGCCTCAAAAGAAAAGCATTGTTTGTTGAACATGACAGCTGTCGTTGCTGGTGTAGTCAACTCTGAGCTGTCTGTTGTCGCTGGTGTAGTCAACTCTGAGCTGTCTGTTGTCGCTGGTGTAGTCAACTCTGAGCTGTCTGTTGTCGCTGGTGTAGTCAACTCTGAGCTGTCTGTTGTTTGTGTAACTCTGAGCTGTCTGTTGTTGTTGGTGTAACTCTGAGCTGTCTGTCATTGTTGGTGTAACTCTGAGCTGTCTGTCATTGTTGGTGTAACTCTGAGCTGTCTGTCATTGTTGGTGTAACTCTGAGCTGTGTCGTTGTTGGTGTAACTCTGAGCTGTGTCGTTGTTGTTGGTGTAACTCTGAGCTGTGTCGTTGTTGGTGTAACTCTGAGCTGTGTCGTTGTTGTTGGTGTAACTCTGAGCTGTGTCGTTGTTGGTGTAACTCTGAGCTGTGTCGTTGTTGGTGTAACTCTGAGCTGTGTCGTTGTTGGTGTAACTCTGAGCTGTGTCGTTGTTGGTGTAACTCTGCGCTGTGTCGTTGTTGGTGTAACTCTGAGCTGTCTGTCATTGTTGGTGTAACTCTGAGCTGTGTCGTTGTTGGTGTAACTCTGAGCTGTCTGTTGTTGTTGGTGTAACTCTGAGCTGTCTGTCATTGTTGGTGTAACTCTGAGCCGTCTGTTGTTGTTGGTGTAACTCTGAGCTGTCTGTTGTTGGTGTAGTCAACTCTGAGCTGTGTCGTTGTTGGTGTAACTCTGAGCTGTCTGTTGTTGGTGTAGTCAACTCTGAGCTGTGTCGTTGCTGGTGTAGTCAACTCTGAACTGTGTCGTTACTGGTGTAGTCAACTCTGAGCTGTGTCGTTGCTGGTGTAGTCAACTCTGAGCTGTGTCGTTGCTGGTGTAGTCAACTCTGAACTGTGTCGTTGCTGGTGTAGTCAACTCTGAACTGTGTCGTTGCTGGTGTAGTCAACTCTGAACTGTGTCGTTGCTGGTGTAGTCAACTCTGAACTGTGTCGTTGCTGGTGTAGTCAACTCTGAGCTGCGTCGTTGCTGGTGTAGTCGACTCTGAACTGTGTCGTTGCTGGTGTAGTCAACTCTGAACTGTGTCGTTGCTGGTGTAGTCAACTCTGAACTGTGTCGTTGCTGGTGTAGTCAACTCTGAACTGTGTCGTTGCTGGTGTAGTCAACTCTGAGCTGTGTCGTTGCTGGTGTAGTCGACTCTGAACTGTGTCGTTGCTGGTGTAGTCAACTCTGAACTGTGTTGTTGCTGGTGTAGTCAACTCTGAACTGTGTCGTTGCTGGTGTAGTCAACTCTGAACTGTGTCGTTGCTGGTGTAGTCAACTCTGAACTGTGTTGTTGCTGGTGTAGTCAACTCTGAACTGTGTCGTTGCTGGTGTAGTCAACTCTGAACTGTGTCGTTGCTGGTGTAGTCAACTCTGAACTGTGTCGTTGCTGGTGTAGTCAACTCTGAACTGTGTCGTTGCTGGTGTAGTCAACTCTGAACTGTGTCGTTGCTGGTGTAGTCAACTCTGAACTGTGTCGTTGCTGGTGTAGTCAACTCAGACAGTCGTTGCTGGTGTAGTCAACTCTGAACTGTCCGTCACACAGCCTGGCTACCTGCACATTGAAGAAGGCCTGTGTGCTGAAATGTTTGTGCTGTGCATATTTTCATCTGCAATGAAACGTTTTTAAATGAAAAGTGAAACAAAACAAGTCTGAAGCTTGACCTTCAACTCTGCTCCATTACTGTTTTATGTCTGAAGCTGAACAGAATCTTGCTCATTGTTTGGTCCTGTTCTTCGGTAGGCCTGCAATCTTTGAGCCACTAATAGCAGGTTCATAAGTTCAAGTTCTTTAATAGTTGTCATACAGAAGTACAGAATCATAAACATGTCAGAGACTGCTAAATGTCAGGACCATTGTCCCACAAACATAGCCAATAACTCTAGTATGAGCTGCTGGTACCTGGCCAGTTTATCAAACATAGCCAAGACCTCTAATATGTCCTGCTGGTACCTGGCCATTTTATCCAAGAAGGCGCTCTCCTACAGGCCAAATGAAAAAAAAAATTCAACCGATCTCTCTTTCTCTCTCTCTCCCTCTCTCACACTCACACTCTGTCACACACATGTGCACGCACGGCCGCACGCACACTCAAACTAACAAACAATCTAACAAACAATCTCATTTAATGGTTCAGAATCATTCTAGTTGGTACAAAGCATGTTATTTGTCCTGTCCTATAGGTGACACTATGTGTGGACCAAACTTTTCCCAGCTACTTAATTATTTACAGGAGAGAAGCCATTGAGAAGGCAATCAGGCTTTTATCAGGCAAGGAGCCCATTAGCGTGACAACATAAATTACTTTGCTGCTAATGAAGATAACATTAGCCTCTGTTCCTGTGGACGTGTGTGTGTGTGTGTGTGTGGGGGGGGGGGGGGGGGGGGGGGGGGGGGGGGGGGGGGGGGCAAATAACCCATTGCAGCTGAACTGGAAATATATGAAGTATCTCCAATAGGGATGCTCGATATTGGCTTTTTTACTGATACCGATATACCGATATTGTCCAACTCTTAATTTTCGATACCGATATATGCAGGGTTTTCCCCCCCCAAAAACTGAATAATTTCAGGTAATTAACATTACATATCTCTTGTTGTGGAATTAACACAACATTATGCATACTTTTGACAATAAATAAAATCAGAATTTGTTCTTACTTGCTTGCCTGGGTAAATAAAGGTTATAGAAATGTAAAAAAAAAAAGAAAAGAAAAAAATTTGTTTTTGAAAACCGATACCGATATTTTCCGATATCACATTTTAATGCCAATATCGGCCAATAATATCGGTAGGCCGATAATATCGGACATCCCTAATCTCCAATTTTTATGTTGCTTTTCCTTTGAGTGACAAGGCGACTGACGAGGTTTCCCTGGTTGTAGTGTGTGTTGTATTCATCCTGGTCGCACAAGGATAGCCTCTTTGTTGAGCCCTTTGAAATATACACCCCTCCTCCAGAAGCACTTTTTTAGTGAGGAGAGACCCCCCCCCCCCCCCCCCACCCCACCTCCACCCACTACTTATGTGCATCAGCACTAGCATTTTTGCGTCCAACCAAGTTTGATGATGACACGCTATTCTGGCAACATCTGTATCTGTCTCAAGTGTGTTTCATGGTTGGTGCAAATGTAGCTGGAACAAGTTTCAGACCAAGGTATGTAGCTGGAACACGTTTCAGTCCCAAGGTATGCAGCGCAAATCCACAACGCGCTTTGGTTTCACTAGTCTTGAATAATTAATCTGTCTGCCCACTTCCTGATGACAGAAACAACACATTACGTCTCCTTCCTGTTTTTAAATATTTAACATGTGCTTGTTACCTGGAACCTTTCCCTCACACACCCTAAAGTAGCATGACTCAGTGTTTTATACCCTAGCATGACTCAGTGTTTTACACCCTAGCATGACTCAGTGTTTTATACCCTACCATGACTCCGTGTTTTATACCCTAGCATGACTCAGTGTTTTATACCCTAGCATGACTCAGTGTTTTATACTCTAGCATGACTCATTGTTTTCTACCCTAGCATGACTCAGTGTTTTATACCCTAGCATCACTTGTTTTTTTATACAGTAGTTATACCTTAGCATGACTCAGTGTTTTAATAAGACCCCCCGCACACACACACACAAGATTGTAGCCTGAATGCAGATTTTTGCCTCTGTGATTCACACGCATAGGGTTGCACACATGGGGGTGTGGCTATCCATTAGCCGTGGACAAGAGTGGTTCCTCGCAATTGTCTTATCAAAAGGATGCAAACTGATTGGTCAATTAAACATATGTTCTTCCCAATTAAACATATGTTCTTCCCAATTAAAGGGGAAATACGCCCATTTTAAGAATCCATACATGTTATCTTTATGGTTGAGGACAGTCCAAAAATATTAGTGAACATGGAACAGCTCTCTCCCAAATACGTTATACCTGATGACATCACAAATCTGAGTCTCCTCGGGTTTCTGGCTTTATAAGAGAGTAGCTCATGTTCAAATATTCACTGAACTTTCCTTGGCCATGGAAATAACATATTGGATTTCTTGATGTGTTCCTAGATGTGAATGAGCCCTGCGGGACCAACAAGGCAAACAGCATGCAAGTAGAAACAAAGCCTGATTCCACATCATGTACTAGGGTCTATCGTTCACTGACGATATTCCGACGAAAATGGCAATAAATAACGCATTCGGAAAGAGTGAAAAGGCAGAAAACTTTGACAGAATGTGTGTTATACAAAAAAAAATATATATTGTAGAAAGTAAAGACATAAAGGTGACATTGTTTCCACAGAATTAGATGATCTCTTGCTGTTTTGTTGCTTCCCTGCGGCTATTGACGAGACGTTCAAACCCCAACCACATCCCATTCATTTCCTATGAGGGAGCCTGAAGCTAACGTTGGCGTCAAGCTCCTCCTACTCAGCCGCTCAGACCGTGGTTCAAAACAGTGCCGGCAACCCATGTTGTTCTGTGAACACGATGCGCTCCGGAATCTGAACCCCTGTGTACTGCATCGCGACTGTACTTGCATCGTCTACGTGAAATTATGTTGTGCTCTTCTTGCTGGACCATGTAGAAGGATGTACAGTATGTGTTAATTCAAGTCAGAGAATGAAAAAAGTCACGTCATTGCATTTGATACGGTATTTAAAAGCACGCTGTCGCAACCATTGTCTTTCCAGGACTAGAGGTCAGAGGTCACCTGAAGTAAACAAAGTTAGATTCATGAAGGTTGTAATGAGAATAAAGTACGCTCATCCACATGTAATCGCTTTAAACAGAAAATATTATGTGTGTGAGATTATGTGCAAAATAAATCAAGTGCCCCTTTAACTTAGTTTAAAAAATTTGTATATCTAATTTCCAGAACCTCTTCTGGTGGGTATAACACACACCAAATTTCATTAAGTAGGCAGCTGGATCCAAAATGCCCAGCTAGTTGATTAGTTATAGCTAATTTTTTGTTTGTGTCCTGGGTGTGACATCACAACAAAGGGAGATAATTCTGATCAGTTTGTTTAGGTTTGTTAACCTGAAGACTTCAGATCCTTGCCAAGTGGAAAGGAGGTGGACGCGGGCAAATACTGCGGCATGGTCATGCTGGACCTACAAAAGGCCTTCGACACTGTCAATCACACCATTCTGATTGACAAGCTAAAAGCAATTGGTTTTGATAGTCTATCAGTGAGCTGGATACAATCCTATTTGATTTGTGTTATTATTCTAATTTGTGAACTGTCCTGTCTAAATGTTTAAATGTTGAGCGATTTGCAGTGTCAAATTTCCCACGGGATAATATTAAGTATTTCTATTCTATTCTATTCTATTCTATTCTATTCTACCTGGAGGGGAGAGAACAGATGGTGGAGGTAAACGGTACCCTATCCCCCCCCCTCACAGTGAACTGTGGTGTTCCACAAGGAAGCATACTAGGACCGCTACTATTCCTAATTTATGCAAATTACATGTCGTCAGCTTGTGACTGCAACTTGTTCCTGTTTGCGGACGACTCAGCCCTGCTGGTCTCTGACAAGAACAAGTTACAGGTTGAAAAAGCCCTCAGCTCAGAACTAGGCAAAATCTGCATATGGCTCGCCGACAACAAACTATCATTACACATGGGCAAAACAGAGTCCATTCTCTTCGGTTCAAATAACAAACTCAGCAAGACCGACGGCTTCTTGGTTACAGTGGGTGACAATATTGTCACAAGGAAAGATGAAATTACCTACCTGGGTTCCATCCTAGAGGCTAATCTTTCCTGTGACAAAATGGCATCCAATGTAATAAAAAAAGTCAACCAACGAACTCGATTCTTGTACCGGATCTCCTCTCTGGTAAACAAGAATACCCTGAAGACTCTGGCAGGAGCACTCATTCAAGGGTACTACGACTATGCATGCACCTCATGGTACCAAAGCACCTCAAAGGCGCTAAAAACAAAATTACAAACATCTCAAAACAAACTGGTCAGACTACTGCTTGACCTTACTCCTAGAACCCACCTCACCCCTGCCCACTTTGACAACCTAGGATGGCTTAGAGTAGACGACAGAGTACAGCAACTTGCAATGGGCCTGGTATACAATACGCGACCAAGGTACCCATGTACATGTCAACATACTTCCCAATGGTCAGTGAATACCACGATCACAACACCAGAGGGAGCTCCACAAATCATGTTAAACCCAGATTCGGCTCAAACAAGGGACTAAACACGTTTCGCAATTATGCCACATCAATGTGGAACGCCCTACCTAAAGCTGTAAAGGAATGTGAATCACTACCCACTTTCAAAAACACTCTCAAAGAACACCTACGGGAGACTGCAATTCGAAACTGGCCCCTACAAATGTCCTAACCCAGTTGTACAGTAAATTACCAAGTATGGCATTGTCAGTATTCCAATGTACAGTGTCCGTCCCCCCCTACCTAGATCCTGGCCAAGTGGAAAGGAGTACATTATGTTAACCTGAAGACGTCAGATCCTGGCCAAGTGGAAAGGAGTACATTATGTTAACCTGAAGACGTCAGATCCTGGCCAAGTGGAAAGGAGTACATAATGTCGTATTTTCCACACATTTTTCCTAAATAATATTTCAGACTGAAGCCGAATCCATACAATGTCCATACAATCCATACAAACAATGTGAGCTTTAGTCAGTGGATGTTTTGACTTCATCTTTAATTCATCTTTTGAGGGAAAGCTGGTTGGGGTCATGTTTGTGTCTAATGTGATCCACCCCTCTGCCCCTCCTCCTCCTCCTCCTCCTCCTCTCCCCCCCTCCTCCTAGCCACTCTGTCTCTTGGCAACGGGTGACACTTTGTGAAGTGTGGAGCACGACGAGGCAAAGCCACTGGAGCACTAATCCTCTTAGGAGACTCGTTGCTCACTTGTCACTGTCCAAATAAAGCAAGGCCTTATGGGATTTAGAGGGGAATCTCTCGTTCTCTCCCCGACCTCCCGCTGAGACAGGACATATCTGGGACACTGGGGGAAGGGGGGGGGGGGGGTCATCGTCATTGGATGAGCTCTCCCAGGGGAGGCGGGGCTAAGGGAGCTGTAGGCTGACTGTCCTCACTGTCTGTCTGGGCTTAGTTCAATACGTTCATGTATTCCTGTCACAACTACTTTCTGCTGCATTGTTAATTATGTGCACAAGCGATATTAAAGGGAACCCCCTGCCCTGTTTCTTACTTGCCAACCATGTTGTTGATCGGTAGATCTCTCTGTACAATCCATGCTGTTCCTCATACTAGCTCTGGATAGTTGGCCACAAACCAATGCAAAGTCAATGGGGTCAAGCTCCTGTCTGTAATGTAATAACACCAGGAATGTAATCACTTTTTTCTTAGAAAAAGTCTGATTGTGTAGGTACTGTACTGAGGGTTGTAGGGTTACTAGCTTCTGTCTGATTTTGTCAGTCATTATCGGCTAACGGAAACCAAATCAAATGTCAGACCCGTTGAATAAGTGGAACCATATAAACCTGCTACCTTGAAAAACTCCTATGGTAAAAGACCACAGGTTTACCCTGTTAACCTGCAATGAGTCTCCTGGCCATTTTCGTTTTCGTTTTTGAGGACTGCATACTTTTTTTGCAAACCAAAACAACATACTTTATACTTATAGCACATGCATGAGCCTGGTCTCTTTTGAAAGATGACATTCTGAGTGCTAACGTAATAGAGTAACATAGGTCTGAACTTGAGTTGTAAAAATTTTGTTGTTACTCAAGTTTTTCTGTAGTAGTTAGTAGTCCAGAGGTAGTATTTCCCCAGAAGGTGGTATGGCTTACAAACCAGACGGAGCCATAGCCTGATGCCTTATGTAGTACATATCCAAATTTCATAAAGATCCATTCAGAAATGAGTGATTAGGAGTGATTTTGGTAAACTGTGTACAAAGAAAAACTCAAGTTTTCTCATAGACTTCAATTAATTTGGCTTCCTGTTAAAGAATTTAGTTGTTCACCTAGATCCCTGATTCACACATCCCCACATGGGGTATCATTGGAAGCCACACTACGATCCACAATTATTTTCGAGATCGGATCTAGATTGACGGAACTACTGCAGCCTGAGTCAGGAGTGGTATTTTGTGCAATACCGTGTACTTTGCACAAGCCTCAAATACCGGCATGTAACTCGAGAACCGCTGAACGGATTTTGTCGGATTCTATCGCTATTGACAGGCAACAAATAAGCCTTCAATTAGATATATATATATATTGTATTACAAAATATGCACACCCGAGCCACTAGGGGTCGCCAAAGTGCCGGTTGCAAAAAGTCCAAAAAACTTCCCAAATGAGGGACGTTGCAGCTTAAGATAATACAAATCGCATGACTCCCCAGGTCTATAATACATTAACCTAAACAACTCAATGTGCTTCAGATGGCAGGGTAGCTGACTTGTGGGGTGATACAGGTTGACTTGTGACTTCTTGAAGTATTGCTCCCCATGAGGCTCTGTTTACCGAGGTCTTCATCTGTCTCCTCTTCATCTTTCTTTTTCCCCCCTCTCCTTCCATCTCCCACAGTGTTGTCAACGCCCAAACAAAGAATGGTGCCACGCCCCTCTACCTGGCCTGCCAGGAGGGCCATCTGGAAGTCGTCCAATACCTGGTCAAGGATTGTGGGGCAGAGCCAAGCATCAGAGCCAATGACGGGATGACACCTCTGCATGCTGCTGCCCAGATGGGCCACAATACCGTCATCGTCTGGCTGGTGCGTTACAATGGCTGTATTACGCTAAGTTCAGATCCCAACTGATAGATCTATTGTAGACACTGTTTCCATGTCTGAAACCCCCCGCAGTATAGTCTTTTCAGTACGGAGGTTCAGTGTCTTAACTTTGTGATGGTTGAGTAGCAGTACAGTACAGTCTTTTCAGTACGGAGGTTCAGTATCTTAACTTTGTGATGGTTTAGTAGCAGTACAGTACAGTCTTTTCAGTACGGAGGTTCAGTATCTTAACTTTGTGATGGTTTAGTAGCAGTACAGTACAGTCTTTTCAGTACGGAGGTTCAGTATCTTAACTTTGTGATGGTTTAGTAGCAGTACGGTCTTTTCAGTACGGAGGTTCAGTATCTTAACTTTTTGATGGTTGAGTAGCAGTACAGTACAGTCTTTTCAGTACGGAGGTTCAGTATCTTAACTTTGTGATGGTTGAGTAGGCATTTTTTCGGGGTTCCCCTTCAGTAATCTTAAAATTGCCAGATGTCTACTGTTACTAGGAATGAGTAAATTGTAATGAACCAAAGGAGAATATAAATTATTATTATTATAATTATTTTTTCATCTTTGACGGTGAATAACACCATGCTAACATTGAAAAGGCATGAAAAACCATGCTCATTCAGCACCTTCTTGAGATCAAGTGTACAAAAAACCTAAGCAAATGAATAAAGGGCAGATCATTTACAGGTTTTTTTTATAGATACAGTACTGAATTTTGCCATCCGGACATATGCAATTTGAAATATCAGGCCTATAAATGACCTTATTATGGCCAAGTCATACATCTATGGATCCGGCCAAATCTCCTCTTTCCAATGGCAGAGTTCAATCTGGATTTAGTACCACCAGGCACCCATAACAGGGCAGCAAAGACCGTGAATGAAATCTACTGTAAGTAGTAGTACAGTTACTTTTTTGTAATAAAAGATGCTCCGCCATTTCTCATCTGATTGAGACACTTCTTAGTTAGATTAGTGGCTTCTGTCTGATCATGTAGGTGTTGTGGGTAGTAGGGTTAGTGGCTTCTGTCTGATTGGGTAGACACTGAGGGTAGTAGGGTTAGTAGCTTCTGTCTGATTGTGGAGGTATGGTGGTTAGTAGTATTTGTCTGATTATGTAGGTACTGAGGGTGGTAGGGTTAGTAGTATTTGTCTGATTTATGTAGGTACTGAGGATGGTAGGGTTAGTAGCTTCACAGTAGCTACACGGCAACAATACACTAAAGCTGCCCATTCTTAGTATTTTAGTTTGTTTGGTTCTTTGATAGTTGTTGTTAGTTGATTAGTTGATTTCTTTTGTATGTGTTGTTTTTTCCATGCTGAATGAGTTGTCTCCTGAAAGATGATAAGCACATCTCTGGTAAGAGGTCCTTCTGCATGAGTATCTCCACCAGGCGGCAGCCTAGAGGAGATCATGCATGTGTGTGTGTGTGTGCACGTGGTTCTGTGCACAGCAAATCTTGTAAACTACAGGTCTGATTAGTCTAATGTTCTTTATGCACAATTATGACTCTATGAACTAGGATCTCTTTTCAAGGCCTGTCCTTTAGCCAAGCGACTGCTAACTCCGCCCAGGCCTGGCCAGTCGGGAGCTACTGGGAGGGATGACCATGTGCACCCGTTTGGAATGTCTATTTAGTTCTTGTTGTTTTTGACGTTCTAGTCATGGCAACGAGTATCATCTCTTGTATCCAGAGATTCAGGTTAACAACTACTCAATCGTGTTGGCATCTCATTCCATACAAATTTAAAACTAAACTTTTTCACAATAGAGGCCATAATGTTTATGTAATTATCTTGCTTCCAGGATGGCTACCTGTTACATAGCAAGTAGCAACCATTATTTTGTGCAAGACACACTGGTTTCTATGTGTTGTATATTATGAACCAAAACATAATTTGGTGTCTTATTACTGGTTCTTGTAAACAAGTCACAGTAGAATAGTAATAGCATACCGTTCCAGTGTTTTACCTGCTCTACCACAGAAATTAGACATTTTCTTTACCAATGGTTACAGACAGCCATCCTGGAAGAAAGATAACTACAGGCCTCTATTGCATTTACAGGCCGGGGTTGTACAGTTTATTGGACATGCGCTGCGCATGAACATTATCTTCATGGAATACATCATAAAAGTGATTGTGTGAACAGGAACACAGCAGCAGTTGAGTGTGGAGGACATACAAGGTAAACCCTTTGGATTGGATATGGAAATGGACGCTATATAGATGAAACGTGTGTTCAGGACGGAGTACGAAGGACCTCAGGCTCAACCTGGCAGCAAGTCACCCTAAGTGTGAGAAGGACACTGTGGACATAACGTTATCTTCAGGAGTTCTTGCCCCAGAATAACTTGTGGGGTCAGACACACATACCTGTCAAGCTAGCTAACGTGATGTTACCAGGTGGGCTATATAGTATTTATTAGGGATGTCCGATATTATCGGCCTACCGATATTATCGGCCGATATTGGCATTAAAATGTGATATCGGAAAATATCTGTATTGGTTTAAAAAAAAAAATATTTACCCAGGCAAGCAAGTAAGAACAAATTCTGATTTTATTTATTGTCAAAAGTATGCATAATGTGTTAATTCCACAACAAGAGATATGTAATGTTAATAACCTGAAATTATAAAAAAAAAAATTGGGGGGGGGGGGACCCTGGGGGGGAATCGGTATCGGTTAATATCGGTATCGGAAATTAAGGGCGTTTTCACACCTGTAGTTTGTTTGCTTTGTTCCGATTCAGGGAGACACAGGGACTATAATGATACAATGTTGAACTTGTCCCTTAGTTCGTTTGTGTTCACACGGCTGTGTTAACAGCGGACCAAAACAAACGCACGCGCGAGCAAACTGTCACTCATTGGTCAGATTTTGCGGCTGAATCTCCGCGTTACATTGAAATCGGGGAGGAGAGAGCGGGGGGAGCAAATGGATGAATGTGGATGAGAGCCGTGATGTAAATCGGCCGATTTAGTTCTGATCGATTAGGAATGGGTCGCACCGTGTTCAGGAAACTCAGGGGCATAAAAGTCTATTGGATCATGTCTCCAGCACCCCCACAGCCATAGCTGCAACCACTTACATCACGGCTCTCATCCACATTCATTCATATGCTCCCCCGCTATCTCCTCCCCGATTTCAATGTAACGCGGAAGTGCAGTGGTCTAATATAATAGCTAACTTTACCGATCTAGCTGCCTAAAGACTACAAACTGATCCCGCCCTCAATTCAATGCGAAAGCGTCATCATGCAGCGCGTATACAGTACGGCAAGTGAGTTGTGTCGGTTTGTTAAGTCTCACAGCGTACGAGTTGCTTCGGGTTCGGTTGGAAGTGCGCCGAGACCACCCTCTCCAGGTGGTCTCGGCCCGCTTGTTTTGTTCCGCAACAGAATGCGATTGCTGTGTTCACATATGCCCCAATTAACCGAAATAGGGGGTAAACGCTCCAGGTTCCGGAACAACGGCTCCAAACGAGCTAGGTGTGAAAACGCCCTAAGAGTTGGACTATATCGGTATCGGTAAAAAAGCCAATATCGAGCATCCCTAGTATTTATGTTAGAAGTCACATAAGTCATAACTAGTGTCCCTGTACCCTGTATATTCACATTCTCTGTTTGGTTGTGGTCACATTAACAGGAGGGGGAATAATTACTCAGCTGCACATCAGGCTGCTACTAGCAAAGACTCTGTCTGCTCCTTTTTCTTAGCTCAGGGGTCGTCTCGTTTTTATACCACAACCCCATTTTATTTAGGAATTTTTTGGCGTTTTTTTTGTATCACGTAAATACAAAAATGAAATGAAAATTAATGATGATTTCAACGTGGAATTAAGGAATATCAAAATAAAAGCACACGTCGTTGAACTTGATCATGCATATTTATTAGACCATTTTATTACAGCACTATGTTATCAATACACAACATATATAAAACGAGGCATATTTAGCCAAAATATGTTGCCAGAACATTAAAAAAATATATAATATATATTGATTTATAAAAAAAATTACTTGCCAATGCGCAACTCCACTGTCACCTACCCACTTTGGGCCGCGACCCGTAGTTTGAGAACCGCTGTCTTAGCTGGTTGTGATGCCTTCTGTTCTGTGTAAGAAATATGTCCATTCCAGTGCAAATTATCTGTCTGGAGATGGCTTATAGCCCTCAACCAGAGTGCATCATCTGCAGGGAAATGTTATGCTAGTTAACTTTGCTAATGCCAACTGATGCCAACAGTGCTGCAGAGGAAGTTTAAGAGACTCTTGAAAACAGAGCATTTCTTCAACCGATAATGTCAGCTGTGCAGCAGATTCTCTCCCTCACTCACTCAGTTGTGATGTAAATGAGATGGCTACGTTAATAGTGATTCTGCTGTCCACTCATTCTATCCTGATAATGCATTGGCTAGCATTATTGTCAACTGGAACCAGAACAAGGCATATACATGATTACTTCATCAGCCTTGATATCAAATCCCCCAAATCACAACATACATTGGCCATAATTCATCATCATCCGATGATTCATCTTTATTGTCATGAATCTTTTTTTGCTATTCTTATTTAATCTGAACAGTAATGTGTTGCACACTTGTCTCTTGTTCTGATTGAGTTCTGATTGAGAATGACATGTTGAAATGTTCAGAGGGTTTCTGGTAAGGTTGTTCTTGATTCTACACCTCTAGTGGTTGCAAGCCTTTGCTACAGTAAATGTTCACCCCTTGAAATGTGTATTGTTTTCTTTTTTGCACACTCTTTCTCAAAGTTAAAGATCCCCTCCACCCAAAAACATGTATTTTCTATGGTTACCTCCTCTTGGAGGCATGGCTTTGACTATACAGATTGTTTTCTTCTCTGTAGAGGGAGAGCTTCTCTGTACCGGTACTGTGGAAAAAACTTATTTATACAAATTCTTATTCAATATAGAACATTTGTTAAGGTTTTGGAGGGGATCTTTAAAAACACTGAATTCAACTAAAGCTCTTACACTAAGTTAAGTTAAGTTGAACCTTTTATTAATCCCCTTGGGGAGATTCATCCTCTACATTTGACCCATCCTAACTATATAGGATCAGTGGGCAGCCACATTGTGCGGCACCCAGGGACCAACTCCAGTTGTAATACCCTGGTAACGGCAGGAACCCTAACCTGCATGTCTTTTAGATTGTTACACTGTAGCGATTATATTTTACCACTGTATATTCAGGTCTATAGCACCCTGTGTGTGGTTGACTCGTGTCCTTTCCCCCCCTCCTCACAGATGGGTTTCACGGAGATCAGTCTGGCGGACCGGGACGGAGATGGTGCCACCGCCATGCACTTTGCTGCCAGCCGCGGCCACGCCAAGGTGCTGAGCTGGCTGCTTCTGCATGGTGGAGAAATCAACACGGACAGCTGGGGAGGCACACCTCTACACGACGCTGCAGAGAACGGAGAACTGGAGGTGTGTGTGTGTGTCTGTTTGTGTGTCTGTGTTGGTTTGTGTCTGTGTGTGTGTCTGTTTGTGTGTCTGTGTGTGTTTTATTTTTTTGATCCACTTTTTCTCCTCTTTTTATATTATTCTCCCATCCCAATTTCGCTGTGCCAATTCTTCCCTCCCCTGTCTTGAACGTTGCTCGCATATGCCCCCCACTGGCCGGTTGTAGGGAGGATAGAAGCCTTGCATCACGTGTCCCCTCCGATACACTAGGAGGCAGCCTGTCACATCTTTTCACCTGCCAGCGCGGACTCTCATTGGCGAGGTGTAACGTGTGGGAGGCTCACACTACCCCCGCCATTTCCTGTCTCTGCTGTGCAGGCGTCCCCCAACCGACCGGTAGGAGTCGCTGTCCGCAACGTCCAGATTACCACCCATCGACTTCCACCAGCTAACTCTGCCAATTGAGTTAGTATGACGGCCGGCTCAAGCCGGAGGCAACGCCGACAGCCGGATTCGAACCCGGTGTCTCTTGCGTTGGTGACGAGCGCAATGTCCGCTGCGCCACCAAGCCGCCCTACGTGTCTGTGCGTGTTTATAGCTGCGACTGAGTACCAAATCTTGAATTATGGGCCAATTTGATTTCTCAATTAACTTTTTATAGATTATTTGACAGAAATACAAATTAAATACAATTTTAAAAATATATTTTTACTGGATGCCAGATGCCTGTTTTTAAGTTCCAGCTGAGAGGTAGGAGCTGGGAAACATAACGGTTCCATAGCCTGAAGTCTTATGTAGAACAGGTCCAAAGTTTATAAAAATCCCACGGAAAATTAATGTTTTACAAAGGATTTTGTAACATGTGTGTACCCGTAAAATGTCTGCATGATTATCCAAAATGGCCGTCCACTCCCATTCATTCAAAGGCTTTCTTCAAAACAATGGACTTCTTCGTCTTCTTGTGTCACCTTCCCCCACTCTCAGCACTCGTCTGGGATCGCTTTAGGAGCAGATGCTCCTTGGCTACAAATGCGGTCAATCATTTTCAATGTCGGGGGTCATTGGTCCACTCAGGATAGGGGCAAACAGGACGTGGTCACTTGTCCGAATGGCTTGTCAAATGACACTCGCCGGATGTTTCGTCTTGTAACTCGAGACTGCAAGCACGCAATAGGTTGAGTGGGGTGACGATCAAAAGGCAGCAAATTCTACTTTCCAACAATGTATTGGTTGATCGGCGATAAAACGCAGCCCGGAGCCGACAGACGAGAGCAAAGTGCCATGAGGTTGCTAGGTTTATTGAGATATTCATGATAATGTTGTCTGGTGAAAAACACACGTTTTTTTACGTGTCCTGTTTGGATATGATTTAGACTAGGTCTAGCAGTGTTACATTTCTTCTGATTGTTCTCTGAGGGTGATTGTTTGTGAGATTGCTCCAGATTGAGTTTGTATGGTAACTGCCCTTTTCTTTGCAGATATGTATGAGATCAACTGTCCCCTAATCACAGCTTTAGCAGCATCCCATATCACTGCAGGAGTAACGGGGGAAGCAGCATCATATCACTGCAGGAGTAACAGGAGGGGAAGCAATTTATGCAAATGACATGTCGTCAGCTTGTGACTGCAACTTGTTCCTGTTTGCGGACGACTCAGCCCTGCTGGTCTCTGACAAGAACAAGTTACAGGTTGAAAAAACCCTCAGCTCGGAACTAGGCAGAATCTGCATATGGCTCGCTGATAACAAACTATCATTACACATGGGCAAAACGGAGTCTATTCTCTTCGGTTCAAATAACAAACTCAGCAAGACCGACGGCTTCTCAGTTACAGTGGGTGACAATATTGTCACAAGGAAAGATGAAATTACCTACCTGGGTTCCATCCTAGAGGCTAATCTCTCCTGTGACAAAATGGCATCCAATGTAATAAAAAAAAGTCAACCAAAGAACTCGATTCTTGTACCGGATCTCCTCTCTGGTAAACAGGAATACCCTGAAGACTCTGGCAGGAGCACTCATTCAAGGGTACTACGACTATGCTTGCACCTCATGGTACCAAAGCACCTCAAAGGCGCTAAAAACAAAATTACAAACATCTCAAAACAAACTGGTCAGACTACTGCTTGACCTTACTCCTAGAACCCACCTCACCCCTGCCCACTTTGACAACCTAGGATGGCTTATGGGCCTGGTCTACAAGATACACTACACGACCAAGGTACCCATGTACATGTCAAAATACTTCCCAAAGGTCAGTGAATACCACGATCACAACACCAGAGGGAGCTCCACAAATCATGTTAAACCCAGATTCGGCTCAAATAAGGGACTAAACACGTTTCGCAATTATGCCACATCAATGTGGAACGCCCTACCCAAAGCTGTAAAGGAATGTGGATCACTACCCACTTTCAAAACCAATCTCAAGGGACACCTACGGGAGACTGCAATTCAAAACTGGCCCCTGTAAATGTCCTAACCCAACCCCCTCCAATGTACAGTCATTTACCTAGTATGGTTTTGTCAATAGTCCAATGTACAATTTTGCTTGTTTGTACAGTGTCTCTCCCCCCCCCCCCCCCCCCCCCAATGTACAGTTTTGCTTGTTTATACAGTGTTTCTCTCCCCCCCCCCAACCACCTCCAATGTAAATTACCCAGTATGGTTGTCAATATCCCAATGTAAAATATGCTATATGTGCAAAACCGCGGCAGTAAAATACGATAAAAAGATGGCTGTCGCTAGATTTCTTTCTCTCTGTCATCTTGCTACAAGATGCGCTTCATCCCAAAACTATCGGCCCACTGCCAGCGTTTTTCAGCTGGGAATGTGAGCTAGGTGGACGCATGCCCTAACAGTGATGGATCACGGTTTATGTGGGTTTTATTTTAGTTTATTCTAAGGTGCTTTGGCTTTATTTCGTCTTTCTGTGAGGCACAGCTGTCGATCACTGGCCTCTGCAGTTAATTGCCATGCGGCATGGCAGGTGTGTGGGCTTGATGGCCACCTGATTGGTGTCAGATGTGCAGTGCCTTTAAGTAGGTTTGGTTGACTGTGTTCGGATGCTTGTCCATTTCATGTTTTTTTTTAGTAGAGGAGTGTCCCAAGCTCATGATTCTAGGGTTTTCTCTGTCTCTAGTGCAGGGGTGTCAAACTCATTTTCACAGAGGGCCACATCAGCATTATGGTTGCCCTCAAAGGGCCAAAGACCGTATAAATGTTAATGTAATGTAAAATAAATGTAGCTACACATTTACATATTGTTAAACATGGTGTTTCTGTATTTATTACTTATTCAAGTTATACATATTGCATATTCATTTGCATAAATGTAAAAATATATGTTAGCTTATGATATTTTAACAAATAATTTTAGTTTATCAGAACCCCATATTACTCCACCAATCAATGATCAAACCATTAAAGTAAATAACAAAGAAGAATATCATCAAATACAAGCTATGACATTAAGTTTGCTCAAAACCTTTTTGTCACAGTCAAGAGGGGCAGAACTAACAACTGTGAGCTGCAAAGAACACGTGGGACAGATGTAGCAGATGTTACAAAAACAAATGGCTGCACACAACCTTGCAGAGGCCATACATCCAACTAATGGAAGATAGTTTAATTAACTTTAATTAACAGATTGCAGAATGGGTACAGTACAGTACAGCTCAATACACACAATTGTTAAGGGGATGCAGACCAGAGAAAGACTTTCGACTTGTTTACATCAGGGTCCCCCATTTTCAATTCGTAATGAAATTGCTATTATGTGTCTGCATGAACACACAACTGTAACTGTACTCAAAAATAACAAAATAAGGGTTGTCTCAGTTCACAACTATATTGGTCAAGTTTTGGGTGGGACTTGTTTGCGTCCCTACAGCTTCTTATTCAATTGAGCGAGATGCTCGGTTATGTCACACAGCCAGTTTGCATCTGACAGTTCAGACAATATTTTTTCAACCCTTTGTTACCTATTCCGCCTGGATCTTTTTTGTATTTTGGGCTGTAAAATTGTCAAAGAATGTCTGAGGAGTAAGTGCTTTTGGCTTTTTTCCTTTGTTACCTCAGATGTTCAACATACATGTATGTGTAAGAATGTGTAATAACTAAGGCTGTCAAAGTTAAAGCTTTATTAACGCATTAACCCACAATTATTTTAACACTGCTATTTTTTAACCCAATAGTAATGTAAAAAATTTTTTTTTTTTTTTTTTTTTTTACTTGAGCTCTTGGGGGGCCACATCAAATGACGTGGCGGGCCGGATTTGGCCCGCGGGCCGTGAGTTTGACACCTATGCTCTAGTGCTATTGTTTTTCTTGTTGTTTTTCAACTGCTACACTTTTTATTTTTATTTATTTTATTCCTGTGTTTTCCCCCACCCTCTCTCATCGCGCAGCGATTCCAGTGCTTTAAGATTCCCCCTTTTGTGTGTGTGTCTGCGTGTGTGTCCTACCCCCCCCGGCCCCCATCCTGACAGTGACAGGGGAAGCAGCATCCCATATCACTGCAGGAGTAACAGGGGAAGCAGCATTTTACTGTCTGCATTCAAGTTTGTTTATTATTTGTCACAATAAAATACAGAGTACTTTACGATGAAATGCTTGTTTCTGTATGAGCCCCTGAGAGTGTGCTTCATACAGTAAAAAAAAAGTAAGTAAAAAAGTAATTAAGAAGTAGGTAAAAAGTAAGTAAAGGAATGTTCAATATACATACAATATACAGTGCAGAAATGAGGTACAAAACTTAGGGTAAGGTGCAAATGAGGTATGAATGTAGTGCAAATCTCTTTAATAATAGATAAATATAATTTAGTGTTAAAGTGTCTAAAGTATTGTTACAGCCAGTGTCTGGTGTTGTTACAGTGTTTGTCAAGAGTGAATAATTAAATGTCCAGTATTTAGCATAGTGTATCTGTTGAGGAAGGGATAGCTGGAGGTAAACTGGTGAATGGTCTGATATAAGAATGGATCCTATACTACAGGAGGTTACAGAGGTAAGGTGATTCAGGGGTAAAAGGAAAAGCCGAGAATATGTTTTGTGCTCCAGACATTGACGACACCTGCATCATTAGATGCCATCTTTAAAGCCTTTGATGCATTAGGATTTGTTATTAACCTCTTAAACCTTAAAGGGCCAGATGTTGTTCATTCAGCCCATGCACAACACTGAGAGATTACCTGTAATTTAGCATAACCTCATAGTATGGCGAACGCATACATACTACACACATACCCTCCCTCTCTCTCTCTCTCTCTTAGTGCGTGAGGAGGAATTGGTGATATATTTTCTTTGGCATGAAAAGGGAAATAGTAATCAAACCATTAGGACCTGCATGACACTCTCTATTCATTATACAAGTTTTACCCTGAGGGATGATTTACAATAAAGTGCTAAAAACGAAAAAGTAGGATACTTACATTGTTGACGCTAGAACTCCCAAAATAGCGTTGGCATAAAAAAAGAAGGTAGGCCATCTGTAGTTTACAAAATCTGAAGTATTTCCAATCATTTTGGATTGCTCAGAGGATTGTCTTCGCGACCAAGTTGGGTTCGGAATTATCTGCCATCATGCTAGATGTTGTTGTTTTTACTACTTACTACTGGCACGTTCTTCAGCTCAATGAAAGTGACGTGACGTGTCTCCTATCTAGGGTGGCCAGACGTCACGCATTGTGCGTGATTGTACAGCATTTCTGTCTCTTTTCACGCGTCACGCAAATTGGTTGTCATCCTAACGTGGACCCCCCCCCCCCCCCCCCCCCAGCCAATGTGAAAAACCTCTATGCGTTGCGCGTTACTAGTATCTGACCGCGAGTGACAACAAGTCCCAACGCTGTCGCACACGGAGGGTCCGTTTCACGAAACCAGGCAAGGGATAAACGCGCGCACTACGGATCAGATCAGTTCCACGCGCTGCTGTTATCTCCGCTGCTCGGCACGAGAGAAGACCGCTTGGTACTGTATTGTACCCATTCTGCAATCTGTTAAATAAAGTTTTCATTCATTCATTCATTCATTCATTCATTCATTCATTCATTCATTCATTCATTGGTCCAAATTTGAAAAGGGGAAAACAATCCCAAGCGGTTTAGATTGAAAACGAATAATAACAATAAATAAGATGCGAGTAGCCGTTCGTGTAACCGGTAACCACCCCCCACACAAATCAGTGCAGGTAGAAGATAATTGTATTCTGTACTTTATTATTGTGCCATTACTGTTCCTGCTCTGCTCTCATCACTGCAGTGCAGTGGACTTGTGAGTTGTTTTGGTGAGTTACTTTTGTTAGTCAAAAGTCAAAGTCAGCTTTATTGTCACCTCTCGTAATGTGCAAGACATACAGAAAAATGTAATTACATTTCCCCCCTTCCCACAGTGTATATAAAGAACACAATCTAATACAAACATAAAGTAACATATAGTACACTATAAACATAAAGTAACATATGGACACAGTATACAGGACTATATACAATATAGAACACCTACAGGTTTTTGTTTTTTCATGAAGGTTCATTGCTCTGGTTTCAGGTCGTGTTCCCCCAAAAAATGGTCCTTGTGGTGGGTTGGAGATGTACGTTTTATTAATATGGGGTCACACGGCCGGGAATCGGGACTGAACACTGGGAAAGACCATTTATTAGATAGTACCCCTTGGAATTAATTTAGTAGGTTGAACTCTGGTTTCTTTTCTTTTGTCTGTATAATTGTTAGTCATTATTATTATTGTTTTTGTTATTTTCTTGTGAAGTTCTATGTATTGTGATTGTGGTTAATGTGTTGTCTTGTCTCGTGAGAATGTCAATAAAAAAATTTGATCAAAAAAAAAAAGGACTATATACAATATAGACAGTAGCTAAAAAAAAAAAGTTTATGTATGAGTGAATGTAAATATAGAGGTAAACGAGAACTTTTAGCAGCAGTGGTACATGGTAAGTATGAATAATAAATAATGGCAGTAAAATACAATAATACAATAATGGCAGTAAAGTGGCACTGAGATAATGGATATGGCAGTACACTAATATGATGTACACTAAATAAATAAAATAAATAATGGCAGTAAAGTAAAGTGGCAGTGTGTGTCTGTGTGTGTGTCAGTGGGGGGGGGGGGGGGGGGGTAGTCCAGAGTCTGTGGGGGGCAGAGTAAGAGAGGGGGGGAGCTGTGTGTGTGTGTGTGTGTGTGTGTGTGTGTGTGTGTGTGTGTGTGTGTGTGTGTGTGTGTGTGTGTGTGTGTGTGTGTGTGTGTGTGTGTGTGTGTGTGTGTGTGTGTGTGTGTGTGTGTGTGTGTGTGTGTGTGTGTGTGTGTGTCAGTGTGGGGGGGGGGGGGGGGTTCTTAGTCCAGAGTCTGGTGGCAGAGTAAGAGAGGAGGGGAGAGCGGGGAGAGAGTTCAGCTTCCTGACAGCCTGGTGTATGAAGCTGTCTCTCAGTCTGCTGGTCCTGGCTCGGAGGCTCCTCATTTTCCTCCTGGAGGGCAGGACTCAGGAGAGTGAAAAAGCGTTGTGAGGGTGGTCATTATGCGTAGTCTGGGGGTCCAGACCTATAATCATAAGTGATTGTTAGTCTGGGTGGTCATTTTATTTATTTTGAGTACTTAACACCCATTAGAGACAAAAGGAAAAAAAATTTATAAAATGAATAAGGGAAAAACATATTTAGGCTTGTCATCATTTTAATGAGAACAGTGGCGGATGAGCCTTGATGGAGGGGACAGGGACAGTCCACAAAAAAAAGGGGGGGGGGGGGTGTCCCACATTGTCCCTCACAAACATACCCTTTGTCCCACATTTGGTTTATTGGGATCTGGTCACCCTACTCCTATCCGTTTGTATCTAATATTAATTTGACAATGTAATGTATGTTTTAATTTTTTTACAAGTCGATTTATTCATTTGAATATAGAATATTTGTAGATGTCCATACTTAACTTATTCAGCGCCAGCGATTAGCCTAACGTGCCAGGTTTCCATAGCATATTTTCACTGTGCGTCACTATGTTTGGAGAGCTATATCTATATTATAGCTATGGAGACAATACTATGGTAATTTGACACTGACTTTCTTCCGTCGAACATGCAAAAAAGAGATAATTTCTTTACCTACGTTCGCGCGTTATCCCGTGGTGAATATTGTATAGTTTAGGAGTGATCCCGGATAATTCCTGAAAAGGGTGCTACGTGAATTCTACTATAAGCATTGGTGTTTCTTGCCTGGACACGCTACTATTTCCAAATCAAATGTATATAATAGGTATTATGTTTCATCATGAATGCATGAAAGGGGGGGGGGGGGGGGGTAGTTTTTTTATGCTTTGACGGCCAGTAACAGCATTCGTGTTGAACATCACACACGCTGATCAGCTGGATCTATATGAAAACATTGTTGGATCAAGCTGAAATTGATGTCAGATAGTCCTTACCTTTGATCTGGGTTATTCCAAAAAGAATATTCCAATTGTCTGATCGCGATTTCCAGTATTGGTGTCCATCTGGTCCCGGACATAATTTGGCACAACTTATGGATAGAGTGTGCCAGATGCGCTTCGAAGTGGTCGGATGAAGCGATTTACTCGGCTCCGTCTAAATTTAGCGCCCGGAGGGATTTAAGTGTAACACACGGTGAGATATAAGGTTTCAAAGGGTGGGCGACAATGTCACCTAGCAGGATGCGGCCGGTATTGCACATTGGCGATCTCAGAATAATTTCCTATGGCAACACCGAGGTCAGTGGATGAATAATGAATAAAGATATCGAATAAAAGAAAAAACAACCAAAATCCGAGATATCTCTGGTCTGGCGTCCAACGCATGGCAAGTTAACCCAGGATATCTCGGGTCTGGCGTCCAATGTGTTAACAGTAACTGCACACTACGTCCCCCCTGAGTGGAACATGGAAAGCCACATTCTGCAAACTTTCCCCCACTGTACCAAAATTAACCGTGACTTTAAAACCAAGGTACGTACCGAACCGTGGTTTTTGTGTACGTTACACCCCTAGTAACCATGTCTGTCATACATTTAGGACGGTCTTCATTTGGAGCATAAATGTTAAGTAATGTAAGTTCTTGGCCATAAAGCATTCCACAGATTAATACATATCTCCCAGCGAATTTGAATTTGTAGGACAGAACTTTCTTTTATTAAAATTGTTTATGGCAAAACATTTTATTTTACAAAGGAATAGGCTCATCTACAAGATTAAATGGTTCAAAATAAACATTAACCTCTTACCAAGCACTGTCCTGAAATCGGGCCCTCGTGCCCATGCACGCATGTCACTGCACTTTGCAGTGTCTACCGGCTCAGGGCTGCATTTTCCACCAAACATATAATATACCGTTCGAAAGATCTATTTGTTGCCGTTCGAACGCCACCCCACTCGACCAAATCCGTGCCTTGGTTCTCGAGTTACCTGACGATATGTCAGGCAAGCATCTTCTTATGCGCCACGCGCCATGATGACCACCCCGGACTGTATTATGCTCCAGAACTGACCAATCACTGCTGATGGTGAAAATGATTGGTCAGCGTTGTAGCCAACGAGTGTAAGCTTCCAACCATACCACGTGTGGGGGGGGGGGGGGGGGGCCGGGTGCAAATATAGGAAGTAGGTGAAAGTTGACGACCGGAAACGAGAAGTGAATCGGACTTCAGAACGCACAGCGGTGGATGAGGAAAGGGGTTTTGGAAAGCTTTACTTTTTTGCGTCTGTTTTACTAAAATGTCTCTCAAAGACCCATTTCTGAACGGATCTTTATAATATTTGGACCTGTACTACATAAGACTTCGGGCTATGGAACCGCAGTGTTTTCATACCGCTATGCTGGAATATTGGAATATGGAATCTTGAAACCACTAAAGAAAAATGTGAGTACACAAGTTCAACTCAAGTTCAGAACTCTGTTACTCTATTTTAGTGGTTCCCAAACCTCTCCTCGAGGCACCCCAGCCGTTCCATGTATTTGTTAAATTCCACCACCAGCACACCTGATTCAACTAATAAAGGGCTTGTTGAATCAGGTGTGCTGGTGGTGGAGTTTAACACGGAACGGCTGGGGTGCTTCGAGGAGAGGATTGGGAAGCACTGCTCCATTTCATTAGCACTAAAAGTGATTTTCCTTTTTTGCATTAGTAACTTCAGAATTATATGTATTTATGTGTATGTGCACTATGCCTTTAAGTAACCTGTTTTACGACACTAGCGTAAAGTGGACCTTTGACGTTTCACGTAATATTCAGTACTTATATGTGTGACGTAACCTGTATGCTGTTGCTCATTGGCTCATCAGAAGTCAACAAACTCTAACGGAACACAGCGTGTGTGGACAGTGGAATGCTTTTACTTTACAGTAATAGATAAATAATTGAATCCAAGCGGCGTGTTATCCTCTTCCATTCACATTGCACGTTCACTCAAAAAGGGCAGGAGGTCGCAAGAGACGGATCAGTTGAGTAGAGGAGTAAAGATTAGTTTCCGACGGGGTAAAAAAAAGATGCATAATAATAAGCATCAAGCTGAGACTTCTTCTGCTTTATAAAGAGGATTTCCTTTTCAGATTAGACTAGATTCAACTTCATTGTCAGAGTACAAGTACAGAGAACAACAACGTATGGGCCGTCTACATACTGTACAACTTCATTTAAAAGCCCAGTCTAAAAACAGGAACAGTTCTGTTTCCTCAGTGGGTGTTTGTGGCTGACATGCTGTATAATCATCAAGCCTGTTGGATTCATCGACTCCGGCTGTCGGCGTTGCCTCCGGCTTGGGTCAGCCGTCATACTAACTCAATTGGCAGAGTTAGAGGGTGGAAGTCGATGGGCGGTAATCTGGACGTTGTGGACAGCGACTCCTACAGGTCGGTTGGGGGACGCCTGCACAGCAGAGACAGGAAATGGCGGGGGTAGTGTGAGCCTCCCACACGTTACACCTCGCCAATGAGAGTCCGCGCTGGCAGGTGAAAAGATGTGACAGGCTGCCTCCTCGTGTCCCGGAGGCGACACGTCATGCAAGGCTTCTATCCTCCCTACAACCGGCCTGTGGGGGGCAACGTTCAAGACAGGGGAGGGAAGAATTGGCACATGGAATTGGGATGGGAGAAAAAAAATTGAAAAATAGGAGAAAAAGTGGAGGATTTAGAGACTACTCAGTCATTTGTGTAACCTTCTCACCTACCTCCTTCTCCCTCCTCCTCTCTCTTTCTCTGTCTCTCTCCCACCTTCTCTCTCTATCCCTCTCTTTCTTTCTCTCCCTCTCTTCTCTTCCTCACCTGCAATTCGAAACTGGCCCATGTAAATGTCCTAACCCAACCCCCTCCAATGTACAGTAAATGACCAAGTATGGTTTTGTCAATATTCCAATGTACAGTTTTGCTTGTACAGTTGTACAGTGTTCACCCCCCACCCCTCCTACCCAACCCCCCACCACCCAAGAACCACCTCCAATGTACAGTCCCACCCCACATTTTTTTACGTCAAATGTATACTCTTTTCTGGACTCTTTTTGTATCACAAACGGTACTGTATTTGCAAATCTGGTATGTCATAAATGTATAGATGTAGCAGTACTGTCTATCTGTATGTCATGTATGTCATATATGTCCTGATGAATTGAAAATGGGGGACCCTGATGTAAACAAGACGAAAGTCTTTCTCTGGTCTGCATCCCCTCAACAATTGTGTATATTGAGCTGTACTGTACTGTACCCATTCTGCAATCTGTTAATAAAGTTTTCAATCAATCAATCACCCTCTCTCTTTCTCTCTTCCTCTCTCACTCTCACCCCTTTTCTCTCTACACTCCCTCACTCTCACCCCCCCCCTCTCTTACACTCCCTCTCTATCGCTCTCTCTCGCACACGCCCTCTCTCTCTCACATTCCCCCTCTCTCTCTCTCTCTCTCTCTCTCTCTCTCTCTCTCTCTCTCTCTCTCTCTCTCTCTCCAGTGTTGTCAGATCCTAGTGGTGAATGGGGTGGATCTTGGTATCAGAGACCAGGATGGCTTCTCTGCTGCAGACCTGGCTGAGTACAACGGACATTCCCAGTGTGCCAAGTACCTGCGCACTGTGGAGAACATGGTGAGACACATGACTGCATCCCAAGTAGGTCCTCTGCTCATATACCCACTCATGAAGCTCACATAGTAGGTCCTCTGCTCATATACCCACTCATGAAGCTCACATAGTAGGTCCTCTGCTCATATACCCACTCATGAAGCTCACATAGTAGGTCCTCTGCTCATATACCCACTCATGAAGCTCACATAGTAGGTCCTCTGCTCATATACCCACTCATGAAGCTCACATAGCAGGGAGGAGCATCAGGGCAGCTGTTGATGTTGCAGTGCAGTCAGTGGTTAATCCTTAGAGAAGTGGCCTTGTGACCTGAGGGTTGCCAGCTTCATCCCCCGGACAGGGGGGGCCGTGCCTTTGCTATCGCAGCCCCTGAACTGTGGAACAGCATTCCCACCTCCATTAGGCTTGCCCCCTCGATAGATGCCTTCAAATCGAGGCTCAAAACCCACTTCTACCTACTAGCCTTTCCCGTTCACTGACTCATGCCCTGTTTTCCTGTGTTTCATGTGTTTGCCTGTGTGCCCTCCCATAACACGGAGTGTGATTGTTGTCAATATGTATCTACCCTCTGTACAGCACTTTGGTTGACACGCGTCATGTGAAATGTGCTATATAAATAAATCTGATTGAAATAAATCTGATTGAGGGTAGGGGAAGTGAACAAATAATACTCTTCCCTCCTTCAGTACCCACCATTGGAAGTGCCCTTGAGCAAGGCACTTAAAGATCCCTTCGACTCAAAAAGTATTTTTTTAATGGTTAACTCTTCTTGCATGATACATCTGAAGTTGGGCCGTTCGGGGATATTGTCTAGTTTTACTGATCACTTTAATATTGAGAAACCATAATACATGTCCTTTTCCAAAAGAGGAATCTCACAGTATAATCAGATGTGTTTTCATGTGTTCTACTGAGGAAATGGTATATGTCCTTCCTTCCTTTGAAACTATACATCGTATCAAACGTTATAAATGCATTTCATAGGTTATCCTTGTGCTATTTAAGTTCACCAATTACATGGGCGTGGCCTATGAAACTCATTATGACTTTTGATACAGATGTACAGTTTAATACACACGAACGCACATCTCTGAGTATACTCTGATTATACTTGCTATTTTTTTTTAAAAGGACATGCGTCATGGTGTTTGAAGGTTTAAACACTTGGATTGGATGGCAGCCTGGTGAGAGGATGCAGCATAGCACAACATTTCTTAACACTAAAGCAATCAGTGTGATCTTGGCCTGTACTAGTCAACGTCATGCCAGACGATGTTTAAACACGGCCTGTGTGTAGTACCCGTCCTTTAATAAATGTTCTATATCTACCAACTAATTTCTCAGGGCACAATGTCCCTGCTGTCAGCGATATGTGATTATATGATATAATGTGTGACATTTATTAATAAGTTAAATCTAACAAACGCATTCAGCCTCAACGCTGCTAAACCGTTTTGTAGCTAATCTGCTCAGAAGTGAATTTAGACTCGGCTAATCCAGCTGGAAGCCATGGTGAAACACCACCCTGTAAGACTGCAACAACAACAACAACAACAACAACAACAACAACAACAGCACATCAATCACTGAGACAAATGAGTCCCTCGACTGTCGCCCGTTTACACGCTGCCGTTGACTCTCCCCCATGCTGTGGTCCTTACGGATCCAAACCACCAACCCCCTTGAGTGGCCTGAGAAATAATAACAAGCTCACTCCGATGTGGTTCCCTGTCCCCCTGGTGAAGTGGGTAGAGTGAGTTCTGAGGACCAGCTGTTATTAAAGCAGGCTAATTAAAACCCAGCATGCAACTGTTCCCTCCCCACGTGTCCTCACATGGGACGGAGAGCGTGAGATCGTTTTCACACAAGGGCCTTTACTGTAGTTGCTTAGCACGTCGAGGCCTCACTCCTGTTCACCTTGTGCTTCTAGGCAACAAGGATGCTGCCAGCTTGCTGCTTTTGTAATTCCACTTCCTGTATCCACACAAGGAAACTATAAAAGAAGGAAGGGTCATCATGTCAGGATACCAAAGTTCTATGCCCTCCTTGGTGTCAGACTTTGGTGCCAGTTCTATTGAAGTCTGTATTCAAATTCAAAATAGATATCTGAGGAAATATATATCAACCAATATATATATATATATATAACATTAGCTTGTTAACAATGCAACAAATTGCAGATGATTCTGACACCCGAGGTAATAACCTGGGCCCAGGAGTTCAAAACTTGTAATCCCTATCTGATTGGATCAGATTTGTATTCATTCATTTCAACTCATTATGAATTGAAAATGGGGGACCCTGATGTAAACAAGACGAAAGTCTTTCTCTGGTCTGCATCCCCGTATTGTGTGTATTGAGCTGTACTGTACTGTACCTATTCTGCAATCTGTTCATTAAAATGTTCAATCAATCAATAGGGATTAAAAGTGTTGAACTCCTGGGCCCTGTTGACCAGATAATCCCATTCATCAATGTCAGTCAAACAAGTGAAATCAGTGAAAGTTTCCACACTTGGCATTAGGGGTGTAAAGGTATCCGTACCGAACCGAACAAGTTTCAGTGTGTACCGTACCGAACGTCTGTGTAGTGTACCGAACGAATACAACGCTATGTTAACCACTAACGACCGCCCACCGGGGGCTGTTTTTCCTCACAATCTAATATTATTATTATTATAAAAAAAAAGAATATTACAAGTCGATTATTAATTTCAATATAGAATATTCGTTGACAGCCCTACAAGTACAATTAGTTACTGCACACTACATCACCCCTGAGTGGAACATGGAAAGCCAAACTGTGTCCCCCACTGTATCGAAAACCGTACAGAATCTTGACTTCAAAACCGAGGTATGTACTGTACCGTGGTTTTTGTGTACCGTTACACCCCTACTTGGCATGTATGTGTGTTTACGTGCTACACAGTGACGTGATGACCCTTCCATCAATTATGTCGTAGACGGATCTTCATGATCAATATAGGTTTACATGTAGGTTAATTGAGCTTGGGCTAAGGGCAGTGCTCTCATCAAGGCCATCTGGGAGAACACTGGCCATCTGGGAGAACACTGAAGGAGAGTAGAGAGGGGTGGGGGCTGTGGCTCCTTTGCTCTCACCAAGGTGTGAGAGTTAAGCTATTGTTTGGGGCAACTAAAAGGTATTAAAAGGTCTTACATTAGTAATCAGAATTGTAGGCCTAAAAGGTTCTTAAATCTGTATTGGATCAGGAGGTTATTTCTATGCTGTGATAACTTGTTGTTAAAACTGTATATTGTTTAAATGTGTTTGGGGGAAATGTCTAGGCTGCAAAGTAAGCAATAGCCAATAAGCCCTCCCCCCCTAACAATTGATACGGAATACATTTTCATAGTCATTTTCCTTCATACATTTTTGCCAGTATGGTTGTGAAATATATTCTGTATAAATTCTATTCAAAGTTGTCTTAAAAGGTCTTAAAGGGGAACTATCTTATAAATGGCCTTTTTGAGTGTTTAGCATTGTTTCCTAGCTATGTGAACTTATATTAATATGATCTATGTCTCAAAATTCTCATATTGGCGCATTCTTCCAATTCTCCTCTCACAATATTCACCCTCACTGAACTGAGTCATTTGAAAATGTGCGCGATATGTGATGTCATAAAGACACCGCTGCATGTTAATGTTCAGGCGGCGGGGCCGAGCCGCGTGGTTTAGGAGCCCAGGCTCAAAACACCTTGAGATCTTGAGGTAGAAAAATGCTGTTTTTGAGGACTTGATTAGAAATACAAAACAATGAATAAAAAAAATATATATATTACAGAGGTGTTCCATAGACTCACAGGAATTGTGTAAAAGTGCCCAAAATAGTGAAAGAAATAGTAAAATAGTTCCCCTTTAAATTGAACTTGAACCCTGATAATATAAAGCATGATTAGCCTCACGGTTTGTCGAGCCACATGTTCTTTATCTTCACAAGTTTCTTTGTTACAAGCAGAGCCATCCCTAGACTTGTAGGGGCCCTAAGCAAAAATGGATACATAAGATCTCCAGAGGGGTGCATCCGTTTCAACAGTTTGCCCTTTGATTGAAATTGTGTTTGACACAATGGTTAAATACAACTGAAACCACCTGTTAGTTACTATACCGTTCTGATCAGACAGTGATTGAAGGTGAATACAGCTGAAACCACTTGTTGGCTACTGTACCATTCTGATCAGACAGAGATTGAAGGTGAATACAGCTGAAACCACCTCAGGGCTTGACATTAACTTTTTCTTTGTACTATTAATCCACCTCATCTCATTTCCCTGTGAAACTTACCAGAACAGGCCTGGCATCAAATGGAAAGTACAAAGTCCAACAATGATCTCCATCCTCTTTTCAGAGCGTGGAGCACCGTGTTCTCTCCCGAGACCCGTCTGCCGACCTGGAGTACAACAAGCAGCCCGACTCGGGGCTCTCATCCCCGAACACCACCATGCCGCCCACCGCCAACCAGCCGGCACACTTTGAGATCAACTCCCCCTCCAGCACCCTGTCCAACTACGACTCGGCCAACTCCAGCCAGCACAGCACCGGGGAGAAGAAGCCCAGCCCACCACCCGGTCAGTGGTTGTTATTCTGAGGCCAGTGGCGTTGGCTTGGCTGCGTAGACGCAGTAAGGAGGCCAGTGGCGTTGGCGTGGCTGCGTAGACGCAGTAAGGAGGCCAGTGGCGTTAGCGTGGCTGTGTAGACGCAGTAAGGAGGCCAGTGGCGTTGGCGTGGCTGTGTAGATGCAGTAAGGAGGCCAGTGGCGTTGGCGTGGCTGTGTAGATGCAGTAAGGAGGCCAGTGGCGTTAGCGTGGCTGTGTAGACGCAGTAAGGAGGCCAGTGGCGTTGGCGTGGCTGTGTAGATGCAGTAAGGAGGCCAGTGGCGTTGGCGTGGCTGTGTAGACGCAGTAAGGAGGCCAGTGGCGTTGGCGTGGCTGTGTAGACGCAGTAAGGAGGCCAGTGGCGTTAGCGTGGCTGTGTAGACGCAGTAAGGAGGCCAGTGGCGTTAGCGTGGCTGTGTAGATGCAGTAAGGAGGCCAGTGGCGTTAGCGTGGCTGTGTAGACGCAGTAAGGAGGCCAGTGGCGTTAGTTTGGCGTTGGCTTGATGTAGTATAAGGAGGTAGCTTACCAATAAGAACCTTAAAAAGAACAAATACCAGTGTTTGTTGTGCCTCTCCATCAGCGAGGACCAACCAATCTTCTCATAAAGGACACGGTGATGAGTGTCGTATCTATCATTAGTGATGAATCTGAGGGCAGAGTGATATACAGAGTCCAAGGATTTAAGGGTTGAGGCTGCAGCATGCCTATAAATTACATCACCATAGTCCAAGAAAACTGCTTTGACAACTCTCTTTCTACTACACGTATAGACGTGCGTGAGTGTGTGTGCGTGCGCGTGTGCAAGCATGCATGCATGCATGTGGTTGTGTGTTTACCACAGTGTTTAAAAAACGCCTGTCCCGTCTCTCTCACCACAGCTCTGCCTGGTTACACCAGATGGCTGAAGTATGTCCACAATGCCAATGGTGGGAACCTCCACTATTCACTGGATTGGAGCTAATGGCACAATTTGCATTCCTCTGTTCTGACTCAGTAGTGTGTGCCATACCACTGCTGCCCTCTAGTGGCCTGAAGGCAGACAGCCTCTTTTTGGTCAAGGGAGGTGGAATGGTTGAATGCTGCCCTGAAGTCATTGAATTAAGCAAATATTTAAATTGTTATTGGCCATATAAATGTAGGGTATATTCACATATGTGTTCATATACATTCTAGAGTTTCATCTGTACCGATTGTAAACAAACAGCCACAACATACCGGTACATCAAACACAAGTAAAAACTCATATTTACCTGTTGTCTAATGTTAGTCCTTGTATTAAGAGCTCAGTCAGTCAACTAGAGAATGACAGCATGTTGTCTAGTGTTAGTCCTTTTATCAAGAGATCAGTCAACTAGAGAATGACATCATGTTGTCTATTGTTAGTCCTTTTATCAAGAGCTCAGTCAACTAGAGAATGACATCATGTTGTCTAGTGTTAGTCCTTTTATCAAGAGCTCAGTCAACTAGAAAATGACAGCATGTTGTCTAGTGTTAGTCCTTTTATCAAGAGCTCAGTCAACTAGAGAATGACAGCATGTTGTCTAGTGTTAGTCCTTTTATCAAGAGCTCAGTCAGTCAACTAGAGAATGACAGCATGTTGTATATTGTTAGTCCTTTTATCAAGAGCTCAGTCAGTCAACTAGAGAATGACAGTATTTGTTTACATTTGGATCACGGATTGGCTCTTTTAACTCATTGACTGCTGGGGATTAGACTGGGCCCCGCTCTAGCACTGCCACGCTTTAAAAGATAGGACTGCATGTTTGTAGAGCTATAACTATATTCTATATTATAGCTATGGATACAATACTATGGCCCATTTGACAGCACCTATCTATTGTTCAATATGTGAAAAAGAATAAATGTTTCCATCCATACGTTCCCTTGTTATACAGTGGTGAATATAAGTATGGTTTTAGACTGAAAGGTCTTCCTGGACGACTTATCATGTTTTTTTATTGTTTGTTTCCCATTATTCCTTCTATTTTTGTAATTTCTTTCTTCATAAAGTGTCCTTGAATGAGTTCCTGAAATCCGCTTGTAAATTAACATCCATTATTATGAAAGCGCATCCATTATTATGAAAGCGCTCACAACAAGGTCTGTGTTATCCTGAGTAACCAGGGTCATCATTTCTAGACCTCTGGGTAAGAGATCACACTGAAACTATATGGATGTATAGATAGACCTCTGGGTAAGAGATCACACTGAAACTATATGGATGTATAGATAGACCTCTGGGTAAGAGATCACACTGAAACTATATGGATGTATAGATAGACCTCTGGGTAAGAGATCACACTGAAACTACATGGATGTATAGATAGACCTCTGGGTAAGAGATCACACATACATGGATGGATAATGGGTAATATGGAAGTGTAAGGGGGACAATATGTTTTTCTTGTTTGCCCCTGCGCCAGCTATTATCCTCATCCTGTAGTCCATTGGCAACGCTAAAAGATAGGCATTTTCACTGTGCGTCACGATATTTGCAGAGCTATATCTATATTCTATATTATAGCTATGTAGACAATACTATGGCTCATTTGACAGTCACTATCTCTCGTCCAACATGTAAAAAAGAGTAACATTTTTCATGTATATGTTCGCATGTTATCCCGTGGTGAATATTGTATAGTTTCAGAGTGATCCGGGCTAATTCCTGGAAGCTGCTGTTTTTTAATCTAGCTAAAGGCGTTCGCGTTGCTCGCCTGGACACATTACTATTTCCAAATCAAAGGTATATAATATAATTTTTGATGCTCTTGATGATCGTCAGCAACGCCATACGTTTTGAATACTACATACGTTGATCGTTATAGTCCTTACCTTTAATAGGAGGTATCCCAAAAAGAATATTCCAATTGTCTGATCGCGATTTCCAGTATTGATGTCCATCGGATCCCTGACATGAAATGGCACAAAATATGCATGAACGCGTTACAAGGTGCTCGGATGAAGCGTTCCAAATTCTCCGCCCGGACCATATATAATGTAACACACAGTGTGAAATAAGGTTTCAAAGGGTAGGCGATACTGCCACCTAGCAGGATTCGGCCGGCATTGCACTCTCTGGGTCTCAATGAGTTCCAATGATAACACCGAGGTCCGTGAGAGTTTATAGGATATTAAAGTCGAAAAAAATAAAAAAAACTATCTAAAAACGAGTTAACCCGTTATTGGTGCTCAGCGGTTGGCGGCCAATAAAGTGCACAGAAAGTGTTAACAACTGAGCCAGGTCAGAAGAAGCACATTTAAAGGCACAGGCACACACTGAAGTCTGTCTCTGCTCAACCCACACACACACACACACACACACACACACACACACACACACACAGGACAAACAGGTCCACCGACGACGCGGTCTCCCAGGTACTGCACAGCACCCTCTCGCACCTTGACCGTCAGAAGGGGGGCTATGTGAGACTGTTGTTCATTGACTACAGCTCAGCGTTCAACACCATAGTCCCCACCAGACTGGTGGACAAGCTGATCGAGCTAGGTCTGAGCTCCGCCCTGAGCGCCTGGGTACTGGACTTTCTGAGCGAAAGACCCCAGGCGGTCAGGGTGGGGGGTCAGACCTCCAACACCATCACCCTGAGCATCGGGTCCCCCCAGGGCTGTGTTCTGAGCCCCCTGCTGTACTCACTCTACACACACGACTGTGTGGCCAAGTTCAGCTCCAACTCCATAGTGAAGTTCGCAGATGACACGGTGGTGGTGGGGCTGATCTCGGACAACGACGAGAAGGCCTACCGGGAGGAGGTTGAGGTACTGGAACGCTGGTGCCAGGACAACAGCCTGCTCCTGAACATTGGCAAAACCAAGGAACTGATCGTGGATTATAGGAGAGGACAGCAGGAGACACACACACCACTGATGATAAACGGGGCTACCGTGGACAGGGTGAGCAGCTTCAAGTACCTGGGGGTCCACATCTCAGAGGACCTGACATGGTCAACACACATAGACACAGTAGTAAAGAAGGCGAAACAGCGTCTCTACCACCTGAGACAGTTAAGGAAGTTCAGAGTATCGGGGAAGATACTCCAGTCCTTCTACTCAGGAGCTGTAGAGAGCATCCTGACCGGAAACATCACTGCCTGGTATGGAAACAGCACGGCACAGGACAAGAAGGCCCTACAGAAAGTGGTGCGCTCAGCCGAGCGTACCACGGGTATTGCACTACCCCCCCTGCAGGTTCTATACAACAAGAGGTGCAAATCCAGAGCCTGCAGGATAATGAAAGACCCTCACCACCCCAATAACAGCCTGTTTCAGCTGCTGAGGTCAGGCAGACGCCTGCGAACCCCAGCTACTAGGACAGAGCGGCTTAGGCTCAGCTTCTTCCCCCAGGCCATCAGAGCCATGAACAATGAACATTGAGTGCTCAGAACATTGAACTGTCCACACACAAGCACACATGAACACACACACGACACGCACACTGTGCACGCTCACACACGAGCAGCCACTTAACACTTTAACATGAGCGGGCACACACTCATGTCGCACACACGCACACTTATGGCCAAAGGAAAGGACACTTTAAATTAGAATAACAGGAACAGTGTATTGCACTACCAAAGCTAACTAGCATGTCACACATGCTCTGTAAATAACTATGTACAGATACCGAGATGTCACTCCATGTTACCTGCTACCTGTTACTGCACAATGTTGTTTCTTCTTTTGATTCTATTATATGTACCACTGTATTGCACATCATTGCGGGCAAGACCACCCGCATTTCATTGTATACCTGTATGCCGTGACAATTAAAACTCTTGACTTGACTTGACACACCTGCCTTGCCCCCTTTCATATCTCATGAACCGTTTGTCATACGGACACAGTTCCAACACTGTCACCTTTCGACAGGTGACTGTGCATTAAACAACACTTTCACTATTTCACTGGAATTGTCTAGTTATTATTATTATGTCATTCCAGGTGCATCTGAGTCTGCCATTACGGACATGCAGGCCTACATGGACATGCTGAACCCAGACATTCGCTCCGGTCGTCCCAAGAAGGAGGTGTCGTCAGCCGGCTCTGGTTCCAAGCTCCCGCCGCCACCAGCCTTCCCACCCCCACTTCCACCAGAGACCGCTGGGGTTCCCCCTCCTCCTCCTAGCTACCCGGCCCCTCAGCCCCCCGAGGAGCAGGCCTCCGTCGAGTTCCTGAAGGTGAAGAGCAACCTGCGCCACGTGGAGAGCGACAAGAAGGGGGTAAGATTCACGGCTAGAGTTCAGAGGCCTGGGTCGTTCCTGCTCTCCAGCTGATGCTCTAGAGCAGTGGTTCTCAACTGGTCTAGCCTCGGGACCCAACATTTTCCTTAGTCATTAAGTCGCGACCCAAATTTTTGAACCACTATGATTTATATATAAAAAAAAAATTGCAGTAATACACAATCTTTCATGCACTGTTAAAAACATGAAATAAACACAAACAAAGTGCAACTAGGGCTAAAAACCCAATGAAATAAAATAATAATAAATAATATATGTTTCTTAGCAGATTTCTTAGCTTAACATAACCTACGTTTGGGGGAACTAATGGGATAACTGGGGTTGCAACAAAAGTGCACCAGTTGAGAAACACTGCTCTAGAGTTCAGAGGCCTGGGTCCTTCATGTTCTCCAGCTGCAGCTCTAGAGTTCAGAGGCCTGGGTCCTTCATGTTCTCCAGCTGCAGCTCTAGAGTTCAGAGGCCTGGGTCCTTCATGTTCTCCAGCTGCAGCTCTAGAGTTCAGAGGCCTGGGTCCTTCATGTTCTCCAGCTGCAGCTCTAGAGTTCAGAGGCCTGGGTCCTTCATGTTCTCCAGCTGCAGCTCTAGAGTTCAGAGGCCTGGGTCCTTCATGTTCTCCAGCTGCAGCTCTAGAGTTCAGAGGCCTGGGTCCTTCATGTTCTCCAGCTGCAGCTCTAGAGTTCAGAGGCCTGGGTCCTTCATGTTCTCCAGCTGCAGCTCTATAGTTCAGAGGCCTGGGTCCTTCATGTTCTCCAGCTGCAGCTCTAGAGTTCAGAGGCCTGGGTCCTCCATGTTCTCCAGCTGCAGCTCTAGAGTTCAGAGGCCTGGGTCCTCCATGTTCTCCAGCTGCAGCTCTAGAGTTCAGAGGCCTGGGTCCTCCATGTTCTCCAGCTGCAGCTCTAGAGAAAAGTAGAAAAGTTCTGCAGTCCCTTGTTCTCTGAGGAGCGCAGATACAAGGACACATTTATACAGAGAAACACAAGTGTATATATATATATATATATAAAACGTATAGTGGTGGGACTCGATTACAAATTTGTATCTAATTATTTTTAGCCTTAATAGTTAATTAATCAAAATTAATCGCATTTTAAACGCATGCCAAGAGCACATTTATTTTATTTAAATGGATTTTTGGTATACGAGTGAATCAATGAATATACATTATACATATGTTTAAGCAGCTAAATCTTGTTTATTAGCTACTACACAGACCAACAGATCAATGCTTCTTTAACAAAGTGCAGCAATTTTAGGAATTATATATATATATATAGCGCAAAGGACCTCAAGCACTTTCGAGGTAAAAGTAAAATGCAGTACTTTCAAGTACATTCCAGAACAGTTGACCATTGGAAAAAAAAACTCTTGATTGATCTAAATTTCTCTTATTTTTTCAATATTCTGTATGAACAAACCAGACTAAGATAAAAAGGTTGGCTCTGCTTTGCATACCCAAAGTAATTTGCGATTTATTATACGTCATACTTATATCACATGCATGAGTCTGATCTCTTTTGAAAGGTAACATTCCGAGGTTTCTTACACAATAAAGAAAAATCACTTTGAGTGCTAATGAAATAGAGTAACAGAGGTTTGAACACACTGAAGTAAAGTTCCAGCTGAGAGGTAGGAGCTGGAAAACATAATGGTCCTATAGCCTGAAGTCTTATAGTCATACATACTGTCACAAAACAGTCACATCTAGAGACCTCAAAACCTACTCTAGCGAGGCCTTTAACCTTGAACTGGAGGGTCTGGACTGGTCAGATGAGCTCAATGGTACACTGGTTGAAGAAACATGGCTTGGCTTCAAAACCAAATTTTCAACGATACTAAACAACATGGCCCCCCTAAGAACCATCAGGGTAAAAAATCGCGCAGAGCCGTGGATGCACGCTGAAATACTGACCGCTATGAAAACCAGAGACAAAAAATGCTCTGAGTTTCGTAAAAGTCAGTCAAAGCTTACCATAAGCACGAGCAGTGAACTCCAAGCCCACGTGACTGAACTCAAACTGGAAAGAAACAGACTAAGAAATGATGTAAACTCCATGATCAAAACAGCAACAAAAAAAAATCATCAATGACAAAACCGAGGAAAACCAAAACAAACCACGTGAGCTTTGGAAATTACTCAATAACCAACTAGGCTGCAGTAAAAAACTTAAAACCAGATTCTCTTTTTTTTTATCCACTTTTTCTCCCATTTTTTCTATATTTTCTCCCATCCCAATTTTCGTATCATCCAATTCAACCCTCCCCTGTCACGGACGCTGTTTCTTGCCTCCCACAAGCCGGCTGCAATGTGGACTAAGTCATACATGGCACAAGTCCCCTCCGGTACTTGAGGTAACAGCAGTCGCATCTTTTCACCTGCGCAGCTCGATCTCTCAGTGGCGAGGAGTAACGCGTGGGAGGCTCACGCTGCCCCCGACACTTCCTGATTCTACTGCGCAGGCGCACCAACCGACCTGTAGGAGTCGCTGTCCACAACGCCCGATCCCCACCCATCAGTTTCCCACCCCCTAATACGGCCAATGTGTATTAGTACGGACGACCAGCTAAACTGAAAGCAAATGTGGAGCGCTGGGCTCGAACTGACGAGCCCAGCGTCTCCAGCATTTCGTGGCGAGCGCCTTGCCCACTACGCCACGTAGCCGCCCACTTAAAACCAGATTCTCAAACATAAACATAAAGACGGACAACACGCTCATCACAGAAAAGCTGGATGTAGCCAATTACTTAAATAGTTTCTTCACAAACATAGCCACAACACTGGTAAACAAACTACCCTCCCACTCAGGGCATTATGGGGTAGAACACATAGTAGCATACTACAAAAACCTAGGGGTCCACAAAGACGACTTCAAACTGGAAATGGTAACAACAGATGAGGTACTCAAAAAACTGAGCGCCCTCCAACCTAACAAGGCCACTGGCCATGACAACATCCCCTCCAAATTCCTCAGAGACTCAGCAGCCGCCATCACCCCAGTCATCACACACATAATAAACCTCTCCATAAAACAGGGACACGTCCCCAAGGACTTCAAAATTGCGAGAGTGACCCCTCTGCACAAAAAAGGCAGTAAATTAGACCCAGGCAACTACCGCCCTGTTTCTATCCTTACCTCCATCTCGAAAGTCATGGAAAAAATTGTATACGAACAGGTCGAAAAATACCTTGCGGAAAAAAATCTAATCTACGAATTCCAATCTGGCTTCAGAACATCCCACTCCACTGACACATGCCTTCTCTATTTAAACGACCACATCAAACAAGAGGTGGACGCGGGCAAATACTGCGGCATGGTCATGCTGGACCTACAAAAGGCCTTCGACACTGTCAATCACACCATTCTGATTGACAAGCTAAAAGCAATTGGTTTTGATAGTCTATCAGTGAGCTGGATGCAATCCTACCTGGAGGGGAGAGAGCAGATGGTGGAGGTAAACGGTACCCTACCCCCCCCCCCTCACAGTAAGCTGTGGTCTTCCACAAGGAAGCATACTAGGTCCGCTACTGTTCCTAATTTATGCAAATGACATGTCGTCAGCTTGTGACTGCAACTTGTTCCTGTTTGCGGACGACTCAGCCCTGCTGGTCTCTGACAAGAACAAGTTACAGGTTGAAAAAACCCTCAGCTCAGAACTAGGCAAAATCTGCATATGGCTCGCTGATAACAAACTATCATTACACATGGGCAAAACAGAGTCCATTCTCTTCGGTTCAAATAACAAACTCAGCAAGACCGACGGCTTCTCAGTTACAGTGGGTGACAATATTGTCACAAGGAAAGAAGATATTACCTACCTGGGTTCCATCCTAGAGGCAAATCTTTCCTGTGACAAAATGGCATCCAATGTAATAAAAAAAGTCAACCAACGAACTCGATTCTTGTACCGGATCTCCTCACTGGTAAACAGGAATACCCTGAAGACTCTGGCAGGAGCACTCATTCAAGGGTACTACGACTATGCTTGTACCTCATGGTACCAAAGCACCTCAAAGGCGCTAAAAACAAAATTACAAACATCTCAAAACAAACTGGTCAGACTACTGCTTGACCTTACTCCTAGAACCCACCTCACCCCTGCCCACTTTGACAACCTAGGATGGCTTAGAGTAGACGACAGAGTACAGCAACTTGCAATGGGCCTGGTCTACAAGATACACTACACGACCAAGGTACCCATGTACATGTCAAAATACTTCCCAAAGGTCAGTGAATACCACGATCACAACACCAGAGGGAGCTCCACAAATCATGTTAAACCCAGATTCGGCTCAAACAAGGGACTAAACACATTTCGCAATTATGCCACATCAATGTGGAACGCCCTACCCAAAGCTGTAAAGGAATGTGAATCACTACCCACTTTCAAAAACACTCTCAAAAAACACCTAAGGGAGACTGCAATTCGAAACTGGCCACTGTAAATGTCCGAACACCACCCCCTCCAATGTACAGTAAATTACCAAGTATGGTCTTGTCAATATTCCAATGTACAGTTTTGTTTGTACAGTTGTACAGTGTACCCCACCCACCCCAACCTCCCCCCCCCCCCCCCCCCAACCACCCAACCACCTCCAATGTACAGTCCCCCCCCCCCCCCCCCCCACCTACCCAATCCAATGTACAGTTTCTACATCAGATGTATATACTTTTTTTTCTGGACTCTTTTTGTATCACAAACAGTACTGTATTTGCAAATCTGGTATGTCATAAATGTATAGATGTAGCAGTACTGTCTATCTGTATGTCATGTATGTCATATATGTTACGATGAATTGAAAATGGGGGACCCTGATGTAAACAAGACGAAAGTCTTTCTCTGGTCTGCATCCCCTTAACAATTGTATGTATTGAGCTGTACTGTACTGTACCCATTCTGCAATCTGTTAATAAAGTTTTCAATCAATCAATCAATCAATCAATACAGGTCCAAAGTTTATAAAAGTCCCACGCAAAATGAGTGTTTCACAAAGGTTTTTGTAATGTGTGTACCGGCAATAATTCAGCGTAATTATCCAAAATGGCCGTCCACTGCCATTCATTTAGCCTCTCGAGTCAAAACGAAGGACTTCTTCGTCTTCTTGTGTCACCTTCCCCACTCTCACTCTGGGATCGCTGTCTTTGTATGCTTCTAAATGTCTTTGTGTGCTCCTACTGTACATGTCTTTGTATGCTTCTAAATGTCTTTGTGTGCTCCTACTGTACATGTCTTTGTATGCTTCTAAATGTCTTTGTGTGCTCCTACTGTACATGTCTTTGTGTGCTTCTAAATGTCTTTGTGTGCTCCTACTGTACATGTCTTTGTATGCTTCTAAATGTCTTTGTGTGCTCCTACTGTACATGTCTTTGTGTGCTTCTAAATGTCTTTGTGTGCTCCTACTGTATATGTCTTTGTGTGCTTCTAAATGTATTTGTGTGCTCCTACTGTACATGTCTTTGTATGCTTCTAAATGTCTTTGTGTGCTCCTACTGTACATGTCTTTGTGTGCTTCTAAATGTCTTTGTGTGCTCCTACTGTATATGTCTTTGTGTGCTTCTAAATGTCTTTGTGTGCTCCTACTGTACATGTCTTTGTGTGCTTCTAAATGTCTTTGTGTGCTCCTACTGTACATGTCTTTGTGTGCTTCTAAATGTCTTTGTGTGCTCCTACTGTACATGTATTTGTGTGCTTCTAAATGTCTTTGTGTGCTCCTACTGTACATGTCTTTGTATGCTTCTAAATGTCTTTGTATGCTTCTAAATGTCTTTGTGTGCTCCTACTGTATATGTATTTGTGTGCTTCTAAATGTCTTTGTGTGCTCCTACTGTATATGTCTTTGTGTGCTTCTAAATGTCTGTGTGTGCTCATAAATGTATTTGTGTGCTCTTACATGTCTTTGTGTGCTCCTACATGTCTTTGTGTGCTCCTACATGTCTTTGTGTGCTCCTACATGTCTTTGTGTGCTCATAATGTCTTTGTGAGCTCCTAAATGTCTTTGTGTGCTCCCAAATGTCTTTGTGTGCTCCTACATGTCTTTGTGTGCTCCTACATGTCTTTGTGTGCTCCTAAATGTCTTTGTGTGCTCCTAAATGTCTTTGTATGCTTCTAAATGTCTTTGTGTGCTCCTACATGTTTTCATTTAGAAGCACTGGGAAATAAAGTAAATGTCAAGCCCTGGTATTATATTTTTACCATAGAAAAATTATGGATATGGATATTTCTATAGTGATAGTAACATTATGTATATGGTTATTTCTATAGTGATAGTAACATTATGTATATGGTTATTTCTATAGTGATAGTAACATTATGTATATGGTTATTTCTATAGTGATAGTAATATTTTGTACATGATTATTTCTATAGTGATAGTAATATTTTGTACATGATTATTTCTATAGTGATAGTAACATTATGTACATGATTATTTCTATAGTGATAGTAACATTATGTACATGATTATTTCTATAGTGATAGTAATATTTTGTACATGATTATTTCTATAGTGATAGTAACAATTTTGTACATCCAGATTCTGCAGAACATATTACATATTCAAATGCATTTTATAAAAAATAATCCTGCTGAGGATCAAACCCTAATCTTAACCCTAACGTTATGTCTTAACCATAACCGTTAAGTGAATGTTAAAACTAGGGCTGGGACTTCATCGCATTAATTTTGATGAATTAACTACAGAAAGAATTAAAAGTAAAGAAAATGTATGCAATTAATCGCATGATGATTTTTCTTTATTGTGTAAGAATGTTACCTTTCAAAGGAGACCAGACAAATTACTTTTTTTCTTAGTCTGGTTTGTTCATAAAAAATATATATATATAAGAGAAATTGAGATCAATCAAGATTTTTTTTTTAATCGTCAACTGTTCTGGAATGTACTTGAAAGTACTGCGTTTTACTTTTACCTCGAAAGTAAAAAATTGCATTGATCTGTTGGTCTGTGTAGTAGCTACTAGCTAATACAGGATTTTGCTGCTTAAACCTATGTAGAGAGAGAGAGAGGCATTTAGGAATGGCGAGGATGCAAAGCCTGTTAGACCATTGGACCTGTTGCTCGCGGAGTTTTCGTTGCACATGGAAACGGCGTCAACTGTGCTTCTGTATTGCAAACAGTAACATGGGCATCATATAGCTTACATCCTGGTCCCTGCTGGGACGTACCAACTGAACACACCACTGTGGGGGGGGGGGGGGGGGGGTTATACAATATTACCCATTCCCTGTAACATATGACTCGCGAGATGACTTGTTACAGAGCTGGTCCGTGCTGCTCTGTGTCTGTTATGAAATGACAATTGCGCGTTGACACACCCACTACGCAAAACTGTGCTCCTAAATGATTTTTCCGGTTCGCACAAATCTATTTTTAGGGGCAAATGCGAGTGAAATGGTCGCACTGTAGAGCCCTGATAACATACATTATGTTATGTACCTTTTTTCCTGTGGTTGATTAGTACTTTATTACATTTTCTGATGAGACTGTGTGTCGGCTATTGATGTAATTATGGCACCGATATCCAGAAAGCGCAGGACAACCAGGGTTTTTGGGTCAGAGGGAGCTGGGGGTCATCTTCCCTTCCCGCGTCACTAATGGCTTTGGCAAGTGCTCCGTGTGTAACAATGTCCCTTGTACCCTCAGTATGGAGTCTCCTCACAGTGTCGTTATTGTGCTAGCTATGGCGGCCGATGACCATGCTCATTATCAACACAGGAATGTGAGTTGGCACAGACAATGAGTTGTGTGATGGGTGTGATGTTAATGCCTGGTGATCACACTGACCACAGATCACCAAGTGTGTTTCTGTAGTTGTCCAATGGCTTGAGACCCACTGCCCAAGGGAAAAAAACTATTCCGAAAGTATACTAATGTTGTGTTCACTTGAAACCCCTTATGTTGTACTTATAGTGTGTTAAAAGTTGTACTTAAAGCTGCACTAAATAACTTCTGAGTGCGTTTACCTTCCCAGCAGATATAGAACAAGCTCTGCATCACAAGCCCAGGCACGTGCAACAACGTTTTTTCACTCCCAGAGGCACCAGCAGCTTTTAGTTGAATTTAAAGTAAACACATTAAATATATGCAGTGGTTTCAGCCAGCACGCTGATCCTCCCTGCTGGAGAAACCCTAGAATGCAGCCTAATACCCTCTGGCCCAGAAAGACATTTTCCCATAGAGGGCCCATAGAAAAGACACAGCTCTTAAAGAATTAAGAAGATACCTTCAACATGGAGTATGTCCTCTAATAACCTTGTTAATTATGTACTTTTTTATTATGATCATATTTTGAAAAGTCACCCAGAGATGTAACTTGGTGAAGTTGACTAGTAGAGCAGACAGCATCTATCTATCAGCTGGTGAAGTTGACTAGTAGAGCAGACAGCATCTATCTATCAGCTGGTGAAGTTGACTAGTAGAGCAGACAGCATCTATCTATCAGCTGGTGAAGTTGACTAGTAGAGCAGACAGCATCTATCTATCAGCTGGTGAAGTTGACTAGTAGAGCAGACAGCATCTATCTATCAGCTGGTGAAGTTGACTAGTAGAGCAGACAGCATCTATCTGTCAGCTGAGAGACATGTACTGTGCATGTTCTATGAGCCAGAGGAGCACATTGTTTACTGAACTTGCCTCTCAGGGCTTCCGCTTATCAGTAATCCGCATATCATATCGTCTGGTAATCGAAGGTTCCCGGTTCGATTCCCACTCCTCCCGGGCAGCGGGTTAAAGTGTCCTTGAGCAAGACACTTAACCCCTAATTGCTCCCGATGAGCAGGTTGGCACCTTGCATGGTCGCCTCCACTGTCGGTGTGTGAATGTGTGAGTGAATGGGTGAATGTGAGGAACAAAAATTGTAAAGCGCTTTGGATAAAAGCACTATATAAATGCACCATTTTCCTCCATAAACCAACACAGTGATCCTGCTCCTCATTATATAGAGTTTAGAGTTGCTGGTGATGCTGTAGTGTCCCATTGTTGCCATGGCATGTCTCCAGAGCAACGCCTGTGTGTGTGTGTGTGTGTGCTTGTGTATGTGTATATGTGTGTATGTGTGTGTGTCTCATCAGTCATGCAGAGGAGTTCTTTTTTTATCCACATCCAGGTGTCCAGCCTGGGTCACGCCCTCATTAACAATTACACCAATTGTTATCGCCCCTTGGAGCGTGCGTGCACACACACACGCACACACACACACACACACACACACACACACACACACACACAAAGAGTAAAGATCTGTGTGCAGTGCACCATATACGTAGGGAAACCAATCTGGCTGTGTCTCTATGGGAACAGGGCAGTGATCCCTCTGATCAAATGGACAGATCTCACCTCCTCTCCCAGTGGCCTTAGTGGAGCTTCTAACATCTAACTTAAAAACTCTTAAAGATTCCCTCCAGATTCATTTAAAAAAACATTTTCTATATTTAATAACAATTGTTATCAAATATTCTTCTTCCACCAAATAGTTCAATAAACAAATGAAAATGACTTTCACCTTTACCCTCATTGAGATGCATGCGGATACAGATCAGCTGGCCTAGCTCTTAACACTCTGGGAGAGGTGTTTTTGGCCAATGCCTAGGCTAGCTGATCGTATCCACTTCCATTCATTTGTGCTAAACTAGGCTAGCTTGCAGTCGGATAGCTTTCTACTGAACACACTGAGAGGAAATTGATATCTATCTTCTTGTCTGACTGGAGAAGATGGTAAGCACATTTACCATAATGTTGGCATGTTCCTTTTAAAGACATGTCAACACCCACTTTTCTGTGTATGCTGAAGCTAAAGGTATCAAGTTATCGCATATTGGACCATGAGTGACACATGCAGTTCAGATTTCAGGGAAGTACATAAAAGCTCTCCTTCTCCAGGGAAAGAATGTGAAAAAGATGCTCTTGTGACGAGTTCTGTACAAATAACAATCTGTATAGTCAAAGCCGTGTCTCCAAGAGGAGTTAACCATAAATAACAATCTGTATAGTCAAAGCCGTGTCTCCAAGAGGAGTTAACCATAAATAACAATCTGTATAGTCAGTCATGTCTCAAAGAGGAGTTGACCATAAATAACAATCTGTATAGTCAAAGTCATGCCTCAAAGAGGAGTTAACCATAAATAACAATCTGTATAGTCAGTCATGCCTTCAAGAGGAGTTGACCATAAATAACAATCTGTATAGTCAGTCATGCCTTCAAGAGGAGTTGACCATAAATAACAATCTGTATAGTCAAAGCCGTGCCTCCAAGAGGAGTTAACCATAAATAACAATCTGTATAGTCAGTCATGCCTCCAAGAGGAGTTAACCATAAATAACAATCTGTATAGTCAGTCATGCCTTCAAGAGGAGTTGACCATAAATAACAATCTGTATAGTCAGTCATGCCTTCAAGAGGAGTTGACCATAAATAACAATCTGTATAGTCAGTCATGCCTTCAAGAGGAGTTGACCATAAATAACAATCAGTAACAATCACAAGCAGCCTTAGACGGTCAGTTGAGGAAAGAGCAAGCAGGTTTTAGGAAGGATAGGTCATGCACAGACCATATTGCTACTTTAAGAATGATCATCGAGCAGTGTGTTGAGTGGCAAAACTCCCTGTACAGTACATGAATTTTGTAGACTTTGAAAAAGCCTTTGACAGCCTAGATAGGGAAGTGCTTTGGAAACTCCTAGGTCACTATGGCCTACCCTCTAACTAATCATCAACCTAATAAAGAACATACCAGGATTTCAATGGCCGGGTGATATGCAAGGGCAGGGTTGTCTTCTTTCTCCTTTGATTTCCCTCATTGCCATTGACTGGATCATGAGAAGAACAACTGAAAATCAACGGACAGGAATCCAGTGGACCTTGTTTACCCAGCTCGAGGACCTGGATTTTGCAGACGACCTTGCACTTGTCTCTGAAAACCACACACACATGCAACAGAAGACAGATCGGTTACAGACTAACAGTGATCAGCTTGGACTCTAGATCAACACCGGAAAAACCAAGACCATGAGGTTAAATCCGAAAACACATGATCCAACCGCACTGAGGGGAGAGGCCATATAGAGGACATGGAGCACTTCACCTACCTAGGGAGTAACATCAACAGGGATGGAGGAGCAGACAGGGACATAGAGGCACACATCAGCAAAGCACAGGTAGCATTCAAGATACTCAGACCAATCTGGTTGTCCAAGCAACTCTCCAACAACACCAAGCTACGGATATTCAATACCAATGTGAAGACTGTCCTCCTGCTCTACGGCTCTGAGACGTGGAAGACTACCGAGGGCCTCACAAGCAAGATCCAGGTGTGTGTCAACAAATGCCTGCGCTACATCCTCAAGCTGTGGTTGCCCATCAAAACCACAAATGAAGAGCTGTGGAGGATAACAAACCAGGACAGCATAGCTAGTACCACCATCAAAAGGAGAATAGTGGCACTGGATAGGGCATACCCTTAGGAAGGACTCAAACAACATCACTAGACAGGCCTTGGACTACAACCCGCAGGGGAAGAGGAAAGCCGGTAGGCCGAGAAACACCTGGAGACGTTCCACACTCCAAGACCTAAAGAACATCGGAGTGAGCTGGCAAGAAGCAAAGGCCCTGGCCCAGAAGAGAGTGAGATGGAGAGCTCTGGTGGACGCCCTATGCCCCCCAACAGGGTAAAGAGGATTAAGTCAATAAGTAAGTCATAGTCAAAGTCATGCCTTCAAGAGGAGTTAACCATAGATAACAATCTGTATAGTCAAAGTCATGCCTCCAAGAGGAGTTAACCATAAATAACAATCTGTATAGTCAAATTCCTGCCTTCAAGAGGAGTTAACCATAAATAACAATCTGTATAGTCAAAGTCATGCCTCCAAGAGGAGTTAACCATAAATAACAATCTGTATAGTCAAAGTCATGCCTCCAAGAGGAGTTAACCATAAATAACAATCTGTATAGTCAAAGGCATGCCTCCAAGAGGAGTTAACCATAAATAACAATCTGTATAGTCAAAGTCATGCCTCCAAGAGGAGTTAACCATAAATAACAATCTGTATAGTCAAAGTCCTGCCTCCAAGAGAAGTTCAAGATTCAAGAGATTTATTAGTCACATACATACACGAGACATGTAGTGAAATGAAGGTGGCCATGCCCGCCTTGATTGTGCAAAAAATACGAATAATAATAGAATAAAATAGAATATATTTAAAATAGACATGATAAAAAGTACTAAGATACAATACAATGCTAAGCTTATGAATTGAAGGTAATGCGTCCTATATACACTAATATCCAATATACAGTTATGCTATATATACTATAGAAAAACATACAGTTATGTTTTTTAAAGTGTCCTTTTTTTCCCTAAAGTGACCTGTAGTGTGTTTGTGTATGAGAGAGTGCAGGATGTGTGGTGTGGTGTGGTGTGGTGTGGTGTGTGTGTGTTCATGTGTGTTCATGTGTGCTTGTGTGTGGAGAGATCAGTGTTCAGTGTTCTGATGGCCTGGGAGTCTCTGTTCTTGCTGCATGTATGCGGAGGCGCTTGCCTGACCACAGCAGCTTGGAACAGGTCATATTGTTGGGGTGGTGAGGGTCCTTTATTATTCTGCAGGCTCTGGATTTGCACCTCCTGTTGTATATAAGTCCTGCAGGGGTGATGGTACAATACCCGTAGTACACTCTGCTGAGCGCACTACTCTCTGTAGAGCCTTCCTGTTAACCATAAACCATAAATAACCATCTGTTTTTTTTTTATCCACTTTTTCTCCCATTTTTCTATATTTTTCTCCCATCCCAATTTCGTATCATCCAATTCAACCCTCCCCTGTCACGAACGCTGTTTCTTGCCTCCCACAAGCCGGCTGCAATGTGGACTAAGTCATACATAGCACAAGTCCCCTCCGGTACTTGAGGTAACAGCAGTCGCATCTTTTCACCTGCGCAGCTCGATCTCTCAGTGTCGAGGAGTAACGCGTGGGAGGCTCACGCTGCCCCCGACACTTCCTGATTCTACTGCGCAGGCGCACCAACCGACTTGTAGGAGTCGCTTGTTCACAACGTTCGATCCCCACCCTTCAGTTTTCCCTCCCCGTAATACGGCCAATGTGTATTACTGCAGACGACCAGCTAAACTGAAAACAATGTGGAGAGCTGGATTCGAACACGCGAATCCTAGCGTCTCCACACTGGTGGCGAGTGCCTTGCCCACTACACCACCTAGCCGCCCATAAATAACCATCTGTATAGTCAAAGTCATGCCTCCAAGAGGAGGTAACCGTAACTTCTCCACCCCACCTCCCAACCTAGTACACTTTTAATATGTTTACTAATTATACTAAACATGTGCTTTGAATTAGTATATGAAAGCACATAATAAGTAACAAAAATACATTGAAAGTATACTCTCAGAAAAGTACATACTGTACATAAGTGGCGCAGTGGGCAAGGCGCTCGCCACTAACGCAGGAGATGCTGGGTTCGAGCCCAGCTCTCGGCGTTGCTTCCGGCTTGGCTGGTCGTTCATACTAATACAATTGGCAGTATTAGGGGGTGGGAAGCTGGTGGGTGGGGATCGGACGTTGTGGACAGCGACTCCTACAGGTCGGTTGGTGCGCCTGCACAGCAGAATCAGGACGTATCGGGGGCAGCGTGAGCCTCCCACGTGCTACTCCTCGCCACTTAGAGATTGCGCTGTACAGGTGAAAAGATGCCACGGCTGCCTCCTCGTGTTCCGGAGGGGACACGTGATGCAAGGCTTCGTCCACATTGCAGCCGACCAGTGGGAGGCATGGTCTAGCAACGTTCGAGACAGGGGAGGGAAGAATTGGATAATACGAAATTGGGATGGGAGAAAAATAGAAAATGGGGAGAAAAAGTAGATACAAATAAATAAAAATAAAGTACATACTGTTAGAAATATACTTTTAACACTAAATATACTAAAATATACTTATTTCTGATTTGGAGCATACCCCCCCCCCCCATTTCCTACTGTAGGTCTGAACCCTGCTGCCAGGAATATTTGCATCATAATCCGTATTGAGCCCGAGAGATTTGCCTCTGTGTTGGCAGGCAGCACCTGGGTTGTTGTTTATTTTTTTTAGTTTAGCATAAGAGGCATTGTGTGAGGCAGGGTCGGTCGGAGGGTTGGTCGATGTGGTGATGTCACCGGGGCAGCCTGGCTGGGTTATTGATGAGGCTAGTGTGGGTAAAGTGAGAGGACAGGTAGAGTGACAGACACAGCCTTGTTCAGGACGCTCTGGGATCTGGTGACAGACACACCGCTAACTCTCCTGCTCCTCCTCGGGACGTTTCTGCCTGAGGATCTGTCGAGATCGTAGGAGGTCTGTGTGAAGGAGGGGGTCATTAAAAGGAAGGTAAGGTGTACAAATATTTTTTGTTTGTGTATTTTTAAGGAGAGTAGGCATTCGAGTCCCCTTATTATTACTATCCAGAGAGCTGAGAGGGAGACAGAGACACAAGAGAGAAGCTTCTTCATTGAAACTGTAGGTAGTCTGAGAATGAGACCGAGTAGGGGAGACACAGAAAAGAAGGTTCTTTATTGAAAGGGTACTGTAGGAAGGTTGAGAGGGAGACGGAGTAGGGGATACACAGGAGAGAATATTCTTTATTCTTTATTGAGACCGTAGGAAGGCTGAGAGGGAGACGGAGTAGGGGAGACACAGGAGAGAAGGTTCTTTATTCTTTATTGAGACAGTAGGAAGGCTGAGAGGGAGACGGAGTAGGGGAGACACAGGAGAGAAGGTTCTTTATTCTTTATTGAGACAGTAGGAAGGCTGAGAGGGAGACGGAGTAGGGGAGACACAGGAGAGAAGGTTCTTTATTCTTTATTGAGACAGTAGGAAGGCTGAGAGGGAGATGGAGTAGGGGAGACACAGGAGAGAAGGTTTTTTATTGAGACAGTAGGAAGGCTGAGAGGGAGACAGAGTAGAGAAGGTTCTTTATTGAGACAGTAGGAAGGCTGAGAGGGAGACGGAGTAGGGGAGACACAGGAGAGAAGATTCTTTATTATTTATTGAGACAGTAGGAAGGCTGAGAGGGAGACACAGGAGAGAAGATTTTATTGAGGCAGTAGGAAGGCTGAGGGAGACACAGGATAGAAGGTTCTTTATTGAGACAGTAGGAAGGCTGAGGGGGAGACACAGGATAGAAGGTTCTTTATTGAGACAGTAGGAAGGCTGAGAGGGAGACAGAGTAGAGGAGACACATGGAGAGAATGTTCTTTATTGAGGCAGTAGGAAGGCTGAGAGGTAGACAGAGTAGGGGAGACACAGGATAGAAGGTTTTTTATTGAGACAGTAGGAAGGCTGAGAGGGAGACAGAGTAGGGGAGACACAGGAGAGAAGATTCTTTATTGAGACAGTAGGAAAGCTGAGAGGGAGACAGAGTAGGGGAGACACATGGAGAGAAGGTTCTTTATTGAGACAGTAGGAAGGCTGAGAGGGAGACACATGGAGAGAAGGTTCTTTATTGAGACAGTAGGAAGGCTGAGAGGGAGACAGAGTAGGGGAGACACATGGAGAGAAGGTTCTTTATTGAGACAGTAGGAAGGCTGAGAGAGAGACAGAGTAGGGGAGACACATGGAGAGAAGGTTCTTTATTGAGACAGTAGGAAGGCTGAGAGGGAGACAGAGTAGGGGAGACACATGGAGAGAAGGTTCTTTATTGAGACAGTAGGAAGGCTGAGAGGGAGACAGAGTAGGGGAGACACTGGAAAATCTTCTGGCAGGATTAGATCCTAGAACCAGCAAGGGGGTTGGTTACATGTGGTTCCAGAGGTGGGGACTCTGAATCACACTGATGGACCCCAGGAAGAATACTAGTCAGTAGACATGCATCAGAATAAACCAATAAGCTGCTACACCTTTGTGAGCAAGAAGAAATATTGTGTTGAGTGACAGGTGTTTATGTGGTGTGATGCTGTACGCTGTGCTTGGCAGGTTGTCTGGAAGAAATTATTAATGATGGTTGTTTTCAGCGTTCATGGTCATAGGGGCGTCTTACTGTATTGTCAAGTTTTCTGGAATGTAGCCAGGTAGCTGTTTTATACTGCTGAGTGTGTCCAGGTAGCTGTTGTATACTGCGGAGTGTGGCCAGGTAGCGGTTGTATACTGCTGAGTGTGTCCAGGTAGCTGTTGTATACTGCTGAGTGTGTCCAGGTAGCTGTTTTATACTGCTGAGTGTGTCCAGGTAGCTGTTTTATACTGCTGAGTGTGTCCAGGTAGCTGTTGTATACTGCTGAGTGTGTCCAGGTAGCTGTTTTATACTGCTGAGTGTGTCCAGGTAGCGGTTGTATACTGCTGAGTGTAGCCAGGTAGCGGTTGTATACTGCTGAGTGTGGCCAGGTAGCTGTTTTATACTGCTGAGTGTGTCCAGGTAGCTGTTTTATACTGCTGAGTGTGTCCAGGTAGCTGTTTTATACTGCTGAGTGTGTCCAGGTAGCTGTTTTATACTGCTGAGTGTGTCCAGGTAGCTGTTTTATACTGCTGAGTGTGGCCAGGTAGCGGTTGTATACTGCTGAGTATGGCCAGGAGGCCTGAATGCCTTCTACAACAGAACTGCATTTCCGCGTCTCTGATTGGCCAGGTCATTTCTGGTCATGTGACATGTACGCCCAATTGTGGGGCCGCAAGTTTCTACACTGGTTAGGCTTAGGCGCTCGTTCGAAGTTGGTTATGGTTAGAGTTTGTCTTAGAGCATGGCGATAGAACGCCAGGTAGTTTTCAGGCTGTTGGACCCGGAAATAGGCGCAGAACTTGCTGTCCCACGATTGGCTCACATGACCTGGCCAATCAGAGCGCAAAACTCGGAACGCGGAAATGCAGTTCCGTCGTCGAAGGCATACACGCGGCCAGGAGGCTGTTTTATACTGCTGACTGAGTGTGCAGAATGCGATGTGAAATAGGTTGGATGTAGCATGTCTCGCTGTGTATTTGATCTATTTATTATATGAATACATTTTTTACTATGTGCACTGCTTTTCATTACATTTGTACATTTATGTGCCCCATAACTCGCCAAAAGTTCTAAGTCATGTTCTAAAAGGGCAAATTATGACCTGATACTTGTAAGAGTCAAACCATAATATAAACTATATATATGTATATATCCCATACCTACTCTTACATAATACAATGTACATAATAATACTGTGCATACATCAGATTAGCATATTATTCAGTAACTTCATTATATATATTCTATTTAATCACTTGTTTACATTTAAACACACTGTATTGTTGATGAAGCACTTTACTGTTATCTTGCACTCTGGTTAGATGCCAACTTCTTACTGTACTTGTGCTGTACGTTGACTATGTTTGAATCTAATCTAAACATGTTGAATTTAGAACTTCTGTTGTGAGGAAGCCACAGCCAAGCTAAACAGCCTTTTGATTATACTATGATTGTGTGTGTGTGTGTGTGTGTGTGTGTGTGTGTGTGTGTGTGTGTGTGTGTGTGTGTGTGTGTGTGTGTGTGTGTGTGTGTGTGTGTGTGTGTGTGTGTGTGTGTGTGTGTGTGTGTGTGTGTGTGTGTGTGTGTGTGTGTGTTCGTGTGTGTGTGTTCGCGCGTGCGTGTTCGCGCGTGCGTGTTCGCGCGTGCGTGTTCGCGCGTGCGTGTTCGCGCGTGCGTGGCGCTTGCTTTGTACACTGCCTATTGTGTTGGCCCACCTCCCAGGAAGGGCTGACAATCAAACCATCTGTAGCGCAGGGCTGCTCACGTTACCCTCCCAGCCTCGTCCTGAGTGCTCCGGGACAATCTCTCTGAAGCGCAGACACGGTTCAACATAAGGAGACCTCACAACACGTCACTTACAAAAGGAAGGGAAGGTCGTAGGTCTGCCAATTATTTCCGCTCGTGTTTACATGAGCTCTGGATGTCAAACATCGGCTTGATGTTTGCCTGAAGCTCCTCCCACCTGTGCTCGTGTACAGTAGTAATCAAACGCAGACATGTTGGCAAACAAGAGGTGATTATACTGTAATGGAATAGCAGGTGATTATCATTAAATGACAACCAGGTGAGCCAGTGAACTGTGGCATTGCGCGATATTGGTTTGGCGCAAAGTATCATGAGAATACTAGGAGGTTTTGTGAGAAGTCATGATAAGAGGGGGTTAAAATGGAGGTAATAAAATGTGTCGGATGCACTAGCCTTACATGTGAAAGGCATGACATTTGAGTCCTAAAGAGGAACATCACCCAAATCAAAAAATAATTCCAGTATGTTATTTCCATGGCCAAGGAAAGAGCTACTCTCCACCTCCAGAAAGATTTGTCACTATGAATGCCTTTATTCTATTGTAGTTTTCTCAGCTCTGAAACAGAAAATGTACCTATGAACTCAGAACATTCCCCTGGGTGCTCTCCGTATCATTTATAATATATATTCCCAATTCATTGTCTATGTCTATGACTTTATACCTGACGGATTTATTTTTGGGGTTTGGGAGAGTTGATCATGTTCACCAATATTTTTGACTGTATAATATGTATGAATAAATAGTACCCATCATTTTAGTAAAGTACCTATGAATGACAATATTTAATTAACTGCTTTTACATTCCTAATATTTGTGTGACACACATCACTGAGGAATGACTTAAGAAGAGGAAATGGATGGTGAAAGGTCCTGGGAGTTAAGCTCAGATGCAAATACAAGTCTTCTTTTGCATTAGGGAAATGTCTCCTACAGGGGAGGAAACTAACTTTTTGGCTTACCAGCCAACTGGCGGGTATCTGATTTTTTTTACCAGCCAAATAGATTTTTTACCAGACAAAAAAAATCGCTAATTGTGATAATTACTTCTTTGTACGTCTTCGTCTAAATTGATTTTCAATCATAGTAAATTAATCACTGTCTCTACTCTTCAAAATATTACATCATTAAATCACATATTAACATGAAAGAGGGAACTATTCTGGACTGGGTTGGGTTGAACTGGGCAGTGAAAGATGCTGGGTTGGGCTGGTCTAGGTTATACTGAATGATGAATTGAAAATGAATTGAAAATGGGGGACCCTGATGTAAACAAGACGAAAGTCTTTCTCTGGTCTGCATCCCCTTAACAATTGCATGTATTGAGCCGTACTGTACTGTACCCATTCTGCAATCTGTTAAATAAAGTTCTCATTCATCACAGCTCAACTACTAGGAATGTGTGTCTGACTCTTAAGTGCAGGAAATATTCATCAGAAAGGGGGGACATGATGGAGGGAATGGAAAGAGCAGGTTTGACAGGAGCAGGGTTGAAGGGATTGATTGATTGAAAAGTGTATTAACAGATTGCAGAATGGGTACAGTACAGTTCAATACATACAATTGTTAAGGGGATGCAGACCAGAGAAAGACTTTCGTCTTGTTTACATCAGGGTCCCCCATTTTCAATTCATCATAACATATTGGAGTGTGGAGGAAGTGGACAAGGCATTAAGCAAACAGGACTGAAATGGGGGACCCTGATGTAAACAAGACTAAAGTCCTTCTCTGGTCTGCATCCCCTTAACAATTGTGTGTATTGAGCTGTACTGTATTGTACCCATTCTGCAATCTGTTAAAGTTTTCAATCAATACTGGGTTGGGCAGTGAAAGAACCAAGCATTTCACTGTAATGTAATAGCTAAATAAAACAACTTGAACTTGACTTGTTACATTTGCACTCTGGTTGTATGCCAAATGTATTCTGGTTGTACTGTACTTGTGCTGTAAGATGACAATACATTGGAACCGAATCGACAACGCTAGGGGTTCAGCGGGTGTATTCTGAATGCCAAATATGACAACATCACCGTTGTGAAGGGCATATGGGCGAGTGGTGATATGCTGGGAAACCCGGTAATAATAAAATGTCACTCGGCTGCATTTAAGCAAAGCCGCTCAGTATAGTCCACTATGTTGAATGCGCGTTATGGTAGCTTGTTACATGCTAGGTAGCTAGCCGGCTAATGTTGTTGACTTGTCATTCTCATCCGACTCGAAGGAGACGCGTCGCGTGCTGTTGTTCGCCCCCATGTCAGACCGCACCGATATCCGAAAGCGACGACTCTACATGCAATTATTTTCATCCACTCATGTGTTTTTGTAAGTTTGTCTACGTTGTCAAGCCGGCTGCCAGTGGCAGGAGTTTGTAGGTCTGCGCGCAGTGGTCTGTCCACTTCCCCTAGATGGGCGGCATCTTCTAGAAAACGAGTGTTCATTGGAGGAGCTTAGAGCGCATCTGTACAACGATGATGTTCATTGGTTATGGTCTGATTATTATGTGGCGCAAATGGGAGGAATCAAGGGGGGAGTCAGAGTTCGGTTTGTGTCAGTGAGCGAATCAGCAGATTGCAGAATGATTTTTTTGTTTTGTTTTGTAATTACTAGTACTCGCCAGACTGGCGAGTGCTCTTCATGAATTACTCGCCAAACGTAAAAAATACTCGCAATTGGCGAGTAAAGTGGCCTAATTTCCTCCCCTGGTCTCCTACAATCCTGTGACCTGACTCCAGTCATCTTTCTCTCCCATTACAGACACAGAGTAAAACTCTTGACTTGACTTGAGGCCTTGACACTGGTAACATCGAACCGTCCCACTACATGCCAGCTGGACCCGATACCCTCCCCACTCCTCCAGACCATAGCACCAGACATCTTCCCATTCCTAATGGCAACCATCAACTCCTCCCTCAACTCTGGAGTGGTTCCCACCTCCCTAAAACAAGCCAGAGTGACACCGCTCATAAAAAAAACCAACCATGAACCCCACCGTCATAGACAACCTCTTACAGAATGACCTTCTAGACCCTAATCAGTCAGGCTTCAGGACTGGTCACGCCACAGAGACCGGTCACAGAGGCTCTCACAAAGCAAAGCAACCTTTTGTCGGCAGCCTTTGACACAGTCAACCATCAGATACTCCTTGCAGGAATGGGAGTGACTGTCTCTGCGCTGGCATGGCTGACATCCTACCGCGACGACCGCTCCTACCAAGTATGATGGAGAGGGACCCTGTCGGCCCCCGTCCCCTTCGGACGGGTGTCCCCCAGGGCTCTGTCCTTGGACCCCTCCCTCTACACCAAATCTCTGGGTAACATTATCATGTCTCATGCCTTCTCTTATCATTGCTATGCCGATGATACTCAACTCTTCCTCTCCTTTCCTCCCTCAGATATCCATGTCTCTGAGTGAATCTCGGCCTGTCTGTCCGACATCTCTGCCTGGATGACGACCAACCACCTCAAACCTAAGCAAAACAGAATTGCTTCACCTGCCGGCCAAATCCTCCCCACTTTCCAACACAGTGGAAAATGTAGCTGTAGCCTCGTCCCTGACTGCCAAGAACCTTGGTGTAGTCCTTGACGACCGGCTGAACTTCTCCACTCGCATTGCTGCAACAACTAGAACCTGCAGGTTCCTCCTGAGCAATGTCAAAAAGACCTGCCCCTTCCTGACAAAAGAAGCCACCCAACTCCTTGTCCAATCAAGCTTCTTCAACTCATTCAGAACGCAGCCGCCCATCTGATCTCCAACCTACCAAAGTCAGCCCATGTTACCCGGCTTCTTAGGGACCTGCACTGGCTCCCCATCACCACACGAATCCGCTTTAAGGCCCTCCACCTGGCATATCGCGCGGCAAAGGGAACGGCTCCCGCCTACCTCCGGTCAATGGTCTCTAGCTACACACCCTCAAGACCCCTCCGCTCTACATCTTCTGGCCGCCTCAGACCCACTCCTATCCGAGCTCCGGGAGGGTCATCAAGGAGAAGCCGCCTATTCTCTGTCCTCACAATGGTGGAACAAACTTCCCACCACAGTTAGGACAGCCGGAAACCAGACCAATCTTTCGCCATCCACTAAAAACACACTTTTTTCAATCAATATCTGATTATTTTCTTTTTTATATATATAAAAAAACACTAACCTATTTACTGTCTTATACTATCATGCACTCTTCCTACTATACTAATATGTCTTCACTAGGGATGTCCCGATAAAAAAAAATTGCTCCCGATCCGATCCCGATCATGTGATTTTGAGTATCTACCGATACCGATCTTTCCCAATCCGATCAAAAGAAATTAAAAATATATTTTTTTAAATTTTTAATTTTATCCCCCCCCCCCAATTTCTCACATTACATTCACCCTGAATGTTGACGTTATCCAGGTGAAAAGTTAACTTCATTCAAGCGAGGCATTGCCATCCTTGACATAAATCATTTGATGTATAATTAAATCAAAGGAAATGCGTTTGGGTCTGAGAGTGTGTCTGCCGTTCTGCAGCTGGATACTATTGGTTTGTTTTGGCAAAATTCTTCTGCTCTGTGTGACAATAAATAAATGAATGATGATATGCAATTTAAAACCAAAACTAAGGCCTCAGTATGAGTTTAAGACGTGAACATGGTCATGTTTGTTGAATAATTTTTTTAATTTTGTTTTTAATTTTTTAATTTTTTTTATCCCGATCTTCGGAAAATCACGTGATCGGCCCCGATCACGTGATCGGATCGGGACATCCCTAGTCTTCACTACTATGCACTCAACACTGCAACACCCAAGTTTTAGCACTGTTTGATGATCATTGTTACTCAGCTGTAAGAGTTGTACCCTTCCTGCTGACTTGTCGTACAGAACTTGTAAGTCGCTTTGGATAAAAGCGTCAGCTAAATTACTAAATGTAAATGAGTGCAGCATACCAGCCTTGTAGGGTACACAACATAGGTTGATCCATTACATCCTTAACAATTTGGTTGCCGAAAACGTAGAACTACGTTTCTGTCGCCCAACCGTTGAGTGCCGGAAACGTAGATCTACGTTTTTCTCACTGTATTTCTTTTAATCGCTATTGCCATTCATAATTCAGCGGGGCACCTTGTGCATACTGTTCTGAGTGTGTCTGAGCTGGCAGACGGTCTTATACCGCCCTCTAACGCCTTCGGCCATTATTGCACTCCGTTAGAAACGGGTTCGTTTCTTTTCTCTACCGAGCTGCAGCGTGGGGGCGGGTCCTAAATACTCCGGCAAAACACACGTAGGGATGGTTTGGACAACTGACCCCACCCGCCCGTTGATGTGCAATGCCCAACAACGTCGGAGACAGGATCGCTGTGGATAACTGGAATGGTGATCAGATAATTGGATATTTTTTTTGTATTACATCAAATACCAGGTAAGGACACTATATGAAAGCTTGCGTTGATCTGATATTTCTTTCTACCGTGATTGAAGCTATCTGTGTGTGGCTGTGTGCCGTTGGGTGCAGGGGGGGGGGGGGGGGGGGGGCGCCGGTCTAAACCACATTGCATGCTTGCACGAGGAAGGATAATAATGATGATCCAGCGTTGATTTCAGGATGATTCGGTAATCAGGCGAAAAATGACCGTGTTTATTGAATTACACAAAAACGCTGTTTTCGCGTCTTTCCCCTGGAATTACTCGGAAGCACCCAAACTATATTCATATTCAAAACAGTATAAAACAGAAATGTACGGATGAAAAAATTATCTGTTTTTTGCACGTTGACTGGAAGCAACTCACTGACACTCGACGGCGTTATTAGACCCATAGCTATACTATAAAATATAGGTTTAGCTCTACAAACTACAACTACGTTTACATGGGGTTAATGGACGGCAAGGCCAGGTCACTTCCCGGAAGGGGCGTGGCACTCAATGTGTTAAGGTTCCTCACAGCTGCCTTTTTTGACAAATGTGTGTTCTCACACGTGTTCTGACACAAATGAACCCTTCAAACGAAGAACAATAGTCCAATTTGAAATATTTTTGACAACCTGCATATTTTCTGTTGTAAACTCAATGTGTGATTATATCACAGAAAGAAACCTCTACTTTATTTTATTAAGTCTCAAATGATTTAACTTTCTTTTATTAAGTCTCAAATTACTTACACTTTATTTTTATTATGCCTCAAATGACTTACACTTTCTTTTATTAAGCCTCAAATGACTTATACCTTATTTTATTAAGCCTCAAATTACTTTAAAAAAGTTGTTCATGTTAAAAGCCAACAGAAACAATTCTGGTAATTATTTATTGTTTCATGTAAATGTCTAAACACTGACTGGTATTTTCATGACCAACTGAATTCACTTTGATTAGGCCTGTATAAAGACACTATTTCACTTTGATTAGGCCTGTATAAAGACACTATTTCACTTTGATTAGGCCTGTATAAAGACACTATTTCACTTTGATTAGGCCTGTATAAAGACACTTTCACTTTGAAAAGGCCTGTATAAAGACACGATTTCACTTTGATTAGGCCTGTATAAAGACACGATTTCACTTTGATTAGGCCTGTATAAAGAAGATACGATTTCACTTTGACCTGTATAAAGAGGCTATGTTGTTTTACTATAAGCCAATTTACCTTGTGGATTAGCCTACTGCTAACATTTATTATTTTATATATATTATTTCTTGGCATAAGCTGCACAGGCTATTTCTTTTTCATTATGTCTATGTGCAGTTTCGTTTTTATAGACTATGGCTGTAATTGATTGAATTAGATTATTGCACATTTTCTAGCCAATTAAATATCAATGAAGAGGAAAAACCTTGACAATAGAATAATAATGACAATAATAAAGCCTAATGATGGCATAAAGACATCATTAATTAATAATGCAAGTTAATTAAATGCTGCAAGTTTGAAGAAGTACAAACCAGTGTTGGTTTGAAAACGCCAAACAAATATATGTGGTTGTTGGTCTGAAAGGATTCAAATGTCCCCGAGGGTCTCAGGTCTCTCTGGGTGCAGATAACAGCAGGAAAGAGAGAAGCACCATACTGACCTCTGACCCTGCTTTGAGCTCAATGATAGAGGCTGATCTTACTTTCTTGTTTGACCTTTAGCATGCAGTATTAATGAGGAATGTTTTCTTACCACAGCTGAAGAGAAAGACTTTGTTTGTTCTTGGATTGTAGTTCTTAATATAAAGCTGATTTGGCTCAGGTCACATGAGAGAGCTGGGTGTTATTTAAAGGAAAATAAATAGCTTACACAATGTATTCAAGTTACACATATACTATAAAATACTCTTTTATTCATAGTGAAGATTGTGTATTCAAATATCTTTATTAGGGAAATCACTTAAAATATTGAATCATGATTAATCGAATGATTGTCCATAGTTACAGTAACTGAATTTTACAGGATGAGGGAAGGCAGGTTTGTAAATTAAATTAACGCACGTCATTCACGTCATTAGCAAGACTGACCTGTGCGAATAGCAATCAACTGTTTAATATCATGAATGTCAATTTCAATATTGTAAATAAAATATTTCCCCAATCTGATCAAAACTAGCCAAATTGCTTGCCTAAATCACCAAAAAGGTCAAATATGTTATCAGTATGCACCCAAAATCAACAACAGAAATCCTGTTTAAAAAAAGATCCGCTGAATGACATTAACATGACAAATCTGTTGCTCAATCAAAAAAGCCTCCTCTACTTTTACTGGTATAAGCAATTTTACAGTCCCAGGTCTTATGTTCCCAGAGCTGGTGCTGGAAGTAGCCAGAGAGCTCCATGTCTCGGTTCCTTCCCGTCTCTGTTAATATCAGGGAACATGTATAGTAAAAAAATATTTATTTATAAAAAGAATTACATGTTTTATTTGACATTTATAATAATAATAATAATAATAATAATAATAATAATAATAATAATAATAATAATAATAATAATAATAATAATAATAATAATAATAATAATAATAAATTGTATTTATAAGGCGCCTTTTAGGGCACTCAAGGTCGCCGTACAACAATTAAAAAGTTCATTTACAATCACAATAAAATGTACAATAAAATCAGACATACGCCTGCCTAAACAGGTGGATTTTAAATGGGATAATGGAGTCAATGTTCCTGATGTCGGGGGGGGGGGGGGGGGGGGGGGGCGGTTCCAGAGGCGAGAGGTAGAGCGGCTGAAGGCTCTTGACCTCATGGTGGACAGACGGGCTGGGGGGACGGTCAGGTTGATGGAGGAGGCAGACATGAGGGGCCGGGTGGGAATGTTGATGTGGAGGAGGTCGGACAGGTATGGAGGGGCGAGGTTATGGATGGCCTTGAATGTATGGAGGAGGATCTTGTAATCAATGCAGTGTTTGATGGGAAGCCAGTGGAGTTGGCGTAGAATGGGGGTGATGTGGATGACGACAGGGGTTCCGGTGATTATACGGGCAGCAGCGTTCTGGACCAGTTGGAGCTTATGGAGGAGTTTGTGGAGGAGACCAAAGAGAAGGGAGTTGCAGTAATCCAAGCGGGAAGTGACGAGGGAGTGGACCAGGATTGAGGCGCTGTTGGGAGTGAGTGAAGGGCGGAGGCGGTTGATGTTGCGAAGGTGGAAGTAGGCGGACCGGATGGTGTTGTTGATGTGGGAATGGAATGATAGGGTGCTGTCGAGGACGACACCCAGACTTTTAACCTGAGGGGAGGGGGAAACCAAGGAGTTGTCTATGGTGAGGGTGAAACTGGGGTGCTTGGTGAGTGAGGACTTGGAGCCAATGAGGACCTCTGTTTTATCACTGTTCAGTTTGAGAAAATTAGAAGTGAACCAGCATTTGATTTCCTGTAAACAGGCACAGAGGGAGGAGGGAGGGAGGAGGGAGGGAGGAGGGAGGGAGGGAGGGTGGAATGGGTTTGGAGGAAACGTAGAGCTGGGTGTCGTCCGTGTAAGGACAGAGCCCTGGGGAACACCGGAGGAGAGGGGGTATGGATGGGATGTGAATGATTTTAACTGTATGAACTGAGTACGGCAAGAGAGATATGAATGGAACCAGTCTAGGGATGTGTGAGATATTCCAATGGAGGCTAGTTGGTTAAGGAGGGTGGAGTGAGATATGGTGTCAAATGCGGCGCTCGGATCGAGGAGGATAAGGATGGATAATAGTTATGTACAATCAAATCAAGGTTGTGACATGCACATCGGTGTATTTATAATGAAACACAAGATATTTGTGCCCTAATGATATGGATCAACGCTCAATGAAGAAACCCAAGGGCCATCACAACCCAGCGTGCAGATGGATGGGCAGCAAGAGCCAGCAAATCACCAGGGTTATCAAGTGGGCACCCCCCTTCTGACCCTAGTTCCAGCGCCCCAGAACCACCCCCCTCCATGCTTAGCTCCCACTCTTCCTTGACGCGTCTCTTCTCTCTTGCAGCTGACCCCAGGAGAGAACTCGGACAGACTGCGGCGCGTCGACTCCAACAGGAAGTCGCGGAGCTTCAGTAAGCAGCCCAGTACTGGAGACTACTACAAGGCCCTGGGGAGCGACACAGCCCAGAACCCTGGAAGCAGAAGCATGCCGCCCAACGAGGAGGTACCAGACCGTAACCCCACCCACTGTATAAAACAACTTGTGTTTTGCATAAAAAATATTTGCATCTAATATTCCAGCCCGATCTTGCTTAAAATATGTAAATAAAGTACTAATCGACCACAGGAAAAAAAGGTACATATTGTACGTTATGTTATATAACTGTAACTGAGGGGTACAATTCCCTGACTGTATTACTAGATATGATACTTACTACCACTACCTTTGTACTTAATATTCGGCCACCCAGTACACGGCATAAATATATTATCATAAACACTCTCACGTAGATGAAACGGATCCAACACAAATGTACGAAGTCGAAACAGGTCTTTATTTCTACACAGCGATGGTGTGTAGAACAAGCACTTAATCACTTAATTACATTTATGAATTGAAATAGTATGCACTTTTATGGCAAAGAGTATTCGTCGGTATATCAATAGAGAATGTCCAATCTCTGAAGGCGCAGGTGATAAATATACGACCTGGAATAGTTAAGGAATAACAGCAATGATACTTTAATGATTATATACTAGATACACTAGAGGGGGTTAATCCGGTCGCTTGTAAGCCGACAGGAGTAGGAGGGGGGGGGGGGTAGAATCCGGCTGCCTCGTCCGGCCAAGGGTATCCCAGGTGAACCCACTGTAGTGCCGTTCAATGCGCCGGCGATCCTTGGACCACGGATGAAAGCAGGTGGACTCTTTGTGGGCCGGCTCTCTCCGGTCCACGGGGGAGAGACGTGAAGCGACCTCGTCTTGCAGAGCGTCTCCTCACCTTGCGTCCTCTCCAGGGGGGGGGGTTCCAACACACGGCAGTGTCGGGGGTCTTTATCCATGGAATAATCAAAGTATACAAAGCATAATCCGTGCCTGGGAAGGCGGGCTGTCGTCGGTAGAATAATCCGGTATACAGGTCCACTCGCTCGTCGGCTCTGGAGCTCCTCGGGTGCAGCTTCACATGGGGTCAACCACCCTGGGTAAGCAGCCAGTTCTCTGCCCGAAACGATGGGGTACTGACTACGGTAGTATTCTCACCGCACGAAGCACTATATATTAACAGACTATTATTAGCTTAATAGACTACGTCCAACTCGACGATATAGTGCCAAATATGACTATTCAAATATTAATATACACGATGTCTCAATACCGATGGTAGGCGAACTTGGCCTTACTCCCACACGTGGCGTCGCGGGGAGGCTTTACGTCTGTGACTCTATTGGAGGGTAAGAAACTGGACTGAAAAGGAAGTCCTACTTTAGTAGCGCAGTATATATACGCACTATGAACAAATAGTCCCATTAGTGGTGCGCTAGCCAGATTCCTACGCGGAACTAGGACTTGTTCGTACATGTGGAGCGGTACGTTTGAACTGGGTCTGAGGGGTATGGCAGCCTGGCACCAAGGTCTCGACCAATAGTAGAATGGAGACTATTATGGGATGTTCAGTAGGCTAGAATGGATATTCAATGCATATTGTACAAGGAATATACAAGGGATATCAGGGAATATTAGAGAATATACAAATACAATTAAATATATATATATAAATAAATATATATATTCGGTTTAATCTGGCCCTTCACAACAGCCACCCCCTGAATAGGTCCCAGACCTAATCAGTTAAACAGAGACAGATTAATCGCGTTGTCTATTTACACATAAGGGTTTGCTGTAGGGGTCAGTCAACTTCACAAAGTCATAGGGTTGTAGGGTCATGGTCATCATCGATTGTGTCTGGGAGTCGAGGCAGTTCTATGAGCCTCGCCACGGGACGGGTGTAAGTGCGACCCTGGACGAGCACTTCAGCTGCTCGGACCTTGCCGTCGGCACCGGTGATCACTTTGCTTACGCGGCCGGCCGGCCACATAGCTCTGGGCAGTGATTGATCAATAATCATGACGACTGTTCCTTCTGTCAAATTGTCTCTCTCCTTTACCCACTTCTGGCGGGTCTGTAGAGACGGTAGGTAGTGCAGTAGGAAACTGTTCCAAAACTTGTCGGCTAATACTTGGCTGTACCTCCACATTCGTCGGCCGTTCGCTTCTTCAGGCCGGTACATTGTCTGGGGTAATGCAGGATCTAGCCGCCCCATCAGGAGTGTGTTGGGGGTAACTGGGTCGATATCCGCCACATCACTGGAGACATATCCGAGGGGCTTCGAGTTAAGTACTCCCTCAATCTCCGTGAGGACTGTCATTAGGACTTCTTCCGCCACAGTCTGGGCCCCAAGTACTGCGTACAGGGCTGTCTTTATGGAGCGCACTTCTCGTTCCCAAGTGCCACCGAAGTGGGGTGCGTTTGGGGGGTTGAATTGGAAATCAACCTGTGCTGGAGCGAGGTGGGTCTTAAGTTCTGGGCCCATAGCTTGGAAGCTCTCTCTCAGCTCTCTTTCGCCGCCTTTGAAGTTTGTCCCATGATCGGACAATAGGGTAGACGGTCTTCCTTTCCGTGATGTGAATCTTCGGAAGGCCATAAGGAATGAGTCTGTGCTCATGGTCGGGAGAAGCTCGATGTGTATCGCTCTGGTGGTCATGCATTTGAATACAATACCCCACCGCTTCTCGGTTCCTCTTCCTTTCTTTATGTGCAGCGGGCCAAAGCAGTCCATACCCGTTGAGTGGAATGGCTTGTCACCGATTCGGAGGCGACATGGAGGAAGGTCAGCCATCCTTGGTATGCTGGGCTGCGCGCGCCACTTGCGGCAGTCTAGACATGTTCGCTGGAAGCGTCGTACCGCCTCTCTTCCTTGTAGGATCCAGTAACGACGTCTGATTTCCGCGAAGACTCTTTCTGCTCCTGCGTGATGTACATCCTCATCGTATTTCTTTATAATCAGCTCTGTGACCTTGTGTCGGCTGTTCAATACGATCGGGTATTTAATGTCATCCGGTAGATTGGGGGCTCTGCGTAGGCGACCACCCACTCTGATGAGGGTATGAGCGTCGCTCTCGGGGGCCAGGTGAATTAATCTGCTGTCGGATGGGACGGGCTTTCCTCCCTGTAGACAGGCCAATTCATCGGGGAACGAGTCTCTCTGGGCTCGCTGCAGTAGAAGCAATTCTGCTTCCTCGTAGTTAGCTGCTGACATATCAGCGGGGGACTTGCACTCCGGGTGGTACCGCAGGAATGTTCTTTGTTGTGCACTCTCTATGGACGTGCAATCGTCTATGTTAGGGTCGGTGGAGGCTACGGTGCTCAATCCACAGAACACAGACTTCTTATTTTCCACCTCCTCTGGACTTGCTTCCCTCGGGATAGGCATGGGCCACTGTCCTTCCGGGAGTCTTAGGAATGCGGGGCCGTCACTGTAGACATTGCGACGGGTGAGGTCATCCAGGGGCATCCCCCGGGTGATGACGTCAGCTGGGTTCTGTTTTGTATCAACGTAGCGCCACTCTGTTTCTCCGGTTAACTCTTCGGTTAAGTCTTGAATCTCGGTGACTCTGACTCCCACGAAGACTTTGTACTTGCATGAGTCCGATTTGATCCAGGCGAGTACCGTCGTGGAATCTGACCACAGGATTGTTCTAGACACCGGTATGGTGAGCTCACGTTGGATGAGCGTGGCTAGGTGCGCTCCGGCTAGGGCTGCGCAGAGCTCTAGACGTGGGATAGATTGTTGCTTGCGTGGGGCTATTCTCGAGCGGGCGAGGACAAATGCTGTGTAGATCTCTCCCCCCTGGTCTTGGGCCCGCAAGTAGGCTACTGATCCGTATGCGACCTCTGAGGCGTCACTGAAGACGTGTAAGTCCATTTTACATGTCTCTGGCCTCACCGTGGGTGGGAAGTAGCTTCGGCGCATATTAACGCCTGGGAGTGAGTGGAGCTCCATCTCCCACTCTCTCCAGGTGGATGCAAGGTGTGCGGGAATGGGGTCGTCCCAGCCCTGGTCCTTGTCCCACAATGCTCGTACAATCATTTTTGCCCTGGTGGTGTACGGTAGAATACATCCTAGCGGGTCATATTGTCGGGCGAGTGTTGTGTACACACTCCGTCTGGTGGTCGGCGCCGCCGCCGGCCTTCCCTGCTCCGTAGTCAGGGGCTTGTGTCTGTAGTGAAGCGAATCTGTTTTGAATCGCCACACCAATCCCAGGGTCATCTCCTGGGCTTCTCCCGGGATTGTAGCCATCCAGGTCTCGCTGCTGGCTGCCTTGTCCTCGGAGGAGAGGCTGCGCAGTACTTGCGGATCGCTGCTGGCCCACTGCCTGAGATCAAAGCCGCCTTTGATCAATGAGGCGCGGAGTTTAATCAGGAGAGCCTCGGCTTCTTCCTGGGTTGAAAGGCTTTGTAGACAGTTGTCTACGTAGAAGCTGTTCTTTACGCTGTGTCGGACCTCTTCGTCCGCTGCTGGGTCCTCTGCTACATGTTTCTGTAGTGCAAATGTCGCACAGCAGGGGCTGCACGTCGTTCCGAAGGGGAGGACTTCCCATTGGTAGATGGCTGGGTGCTCATCTCCTGGCTTCTCTCTCCATAGGAACCGTAACAGGGGCTTGTCCGCCTCTACTAATCTCACCTGCAGGAACATTCCTTTAATGTCCCCGCTGATGGCCACCTTTTCCTGGCGGAAGCGGAGTAGAACGCCGAGTAGGGAGGGGCCGAGTGTGGGACCGGGCAGTAACTCTTTATTCAGATTTTGGGATCCGATCTGGTAGCTGCAGTTAAATACTATGCAGTCTTTACCGTTGTGATGGACCTTGTGGTGGGGCACGTACCACGATTCAGTGGTCTGGTCAGCCTCTTTAATGTCCATCTTTGTGACGTGTCCCGCTGCGATGAGCTTCTCAATCTCAGCGCGGTATACACTCTCTTGGGCGGGGTTCTTGGCTAAGCGCCGCTCCGTGTTCAGCAGGTACCGTTCTGTGGCGTCTGTCTTGGCGTGGAAAGTAGGCATTCCTTCTCGCCGCAGGAGTGGCGTGGCGTATCTCAACACGCCGTTGACCGGGACTCTCTTGGTCCCTGTCTCGAGGAGGTGAATTGCGTAAATGTCATCTTTAGAGCGAATGTCTTTCTTTCCGTTCTTAAAGGGCATTTGTTCCAAGGTCCATAGCCGCTCTACGTGTTGCAGGAGTGCGGTTTCTCCCTCTGTGACTCGGGAGTGGAGACATCTAGTGGCTGTACTTCGGTTGAGAGATTTGGCGAGCGGGCCTTGGAGAGTCCATCCCAAACGGGTCTCGACTGCTGCAGGACAGCCTCGGGGTCCGGTATGAACCCGGTCTATCGGGACAATGAGGTCTGCATGGTCGGAGCCTATCAACAGGGTCGGCATAGCATTGTCTATGAGCGGGATCGGTAACTGGCGCAGATGTGCATATTTCTCCATCAGCTTGGCGACGGGGTATGTGTACCGCGACAGTCCTATTTCTTGGCTGGTGAAAGCGTCTGCAATCTGGTACCGTCGCTCAGGCTGGCCGCTTGCTGCGATAGAGAATGAGACATTCTCGCCCTTTATCGTCTTCAAATCTCGTCTTATTGTCCGAATTGTCATTTGGGTTTCGCTTCCCCGCAGCCCTAGCTGGGCCGCAGCGGAGGCGAGCAGCAGGGTCTTCTCTGACCCGTCATCGAGGACGGCGTAAGTGTCCAGGACTTTATTCTGGTAGCTTAGTGTCACACGCACTACTTTTAGGAGTACTCGGGCTCCACTGCTGCTGGCGGGATCGATGTACATGACGCTCGCTTTGCGGCTGGATGGTGCAGGTGAAGGGCGCCGTCTGTTACTGTCGTGAAGTATGTCCAGATGGGCTCCATCGCACTTGGTGCACCTTTTCTTTAAGCGGCATTCGGCTGCCATGTGTGAGCGCGCACAGCGAAAACAGCGCTTGTTGGACTTTATCCATTGACCTGCTTCCTCCGCGTTCAGCTTGGGGAAGGAGTCACATTGCGCTAGCCAGTGTTCTTTCTCACAGTAGGGGCACACTATCTTCCACTTCTCCGTTCTGGAGGGGGTACTGTGGCTCCTGCTGCTCGGTACTGACTCCGATTGGTGCATCACAGTCACCGATCTTCTTCCATCATTTAGTCGTCTGGTTCCTTCTCTGGAGCCAGGGGTGCTCCGTCCGAATGTATCTAGCCGTAGGCTGCTGACTTCTCTCGCCAGGAAGTCTGCTAGATCGAGGAGGTTCGGTTCGGGGCCATTCGGGTCTCTGTGGTCCCTCTGCCGCCTAAAGCGCTCCTGACGAGCGGGCGGCAGCTTCTCCAGGATCCTTTCCACATTTGAGTTGGCGTAAAGTTCATGCCTCCCCTTCTCTCTTTGCGCTCCCAACATCCCTACCAGGGACTGCACTCTGATGGACAGGTCGTCCAGTGCTCGATTGTCTATTGCTGGGGGTAAGCGGTCGATGTGTCGGATCTCCTGGATCACGTAATCCCATATGCGCCCATACCTCTGGTCCAATGCTACCAGCGCTGCTGTGTATGGGGTGGTGGAAGTCGCGTAGGCGAGCGCTATATTATGTGCGCGGGGTACCTTTAAGTGCTTCAGTAGGATGGCGTATTTGTGGCGTTCATCCAATACATCCACCAACATGGTCTCCAGACACATGCGGAGTTCTGTATACTGGGCCCGGTTCTCTTGGGTGAAGTCGGGTACCATAGGCGTGCCAATGTATGACGCTGACTGTGGATACATCGGCGAGCGTTGGGGGAGAGGCCTCCTAGGCGAGTCTCCTCCCGCTCCTTGGTATGGGCTGGTACCGGCAGTGTACCATGGCCCGCTTGTCCAGGTGCTGTTCCTCGGTGCGGGTCGTGCGTCGTGCTCACCCGGGTATAGAGTCGGGGGTCTGTAGCGCAGCTCCGCGGGAGTATAGCCTGGGCTGTACCGGGCCTCCTGGTCCGGTAGAGTACTGTGCTGTCTTCGGGCGTGGTTCTCCTCCTCTTCCTCTTCGTCTTCAGTTAGGTCATCCAGTGCTTGTAGTCTCTGGTTTAGCCTCTCCACAGGATATGCTGCTCCTTCCCGGTTGCTAGGTCTCGCTTGGACCGGTGGGGGGAGGTGGTCTGTGGGGGGTATAGACCTCGTCTGTTGGTCAAGTTCAGGGTTGTTTACTCGGCTAGGGGATGCCGCCCTGGAGGTGTGTCTAGACGAGTTCCTGGAGCCTCTGGCGGAGGGAGAGGGTGTTGTCCGTCTGATCAGCTGTTCTATTAGTTGCGACTGCTGTCTGTCGCGCGCTGCGTCCCGTTGAGCACCGGCTCGTTCTCGGGCCACATTCTCTTCCATCTGAATGCGTCTTATTTCTAGACGTATCTGCTCGTGTTCGCTTCGCTGCTGGATCTGCAGTCGGTCGCGTTCAGCAGCGGCGTTCAGGCTGATGAGGAAGGCCTGCTGTAGGGTCCTCTCTGCCTCGCTGGGAGAAGGCGGTTGTATAGGGGAGCCTTCCCTCGGGGTACTCCTTGCGGAGCCTTGGAGTTCTATCTCCACGGTGCTCTCCCCGTCTTCTTCCGTGCCGAGTTCTCTCTCGGTAGCGTTGTATTCCTCCCGGGACTCATCGGGGACTACTTCTTCAGTACTGGCGGGGTGTGAAGTCATGTCTGGTTCCCACTGGTCCCCACCGTGAACTTGGTCGGTTACATTAGAGCCCGTAGGGGCCTCTATGGTCGGGGTAGTCTGGGCGTTGGGGTTAGACATACTTTTACTTTCTAGTTTTACCGCGTTTACTGTTAGTAGAAGACTAGGTTGTTGACTGACAGCGTAAGCCTCTAAGTACTGAGGGAGCCGTCGTTCGCGCTGCGGGCGTTGGTTAGGAGGATCGTTTCGTGGAGTGTTCATCATAGGCCATTTCAATATTAATAACACTATATTAATATTACACTAATTACCCTCCGGCTCGAAGGACCAATTGTAACTGAGGGGTACAATTCCCTGACTGTATTACTAGATATGATACTTACTACCACTACCTTTGTACTTAATATTCGGCCACCCAGTACACGGCATAAATATATTATCATAAATAGGGGTGCACCGATATATCGGTCGGGTATCGGTATCGGCCGATAAGTGCCTTGTTGACTGCTATCGGCCTATCGGCCGATAAGCTCAAATGTGCCGATAGCAGTCGCCGATAACTAACCATCCATTTGTGTAGCGTCAAGACAAAAAAAAAATTCACTCGCGACCTACCTGCACAACGCCCGCCGTCCGCCCCACACACACACAAGCTACTGCATCAAAGTTACTATTTATGATTAACAAGGCATTCGTTTTGTGGCATTAACGTTATATAGTTAGTGTTACACGGACAATAACATCAGCATATTATTATTACCCATAGCAGCAAGGCATTACTCCGAGTCCGTTCATAGCCGGGAGGCAGACGACTAACGTTACTGGTGAAAATGTGATTTACGTTGGAATACTCCTTTGCCAACTTGCTGTACTTTGCTTGCAGGTCTGCAGCCATTATTACTGGATTAAGAATAGCCCCAACTTTAGCCAACGTAACGTTATGGCTAAACCTTTAACATTAGTTAACCCTAGCTTTCGGTTAGCTGTTCAATGCTAATGTAATAACACAACCAAGCGAATCCATCAGAGCTCCCCATCAACACCGCTCTGTCGGGAGGATGGCATTTAAGAAAGTATCTGCTGTTAAAATGACACAAACATTCGTTTTGTGGCATTAACGTTATTATAGTTGGTTACACGTTCAATTACATCAGCATAGTATTTACCCGAAGATAGCAAGCAAGCCGTGCATAGCTCGGTTACATTCCGTTGCTCATTCCGTACCCAACTACACATTCTGCAATCTGTTAATAAAGTTTTCAACCAGACAAATGTATAGAAAGGCTTTGTTTTATTATAACATTTGTTGCAGTAAAATCATTGTGTCTCGTTTGGCCATCCTGTGGAGCGCGCTGGTCGGCGGGCACTGCCGGGCAGCTAACTTATTAGCTTGTTGTGGTTCTGAGTTTGACTCGCATTCTCACAAGCAGATCAATGGCGGCATGCCCCGAAGTAGAAAAATGAATATTCGCTTGATGGTAAGCAGGAGGTGGGTGCTAGCGGTGTGGCGTAATTGGCCGAATCGACTGTCAATCAAAATGGTTCCATTGCATTGGTTGAAAGCTCTGGTTGAGAGAATAGTATCCCGCTGCAGGCCGCCAGAATGGTTCCATTGCATTGGTTGAAAGCTCTGGTTGAGAAAATAGTATCCCTCTGCAGGCCGCCAGACGATACTGGGAGAGGGATCAGTGATACCATAAACATATTTCTTGATGTTTCCTTTTTTAAGTAAGTAAAGAGGCCTACAAATACAAACACACATACAAATATACAGTAGTTTCATTAAAAAAATTAAAAAAAAATTAAAAAAAAAATTAAAAAAAATATTAAAAAAAATTAAAAATACTTATTTTTTGCCACAATTATCGGTATCGGTATCGGTATCGGCCGATTGTGTTAGTTGAACAATCGGTATCGGTATCGGTGGCCAATTTTCATATCGGTGCACCCCTAATCATAAACACTCTCACGTAGATGAAACGGATCCAACACAAATGTACGAAGTCGAAACAGGTCTTTATTTCTACACAGCGATGGTGTGTAGAACAAGCACTTAATCACTTAATTACATTTATGAATTGAAATAGTATGCACTTTTATGGCAAAGAATATTCGTCGGTATATCAATAGAGAATGTCCAATCTCTGAAGGCGCAGGTGGTAAATATACGACCTGGAATAGTTAAGGAATAACAGCAATGATACTTTAATGATTATATACTAGATACACTAGAGGGGGTTAATCCGGTCGCTTGTAAGCCGACAGGAGTAGGAGGGGGGGGGGGGGGTAGAATCCGGCTGCCTCGTCCGGCCAAGGGTATCCCAGGTGAACCCACTGTAGTGCCGTTCAATGCGCCGGCGATCCTTGGACCACGGATGAAAGCAGGTGGACTCTTTGTGGGCCGGCTCTCTCCGGTCCACGGGGGAGAGACGTGAAGCGACCTCGTCTTGCAGAGCGTCTCCTCACCTTGCGTCCTCTCCAGGGGGGGGGGTTCCAACACACGGCAGTGTCGGGGGTCTTTATCCATGGAATAATCAAAGTATACAAAGCATAATCCGTGCCTGGGAAGGCGGGCTGTCGTCGGTAGAATAATCCGGTATACAGGTCCACTCGCTCGTCGGCTCTGGGGCTCCTCGGGTGCAGCTTCACATGGGGTCAACCACCCTGGGTAAGCAGCCAGTTCTCTGCCCGAAACGATGGGGTACTGACTACGGTAGTATTCTCACCGCACGAAGCACTATATATTAACAGACTATTATTAGCTTAATAGACTACGTCCAACTCGACGATATAGTGCCAAATATGACTATTCAAATATTAATATACACGATGTCTCAATACCGATGGTAGGCGAACTTGGCCTTACTCCCACACGTGGCGTCGCGGGGAGGCTTTACGTCTGTGACTCTATTGGAGGGTAAGAAACTGGACTGAAAAGGAAGTCCTACTTTAGTAGCGCAGTATATATACGCACTATGAACAAATAGTCCCATTAGTGGTGCGGTAGCCAGATTCCTACGCGGAACTAGGACTTGTTCGTACATGTGGAGCGGTACGTTTGAACTGGGTCTGAGGGGTATGGCAGCCTGGCACCAAGGTCTCGACCAATAGTAGAATGGAGACTATTATGGGATGTTCAGTAGGCTAGAATGGATATTCAATGCATATTGTACAAGGAATATACAAGGGATATCAGGGAATATTAGAGAATATACAAATACAATTAAATATATATATATAAATAAATATATATATTCGGTTTAATCTGGCCCTTCACAACAATAACCATATTAAAAAGTTTGGTGTGTCCAGGGAGGCGATGCTCAGTTTTTATAGAGCCACTGTGGAGAGTGTCCTTACTTTCTCAATGACTGTGTGGTACGGAAACACCACCGTCCATGATAGGGGACATTTAGAACGAACTGTACGCACAGCGTCAAAAATCATCGGCTGTGAGCTCCCCTCTGTGGCCTCCATTTATGCCACACAAATCCGGCGGAAAGGGGAAAAGGTGATCAGGGACCCTTCTCACCCTGCTTACGACCTCTTTAACCCCCTTCCCTCTGGCAGAAGACTCCAAAGTCTCAGGTGCAGGACATCCCGTTTTAAAAACAGTACATATCCCGAGGCTGTCCGTCACCTGAACTCAAGTACAAATGTACAGGCACTTTGCACAACAAGGGCTAGCACCAGCCAACATGCACTTTAAGGCAATATGCACTTTAAAACTGGAACACTGAGCAATTTATCACCGCTTCTTTTCACCTGGCAGCGCGGATTCTCATCGAGAGGGCGTAGCGTGTGGGAGGACCACACTATCCCCCTCAAGTCCTATCCGCGCTTAGCAGGCGCCCCGACCGAACTGTAGGAGTCGCTGTTTACAACGACCCGGACCCACCCCGCCAGCTTCTCCCACCCTCTAATACAGCCAATTGTATTAGTGCAGACGGCCAGCCAAGCTGGTGACAACCCCGGAGCTGTGGGGTTCAGCTCCGGGGTTGGTGACGAACGCAATCTCCGCTCGGCCACCTAACCGCCTCTATATTGTATGTTTTTAACATTGTCTGTACTGTATGTGGCACCAAGACAAATCCCAATCAACAGTGTTGAAATAGCAATAAAGTTTCTATCTCTATCTATCTCTATCTATCTATCTCTATCTATCTCTATCTATCTCTATCTATCTATATATCTATCTATCTATCTATCTATCTATCTAAGTAGTAATATGTATACACAGTGGCGTTTTTATATGTAAAATGTTGGTGGGGCAATGATTTTCTCTGGCCTGGCGGTAGCTTTTTTGCTTTTTAGTGTAAAAAAAATACAATTTTTTTTTTTTTTTGCACTTTGTGAGGGATTAAATTAACTGCTATTATAGAGCTCAGCGCCACTGAAGGCCACACCAAAGCACACATAGACAACTTTTTATGGATTCTATGACAACCACATTATGACAACAACCCTTGTCTTTAACTCATTGACCGCTGGGGATTAGCCTTATCCTGTGGTAGCTACTGCCACACTGTAAACGATGGGAGTTAGTCACCTTGTTTGTAGAGCTAAATCTATATTTAAGATCGATTTTTCTCATAGCTACGAGTAATCGTTTACTCACGCCCATCCCTAATGGGTATTATGTTTCATCATGAATGCATGAAAGGGGGGGGGCTTGTCTTTTTATGGCTTTGATGCTTTGATGGCCAGTAACGGCATTCGTGTTGAACACTACAGAAGCCGATCAGCTGGATCGATATGAAAACATTGTTGGATCAAGCTGAAATTGATGACAGATAGTCCTTACCTCTGGTCAGAGAAGGATATTCCAATTGTCTGATCGCGATTTCCAGTATTGGTGTCCATCTGGTCCCGGGCATAATTTGGCACAATTTATGGATCGAGTCTGCCAGATGCGTTTCGAAGTGGTCGGCTGAAGCGATTCACTCGGCTCCGTCTAAATATAGCGCCCGGAGACATTTGAGTGTAACACAGGGTCTGGAACAGGGTTTACTGCACTCTCGATACTGCCACCTGGCAGGATTTGCCCAGTACTGCACCCTCTGGGTCCCAGTATGCCTTCTAACGGCAACATACAGGTCCGTGACATTGAATAGAATATTAAAATCGAGAAAGAAAAAAGGAAAAACCGCTCAACCGCTGGCGGCCAATAACAAGTATACTCGTTGTTGGCGCATATAAAGTGTTAAATCCTAGCCATATTTAAAAAAGATTTGCCAAAAAAAATACATACCTATGTAAATGGAAGATTGCTCCACTTCTACAAGGTCCATTTGCATGTTCTTGGTATCTAGGGACATCTATTGCTATCAGGGAATGTATTCCCAGTGTCAGAAAACAGTGTCTGTTACTAGGCTTGAGTAAAAAGGAGAATATCAATTTTCTTTTCTTTTCTTTTTTCATTTTTGACGGTGAATAACACCATGCTAACATTGACCAGACGTGAGAAATTGCCACTGAGCTCATTTGGCACCTTCTTGAGATCACGTGTAAATAAATAATAAATAAATAAAATCATACAGAAGTTATTTGCTTGCAGGAAGCTGGAATCGGCTGGGTACGGTAGTTTCAACGTTCATTGAGAGCTCTGGATGCCCTCTGCTCATAAGACTACAACTGTAGACGTTTCGCTAATTCAAAATGGCGGATATTAGCTAAATTATAAACACATTCCATAAACTAAAATCACTAATAACAATTTAACTTATTGGTAAACAAACGTATTGCTGAAAATATACACTATGACTGCTGTTGTGACAATGTGACATGGTTATGGCCTTTACTCTTGGATACATTTGAAAAATAAACACTACTAAATGTCATACAGTCTGGAGAGATTGATTTACGCACGATTTTAGCGCTTGAGTGCCAACGCTCTATTCAATGAGAGGGCGAGCACATTTGCGAACGCATAAACTATATCTTAAATTATGGCTATGTGTCTAATAAGCCCGTTGCTTATCAATGACTTGCTTGCAGTCAACATTGTCGAAAAGGATTGTTTTTTCATCGGTACATTTCCGTTTAATACCATTTTGAAAAATGCTCGTTTTTGGAAATTTACAGAAAAAAGGTGATTCTGCAGGAATCGCCCTTTACTGGAATACACAAAAACGTTGTAATTTTTCGGCCTATTTATGAATCGTTTTCAAATAAACGCTAGATTATCGATAGTATATATGTACTTATGCACGCTAGAGAAGCGGGCTGAAAAATCTATTATCTTATTTCCTGATCAGCACACACACACATACACACTTGGGGACACGTTGATATATCTGTGAAAAAAGCTCTGATTATTCCAAGACTGGTAAAATAGATTCCTTACCTCAGATCAGATGTTTCCAAGATTATTCCAATTCCTGATCGCCATTCCAAATATCGATCGCGTTTATTGATCCAACGCTGGGTGCTCGAACACATATTCCACGCTGTTCTGAGGGACCACAAAGACTGCAATCGGCTCCGATTACATGCCTGACAAGTAAAATGTGGATTCCGGATTTTCTTTTCCCCGTTTTCATTCAGTCCAATCCAAAGGGTGCATTACCATCCGGGAGACGATAGGGGGCGGTATTTTCCCTGTTCGAGCTCAGAGAGAGTCCCAGTGGTAACGTGAGGCTAGATTGATGAAAAATGTATGGAAATCGCTAATAAAAAGAAAAGATTAATAATGAGATTTCTCATCGTTCGCACTGAACGGTTGGCATGAAATAACGAGAATTCTCGTCGTTGGCACTCAAAGTGTTAAGAGGTTCCCTAGCCATATTTTCAAAAAATTTGGCTAAAAGTTCATATCCAAGTAGATGGAAGATTTTCTACAAGGACCATTTGCATGTTCTTGGTATCTAGGGACATCTATGGACCTCAGGGAATGTATTGTCAGAAATATTGTGTCTGTTACTATGCTTGAGTAAATTGTAATGAACCAAAGGAGAATATAAATATATATATATATTTTTTTTCATCTTTGACAGTGAATAACACCATGCTGACAATGACCAAAAGCTAAAATATGCCACTGAGCTCAATCGGCTACTTCTTGAGATCAAGTATAGTAAATTATCTAAGCAAATGAACAATGGGTAGATAATTTACATGGGTTTTTGTAGATACAGTACAGAATTTGCCAGGCCTATAAATAGGGTCAAGTGAGGCATCATTTGAAAGGCCTCTGTCTCCTGTTGCACTGTTAAATCTCGATTTAGTACCACCAGGCGCCCGGCAGCCCGGCAGCAAAGCCCGTGAATAAAATCTACTGTAAGTACAGTTACTTTTGTATAATGGTGATAGCTGCGTTTTTCCGTTCACAGAAAGGTAAAGAAACAATATACGTTGTATTTTATGGCAATAACGTTGATGTTTGTTCGACCCGTGAGATATAAACATGACATTCACATGAATATTGGTAAGAAAATAATGGTTGGCCTTCCTTCATCTGCGGCTGGTGTGAGCTGGGTAGTGTCTAATGAAATGTAGACGTCCATCGAAAGCCTTGGGTCTCCTCTTTCTTAGGACTACAACGATTTCATGGCGGCTTCCTGTCCTTGCGTCTAAATCTTACGATTTCCGGTGCAATGCACAGATTTTTATGAGCTCATATTTCACTAATAACACTTAAAATTAGGGGTGCGGTGCACGATATTGATTTTTTGACCCCGATATCGATACCGATAACTTTCTGCTCCTCAAGGTCGATATCGATAACCGATAATATATATATATATTTATTGTATTATAATTTTCTTTTTTTATGTATATTCCTGTAGTTTTGACCTAACCAGATTTATCATGACATGAGCGTTACTACTATGAACAAAACAAAGCCAAGAGAACAGTTTTGACTCTTCAAATAAAGTGACTATATTTATTTTTCCAAATAAATATAATTTGAGTCAATCACAAAATTCACAATCCGTCAATGTCATTAACAATGTGTTTCCCTGAACAATGAGTGAACTAAAAACCAACAGGTATTGTGCTTTGTCAGCAGATAAAACATTTGACGCTATAGGAGAGGAGACTGTTGGTCCATGAAACAACTATTACTTGGCATTTATAGGACAGCACGCCTCAAAAAGAATTAAATAAACCAAACAAATCATCTCTGTCAAACGTCTTTAATTTTGCAAACGCCTCGTCAATAGGTACAAGCCGCGCCGGTTCCTTTGCAGCTGGCTTTGGACTCGCAGCAGCTTAGCCTTTAGCTGCTCACGCGCCGTCGTCGGATTTTAATACACCATCGTAGCGGTGGTGATGTTTCAGGTGACTTATTAGGTTGGGTGTGTTATAGCTTGTTGCCCCTTTCCCTCTTCGTGGAACTTCTGCATTTGTTACAAATAGCAAGCGAACTGTTTTCCTCTGAAACTTTGAAAAAGTCCCACACTACCAACAACGCCATGTTTGTTTACTATCTGTGCTGCTTCTGAAAGTTAGGTGGCTACGTCACAGCCAGGCATGAGAAAGGGAGCGCTGGATTTGTGAAAAACTCCCTCTTCCTAAACTACACGCTATCAGTCGTACCACAGTACTGGCAAAACGGGAGGAGCCTACAGTAAAAACAAACGCCCTTCATCCCAATCCACCCACACCGGATTTCTTGTATTATATATTATCGGAGCTATCAATAATGTTATTGGGTTTATCGGGATGACGTCATAATTGCTGATATCGGCCCGATAATTATCGTGCATCCCTACTTAAAATCATTGGTAAACAAACAGTGCTGAAAATATACACTTTGACTGCTGTTTTGTTGGATTAGGGTCTTTACTCTTGGCTACATTTGAAAAAGAAACACATCACTTACTACGGACTGTATTGATCTATTTGTGACGTGAAATTAATCAGGGCCGATCAGACTTAACCCCTTAAGTCCGAGTGGTACAGTACCGGTACGAGATTCATATCACGCCGTAAATTAATGTATCAATACAGAACGTATTAATTAATGTTGCATTTCTTTTTCATATGTAGCCAAGAGTAAAGACCCTAACCCCAACAAAACAGCAGTCAAAGTGTATATTTTCAACACTGTTTGTTTACCAATGATGTTAAGTGTTATTATTATTAGTGAAATATGAGCTTATAAAAATCTCTGCGCATTGCATCGGAAAGCGGAGGATTTAGGCCGAAGTAAAGCAAGCTGTCATAAGTGTGTGTAGTCCTATGAACGGGAGGACCCAGGGCTTTCGAATTTCATAAAACTACACTAAAACTAAGCTTTTTTTGTGTGTGTGATTTTCAGGATCATATCTCACGGGTGGATCAAACCTGAATGTTATTGCCATAAAATAGAATGAAGTTCGTTTCTTTACCTTTCTGCGAACGTCTAGCAAAAAAACGCATTGCAATCTGATGAAAAATGGCGGAAAAGTTTAAAAAAAAAACTGTACGGGGCGGCTAGGTGGCGCAGTGGGCAAGGCGCTCGCCACCAACGCAGGAGATGCTGGGTTCGAGCCCAGCTCTCGGCGTTGCTACCAGCTTGGCTGGTCGTTCATACTAATACAAATTGGCAGTATTAGGGGGTGGGAAGCTGGTGGGTGGGGATCGGACGTTGTGGACAGCGACTCCCACAGGTGGGTTGGTGCGCCTGCGCAGTAGAATCAGGAAGCGACGAGGGCGGTGTGTCCCTCCCACGCAGACCCTCGCCGCTGAGAGATTGCGCTGTGCAGGTGAAAAGATGCGACGGCTGCCTCCTCGAGTACCGGAGGGGACACGTGATGCAAGGCTTCGTCCATATTGCAGCCGGCTTGTGGGAGGCATGGTCTAGCAATGTTCGAGACAGGGGAGGGTAGAATTGGACAATGCGAAATTGGGGACGGGAGAAAAAATTGAAAAATGGGGAGAAAAAGTAGATAAAAAATAAAATAAAAGTAACTGTACTTACATTAGATTTCATTCACGGTTTTTACTGCCCTGTCAGGGCCGCCTGGTGGTACAAAATCCAGATTGAACTCTGCCATTGGAAAGGGGAGATTTGGCCTGATCCATAGATGTGTGACTTGGTCATAATGAGGTAATTTATAGACCTGATTTTCTATATTCTGTATTCATAATTCAAATTGCATGTGTCCGGATGTCAAAATTCAGTACTGTATCTACAAAACCCCCTGTAAATCATCTGCCCTTTATTCATTTGCTTAGATTTTTTTTGTAAATGTGTTAATTATTGTTAGATTGTCCGACAGTATTAATATCTTTGGAACAGTTTGTGTTAAACTTAGGGTGTTTTCACACCTGTAGTTCGTTTGCTTTGTTCCGATTCAGGGAGACACAGGGACTATAATGATACAATGTTGCACTTCTCCTTTAGTTCGTTTGTGTTCACACGGCTGTGTTAATAGCGGACCAAAACAAATGCACGCGCGAGCAAACTGTCACTCATTGGTCAGATTTTGGGGTGTGTCCCCCCCCCCCCCCCCTAACCCTGACTTTACTGATGACCGCGGAGAGAGAGAGCGAGAAAGAGAGCGAGAGAGAGAGAGAGTGAGTCCCGCACGGTGCTGCTGTTGCAGCGTCACTACAGACCCCGGCTCTTCTCTCCTGCGCGGCAGCGGGGACACAGCTGACTGACACCCGGCAACACAAACACCATTTCAAGGTCTGCTCTGCTTGTTGTATCTCCGCTGTAACAACGTGCAGCAGCAGCAGCGCGACACTGTTCGACAGACCTTTCAAAGCCCCTTTCCCTCATTCGGTCACTAAACTGTCTGTACACTTCAGTGTACTTGTGTTCTCCAGCATCTGACGAATGTGATCGTCTGCCCAAATATCAACAACGCAGTGTACCTCATCGCTGCTCCACGTTGACCCACGACGTATTATTATTATTATTGTGTCGGTTTGTTAAGTCGATTGCATTCTCACAGCGTACGAGTCGCGTCGGGTTCGTTTGGAAGTGCGCCGAGATCACCCTCTCTAGGTGGTCTCGGCCCGCTTGTTTTGTTCCGCAACAGAATGTGATTGCTGTGTTCATATATGCCCAACTGAACCGAAATAGGGGGGAAACGCTCCAGGTTTCGGATCAACAGCTCCAAACGAGCCAGGTGTGAAAACGCCCTTAAATTCTATCTGAATCGGGAGATTGTCTTCTCTCAAAATTGAAAATCTCTCACTGGACTATTTCCCATTGGTTCTCCCAGGCCACATGACCATTTCTAGCATTTCCATTGGCTATAGTGACAGACATAGATATATGATAGATAGATAGATACAGCAGATTAGATTCAGTCTACAATGCATTCTAAGAAAAAAACGTCCAATCTAGATATTTCAAGATTTTATGCCTTACATTTTCTGGTATCCCATTCCCACATCATGCAATCAGGAGAGAGAACTCCACACTGCAAAAATGGTCTTGACAAAAATAAGTTACCAGTGCAGTAAGCTCATTTGGCTTGGCAAGATTTCTTGAGATTTCTTTCTCACCTTACATAACTAAAAGATTTTTGAAAATGTGAAGAATATAATAATAAAATAATTATTATAAAAATGTTTTATAATATGATTGTTAAATTCATAGTATAGATTGTAGATGGCATTGGATTGAAAATACAGTACATAAATACACCCTAATTTTCATTACCCCTCTCTTGAGTCCCCACTTTGTGCAAAATCTCCAGGGAACCTACATTGAAACCAATTTAGGCACCAAGCCAGCCACCAAGCCAGCCTAACAAAAAAAATAAACAGAAGTAAATGAACAACTACTAGTGATCCTGTTGAATGGAGGTAGAGGGGCTGTTGTTCCATTGTGAGGCCTGTCCATTAAGACATGGAATGTGATTTTGGGCTACAGATGAATCGACCCAAGACCATTCACAAAAGCACTTGACACATAGCTGTACTACACTGTCCCGTAAAACACTCCTAGTCCACCACACACACACACACACACACACACACACACACACACACACACACACACACACACAGTCAGCGTCCCTTGGGAGGTGTTGTCATGTAATCTCATGGGTATCTAGGGTGGGTGGTTGGCGGGGAGGGGGGTTAATCCACATTGAGCCAATTAAGACCTCGATGGAGTCTCTCCCTAACAGATGGCCCTGGCGGATCACCGGCAGCACTGGCGCGTGCCGGAGACCCCGTCTGGACACCCAACCCCCCCTAACCCCCTGGGGGGTTAAACAAGGAAAGGCAGCCATATTGACAGGCACGCGTCTCAAAAGGGACAGAAAAGGGCGGGAGGCGGGTGGGGGTTAAATGTCACAGCCCATTAATTCATTACCAGCTGTGCTATTGCACGCTTTTCAGAATGTGTCAGACGCGTGCATGTGGGGGGGGTGGGGGGGGGGCTGGTGAAACACTATCACTTGTAGTGGCAGATGGTTCAGCCCCATTATTTAACAACAGAGAGATCCAGATTATGCCATATTAGCTACATCATTACCCACGGGGCGTTGAGTCTTTATGACTTGATTAAAGACGACAGGGAGGGTCCTGTGTAATAGTGTCAGCGTGCATCTGTCACCCTCGCAACACTCACCAGGCCAACCACAGCTCTGGTAGAATTTCTGATGGCATGCCTATGCAGGCAGGCTGACAGGCAGTGCGGTTTCACTGATGTAGAGCCTCTCTCACACTCCAGAGTAATGTGAGGAAAATGGAACAATTCACTTTAAAACTGCCCGGCAATTAGGGATTTGTTACACACACAAAAAAATAACAATACTAATAATTATTATTATTAAGTCAATGAAAGGGTGATGACATCTAGTCTAAAGCAGCAAGTGTGTATTTTGCTCTGAAATGCATTTTGGGTGTTATCAGTGTTATTACACTTCTATCTGACAGATAGTGACAGAAATCACCTGTATTCATAAAAAACACTGCCTCCTTCCCCGATATTCTCAGCTTCTGTTTTCAAACGTGATGGTTGTAGCCTACAGTATGTACTAATGCATTCGTTTTGGCTAAGCTTGGCTAGCTTGCAGCTCGATAGCTTTCTACTAAACACACAGAGAGGAAATTGATATCCATCTTCTTGTCTGACTCTGGAGAAGACACAACATTTCCTATAATCTTGGCGTGTTCTTAAATTTTTTTTAAATAAATGTAACCTTTATTTAACCAGGTAAGTCATTAATTCATTGACCGCCACACTCTTTTCCCATCTTGGCGCCAGCGTTATTGACCATTTTAGCGCTGTTTGCAGACCCATCGTGTGTTCTGTATTATAGCTATGGAGATAATAGTATGGCTCATTAGACCGGCATTGTTTATAGTCCAAGACTGACTAACCAGTTAATTTCTACATACTGTAGTTTGTGCGCTATTACACGCTAAACATCACCCCTTTCCAAAATAATCCAGTCTTTTTTCATAGATCGCAAGATATGACGTGTTATATGCATTATGCTCAAATCGTTCTGGTTGTTCGCCTGAAACCCCAAATACTTCCAAATCAAAGGCATATACCATATACATATGTGTCTTCACAAAATCATCATGGGGGGGGGGGGGGGGGGTCGTTTTAACTTGAAACTGCGATCGTTACCAAAAGTATGTTTTAGGTCCAGTAAAATACAACACTGTGATCAGTACAGAAGCATGTTTTAGGTAAGCGTTGGCGGCGAAACACGAGATATTAAGTTTTTGACGCAGAAAGAGTTAAGAACAAATTCCAATGGCGACCTGGCAAAAGGCACAGCCTTTTGAGGGATAGGGGGCAGGGGGTAAAAGAAATACAAAGTTAAAACAGAACAAGATTAAAACAAGAATAGAATAGAAATACTTTTATTATCCAGAGGGAAATTTGACACTGCAAATTGCTCACATTAAACATTTAGACAGAACAAGTCACGAATAAGAATAACAAAACAAATAGCCTAAGAATAGAATAAAATATACAGTAAATAAATACAGTAAAAATATACTGAAGTCTACAGTAGGTGTAATATTGCACAGTTCTGTTTCAAAAGTAAGAGTCCAGGAAGATGGTAACTGTCATTCTGTGCTCAGTGATGCAGTGAGGCACAGTGATGCATTGTATAGTCTGATGGCTGTCGGAATGAAGGACTTCCTGTGCCGTTCAGTGCTGCATTTAGGTAGTGTGAGCCTGGCACTGAACCTGCTCCTCCTGTCCGCCAAGTCTGTGTATAGTGGGTGGGAGGGGTTTTCCCTGATGGCCTGGAGCTTAGAAAGGCTCCTCCTCTCCGCCACCCTCGCTAGAGAGTCCAGCTCTACCCCAACCACGCTACTGGCCTTCCTGACCAGCTTATCCAGCCTGTTTGCGTCCCCTGCTCTCAGTCCGCTGCCCCAGCAGGTCACAGCGTACAAGAAGGCGCCCACCATCAAAATCAGACATACAAACAAATATGTATGCCAAATTTTCTAATATAGAACAATAACAAATATCAATAAAACAACAAATATCAATAAAACAACAAACAAAGACATCTCAGAGAAAACTAAAACGTGCTCAAAAACAGCACAACATTCCATACACTCATACTCTAATACTCCTCATAACCACTAGACAAACACATTCCAAAACAACACATAACCCAACACAAGAACCCATTCATTAGACACAGATTAGACCCAACCAAAATCAATCTCTTTCTGCATTACAGCCACTCGTAGTCTCCTCTTGAATCCCACCTTACTGGTAATTGAAACCAAATATTGTGGAAGTCTATTCCAGTAGGACATTGCCCTGTACATTACAGTTTTCTTTAAGGCTTCAGTTCTGGGTCTCGGCAGGGCGAACCGACCCTTCAATGCTTGTCTAGTGCCATAGCCATGACCATCACTAATAAGCACCAGCTGCAAAAAGAGGCACACAGGTTTATGTAAAGTATAAATATTTCTCATAAACAAAATAAGACTACACACTAGTCTCTCATTGACTCTCATCCATGACAGTTCCTTGTGCATTTTCTCAACACTGTTTCTAATTGAGCTATGCAATGCAAGTCTTGCAGCTCTATTTTGAGTAAGCTGTATTTTATTTAAGTCTTGTTTGGATGCATTTGGCCAGATTGCTGGACAGTAGTCCAGATGTGACAAAACTAGTGATTGTATGACTTGCTTGGTAGCTGTGTCTGTTAAAAAATAGGCATTCCGTCTAATAATTGAAATACTTCTGCTCATTTTTGTTACAATATTGTTAATGTGAGTTGACCAAGAGAGTGTTTCATCTATTTCTGCCCTTCCTGTACAGTGCCTCTGCGTGTTTTGGCCCGTTCAGTTTGTTGTCGATGTGCACACCGAGGTATTTGTACTCCTCAACCATGTCCACATCGACTCCGCTGATGGAAACGGGGGTCACAGGTGCACTCCTCCTCCTCCCCAGCTCCATCACCAGTTCCCTGGTCTTCGCCACATTTAGCTGCAGGTGGTTTTTATCGCACCATGTGACGAAGTCCACTACCAGTTCCCGGTGGTCAGTGGTTCAAACATGGTCAAACAAACCGAGTGTTCCCAGGGGTGTCAAACTCATTTTCACAGAGGGCCACATCAGCATTATGGTTGCCCTCAAAGGGCCAAAGACCGTATAAATGTTAATGTAATGTAAAATAAATGTAGCTACACATTTACATATTGTTAAACATGGTGTTTCTGTATTTATTACTTATTCAAGTTATACATATTGCATATTCATTTGCATAAATGTAAAAATATATGTTAGCTTATGTTATTTTAACAAATAATTTTAGTTTATCAGAACTCCATATTACTCCACCAATCAATGATCAAACCATTCAAGTAAATAACAAAGAAGAATATCATCAAATACAAGCTATGACCTTAAGTTTGTTCAAAACCTTTTTGTCACAGTCAAGAGGGGCAGAACTAACAACTGTGAGCTGCAAAGAACACGTGGGACAGATGTAGCAGATGTTACAAAAACAAATGGCTGCACACAACCTTGCAGAGGCCATACATCCAACTAATGGAAGATAGTTTAATTAACTTTAATTAACAGATTGCAGAATGGGTACAGTACAGTACAGCTCAATACACACAATTGTTAAGGGGATGCAGACCAGAGAAAGACTTTCGACTTGTTTACATCAGGGTCCCCCATTTTCAATTCGTAATGAAATTGCTATTATGTGTCTGCATGAACACACAACTGTAACTGTACTCAAAAATAACAAAATAAGGGTTGTCTCAGTTCACAACTATATTGGTCAAGTTTTGGGTGGGACTTGTTTGCGTCCCTACAGCTTCTTATTCAATTGAGCGAGATGCTCGGTTATGTCACACAGCCAGTTTGCATCTGACAGTTCAGACAATATTTCTTCAACCCTTTGTTACCTATTCCGTTTGGATCTTTTTTGTATTTTGGGCTGTAAAATTGTCAAAGAATGTCTGAGGAGTAAGTGCTTTTGGCTTTTTTTCCTTTGTTACCTCAGATGTTCAACATACATGTATGTGTAAGAATGTGTAATAACTAAGGCTGTCAAAGTTAAAGCTTTATTAACGCATTAACCCACAATTATTTTAACACTGCTATTTTTTAACCCAATATTAATGTGGGCCGGATTTGAATATTGCCTTATGCCATTGTTATGTTGGTTTCTGAAATTATTATGAACCAATCCATGCTATGTTGGTTTCTGAAAAGATTATGACATAGTATGACTTTATGTTGCTGGAAGTTGGTAAAGAGATTTGGAATTGTTTTTACCAGCCATGTTCTTACTATTGCAACCAGGTCAAACAACAAGTTGCCTGGTATCTATTGATCTTAATGTATCATCTCACATATGATATTGGAACTTTGAGAATTAAACATTCTAATAATGATGTCACTATAGGTGTTTCTCAGACCGGAGGGACTTTTTCATAGTTCAAGAACTGTTGGTGGAAGTTCCCCCTTTTTGCTGTGTTTTCACTGCAGCAACTGAGCACCATCATAGTTCCTGAACTAGCTCCCATCTCAGGGCTGATCCCAGTACAGAGGAACCATGAATGACTCATCTCAGGGCTGATCCCAGTACAGAGGAACCATGAGTGACTCATCTCAGGGCTGATCCCAGTACAGAGGAACCCTGAGTGACTCATCTCAGGGCTGATCCCAGTACAGAGGAACCATGAATGACTCATCTCAGGGCTGATCCCAGTACAGAGGAACCATGAGTGACTCATCTCAGGGCTGATCCCAGTACAGAGGAACCATGAGTGTCTCATCTCAGGGCTGATCCCAGTACAGAGGAACCATGAGTGACTTATCTCAGGGCTGATCCCAGTACAGAGGAACCATGAGTGACTCATCTCAGGGCTGATCCCAGTACAGAGGAACCATGAGTGACTCATCTCAGGGCTGATCCCAGTACAGAGGAACCATGAGTGACTCATCTCAGGGCTGATCCCAGTACAGAGGAACCATGAGTGACTCATCTCAGGGCTGATCCCAGTACAGAGGAACCATGAATGACTCATCTCAGGGCTGATCCCAGTACAGAGGAACCATGAGTGACTCATCTCAGGGCTGATCCCAGTACAGAGGAACCATGAGTGACTCATCTCAGGGCTGATCCCAGTACAGAGGAACCATGAGTGACTCATCTCAGGGCTGATCCCAGTACAGAGGAACCATGAGTGTCTCATCTCAGGGCTGTCGCAATCAAATAGCAATTTTGTGAGTTTTGCTCATCCCTATCATTTTGTCCTCATCCCGGTGTCCCAGATAGATATCTAGCTTGCTCGTCTCACTGGGGTAAATGCGATTGTTCACTAGGAATTGTGGGATTTGGTGTTGGATGCATGGATCAATATACACACTTGAGTGCATTTGGATCGCTTTCGAAACGCAATAATCGATATGATTTTGGCGTTTATTGCGTCATACAAACCGGAAATGGATCTAGGAGATCGACGTCAAATAATTGGGATATTTTTCCTCCAGTCTCATCGGCGAACGGTAAGAGCCTGAGGACACTAACGTTATTTTCAGCCCAAGTGTCCATTTCTTTGTTTGCAATCAGTCTGATCAATATATCAACCCATACTATATAAAGCCGTTACTGACGATCAAGGAATTATAAACGACCCCCCCCCCTTTCCTTCACGCATGATGAAGCATAATGTATACCGATCATATACATTTGAATTTTTTAATATAGCGTGTATAGGAAAGAAATGCCAATCGATAATCTATCATATGCGTCAGGGCCTATAACTAGCGTTTTTGGAATTACAGCAGAAAAGCTTAAAAACATACTTATATTCTCGACGGTATTAACACAACAATGTATGAATGAAAAAATATAACGTTCCCACATCCGGAACGATAGATAATCGATGTTGAATGGGCCATAGTAATGCAGATATAGCTATAATATTTAAAAAGTTATAGCCCTGCAAAAAAGGTAAACATCTCCATAGGCTTACAGCGGTGGCAGACTGGGTATAATGATGGGCATACTGCGTGGCAATCAATGTGTTAAATCTGTTAAATCAATATTGTGCTTTCAGAACAGTCTCATATTTGTAGGTTAAGTATTTAAAGTTAGCTATTGGCTATTTTAGCGCTCTCATCTTGTTTTTAACCAGGACATGCTTAGTTGTAAATTGATCTATGCACGCAGGCCCGAACTGGCCATCGGGACCACCGGGAGTTTTCAGATAAAAAAAAAGAAGAAAAAAAGAATTATATATATATAACGGTTGTGACATCGTCACCTTAAACTTCAATGCCCCGAGGGAGTTTCGAACAGCACAGACCGCTATATCAAGAGGTGAATTCACTGCTTTGACTTTTGAGGGTGAGAGTGAGGGTGAGAGCACCGCTACTCGCCCCAGTCACTTCACAACATCGGAAATCCATTGTGACTGCGCTTTGTGGTACCATCCGTTACATATATATAAATGTTTTGTCCGCAGTCAGGCCACTGAACTTAGAAGCAGGCCAGGCCAGTGTTTCTAGTAAAGTTGCAGCGGCGCGATAGTTGGATAACCTAGGTGGGGAACAACCAGGAGATCACTGTGACGGAGGGTAACGCAGTCTAAACTCACACAAGTTGGAGAACTATCTCTCTCTCTCGCTCACACACACAAAGGGAGCCGCATGTGATTGGTGGAGATGGGACCATTAAATTTTTTTTTTAAATCCATCAAAATCCAGAAAAATCTACTTTGCATTTGATATATTGAAAATATTTCACTTTTTGTGTTTTCTTTTCAATAATGTGTGACGCCATCACACACACTGGCATTTAAAGGGTTATAATTCAAAAATGTATTGAATATGTGGTGGTTATGATCAGGGCTGAAGTTGAATAAACGTGGTAAATTATTTCAACAAGAGGACAATTTAGTCCCCTAATGATAAGAGTGTGAGTATTCTTTTCAATCTGACATCACAAAAAAACAAAAAATCCATCGAAATCAGTGTTGTTGCTAATCATTGACATATGTTAGCCTGTAATAATCCCAACCAGAAAAATCCACTTTGCATTTGATATATTGAAAATATTTTTTTAAATGTGTGTTTTCTTTTACAATAATTTGTGATGCCATCACAAACACTGGCATTTAAAGGGTACAAATTCTAAAATTCCTGCACCAGAATGCAGGAAATTAAGTCTCACACATTTCAACTATCTGTAACTTTTTTTTTATCCACTTTTTCTCCCATTTTCTATATTTTCTCCCATCCCAATTTTGTATCATCCAATTCAACCCTCCCCTGTCACGAACGCTGTTTCTTGCCTCCCACAAGCCGGCTGCAATGTGGACTAAGTCATACATAGCACAAGTCCCCTCCGGTACTTGAGGTAACCGCAGTCGCATCTTTTCACCTGCGCAGCTCGATCTCTCAGTGGCGAGGAGTAACGCGTGGGAGGCTCACGCTGCCCCCGACACTTCCTGATTCTACTGCGCAGGCGCACCAACCAACCTGTCGGAGTCGCTGTCCACAACGCCCGATCCCCACCCATCAGTTTCCCACCCCCTAATACGGCCAATGTGTATTAGTATGAACGACCAGCTAAACTGAAAGCAATGTGGAGCGCTGGGCTCGAACAGGCGAGCCCAGCGTCTCCGCATTCGTGGCGAGCGCCTTGCCCACTACGCCACGTAGCCGCCCTTAACTATTGGTAACTTTTAGAATGAATGCTTTTGTTCCTGGAATTAACATTGCGCCTTATCCAACCCTAGTTGTTAGTAATGACAGCAGCCAGCCAGCTAGCTTGCTTGTTTGATTTCCTCATGTTCGGGGAGGGGGGGGTTCAAATAGTAGATAACTAGTTCCCAGTGGGGTAAATGCGATTGTTCACTAGGAATTGTGGGATTTGGTGTTGGATGCATGGACTCTAAGCAGACAGGGACATGGTTTTTACTCGCAAGATAGACTACAATTACCAAATAGTGAGGCGCATTGATTCACTTAACACAAACCCTCACTTCACACGCTAAAGTGTGAGAAAAATAGGCTGTCGCATGGGTGCTACTGTAGTAAATAAATTCATTGCACAGACAGATTCTTTCATAGCATATATGTGCAACATATATGTGGCACTGTACAGCCCTGAGTCCTTCCTGGTGCTCTGTGTCATTTTTACCATCTTTCCCGATTCATTGTCTATGGAGCAGCTCCAGACTTTATACTGATGACATCACACATTTTTGTTATATTTGGATTTGGAGAGAGTTGCTCATTTATATATTAATATGTTTGGACTGTCTTCGATGATAGGAATAACGTGTATGGATTCTGAAATTACCATTTGAGATGTGTTGTAAATATAAATATGTAATGAATATGTCTCTCTTGGGTAGAATGGAGGACTTAACTCAAGTCTACTTTCATTTGCTCCGTCACTTTCACCAGGGCTCCGTGTTATTGGAGGAGCCTACTGACAGCCCCGCCCCCGGCCCTGAGAACGGCACCACAGAGGAACCGGTCCCAACTCCGCCGCCACCACCCCCCCTCCCTCCCAGCAATCCCACCCCGACGCCCCCGCCCCCCCCTCCATTGCCCTCGGAGATGCCCTCCCCTCAGCATCAGCCTGCCACCCAGCGACGCCCCTCCTCCTCTTCAGGAAGTGAGTCACCGTATTTCAGTCTCTTTGTTTCTCAGTCCTCTCTCTCTCCCTCTCTGTCTGTCTCTCTTTCCAACCTTTCCAACACCAAAGAGCAGACAGGGTGGTCAGGGTGATCACATGGTGTAAAGATGTGTCTGGTATGAATGAGAACAGGGTGATCACATGGTGTAAAGATGTGTCTGGTATGAATGAGAACAGGGTGATCTCATGGTGTAAAGGTGTGTCTGGTATGAATGAGAACAGGGTGATCTCATGGTGTAAAGGTGTGTCTGGTATGAATGAGAACAGGGTGATCTCATGGTGTAAAGGTGTGTCTGGTATGAATGAGAACAGGGTGATCTCATGGTGTAAAGGTGTGTCTGGTATGAATGAGAACAGGGTGATCACATGGTGTAAAGATGTGTCTGGTATGAATGAGAACAGGGTGATCTCATGGTGTAAAGGTGTGTGGTATGAATGAGAACAGGGTGATCACATGGTGTAAAGATGTGTCTGGTATGAATGAGAACAGGGTGATCACATGGTGTAAAGATGTGTCTGGTATGAATGAGAACAGGGTGATCTCATGGTGTAAAGGTGTGTGGTATGAATGAGAACAGGGTGATCTCATGGTGTAAAGGTGTGTCTGGTATGAATGAGAACAGGGTGATCTCATGGTGTAAAGGTGTGTGGTATGAATGAGAACAGGGTGATCTCATGGTGTAAAGGTGTGTGGTATGAATGAGAACAGGGTGATCTCATGGTGTAAAGGTGTGTGGTATGAATGAGAACAGGGTGATCTCATGGTGTAAAGGTGTGTGGTATGAATGAGAACAGGGTGATCTCATGGTGTAAAGGTGTGTGGTATGAATGAGAACAGGGTGATCTCATGGTGTAAAGGTGTGTCTGGTATGAATGAGAACAGGGTGATCTCATGGTGTAAAGGTGTGTGGTATGAATGAGAACAGGGTGATCTCATGGTGTAAAGGTGTGGTATGAATGAGAACAGGGTGATCTCATGGTGTAAAGGTGTGTCTGGTATGAATGAGAACAGGGTGATCTCATGGTGTAAAGGTGTGTGTGGTATGAATGAGAACAGGGTGATCTCATGGTGTAAAGGTGTGTCTGGTATGAATGAGAACAGGGTGATCTCATGGTGTAAAGGTGTGTCTGGTATGAATGAGAACAGGGTGATCACATGGTGTAAAGATGTGTCTGGTATGAATGAGAACAGGGTGATCTCATGGTGTAAAGGTGTGTCTGGTATGAATGAGAACAGGGTGATCTCATGGTGTAAAGGTGTGTGGTATGAATGAGAACAGGGTGATCTCATGGTGTAAAGGTGTGTGGTATGAATGAGAACAGGGTGATCTCATGGTGTAAAGGTGTGTGGTATGAATGAGAACAGGGTGATCTCATGGTGTAAAGGTGTGTGGTATGAATGAGAACAGGGTGATCTCATGGTGTAAAGGTGTGTGGTATGAATGAGAACAGGGTGATCTCATGGTGTAAAGGTGTGTCTGGTATGAATGAGAACAGGGTGATCTCATGGTGTAAAGATGTGTGGTATGAATGAGAACAGGGTGATCTCATGGTGTAAAGGTGTGTGGTATGAATGAGAACAGGGTGATCTCATGGTGTAAAGGTGTGTGGTATGAATGAGAACAGGGTGATCACATGGTGTAAAGATGTGTCTGGTATGAATGAGAACAGGGTGATCTCATGGTGTAAAGGTGTGTCTGGTATGAATGAGAACAGGGTGATCACATGGTGTAAAGATGTGTCTGGTATGAATGAGAACAGGGTGATCTCATGGTGTAAAGGTGTGTCTGGTATGAATGAGAACAGGGTGATCTCATGGTGTAAAGGTGTGTGGTATGAATGAGAACAGGGTGATCTCATGGTGTAAAGGTGTGTGGTATGAATGAGAACAGGGTGATCTCATGGTGTAAAGGTGTGTGGTATGAATGAGAACAGGGTGATCTCATGGTGTAAAGGTGTGGTATGAATGAGAACAGGGTGATCTCATGGTGTAAAGGTGTGTGGTATGAATGAGAACAGGGTGATCTCATGGTGTAAAGGTGTGTCTGGTATGAATGAGAACAGGGTGATCTCATGGTGTAAAGGTGTGTGGTATGAATGAGAACAGGGTGATCTCATGGTGTAAAGGTGTGTGGTATGAATGAGAACAGGGTGATCTCATGGTGTAAAGGTGTGTGGTATGAATGAGAACAGGGTGATCACATTGTGTAAAGATGTGTCTGGTATGAATGAGAACAGGGTGATCTCATGGTGTAAAGATGTTTATACAACGGCATGCAAATTTCTCGATTCTGATTGGCTGAAACAGGCCATTTACACGTATGTATAGGGACCATTCTACGGTCCTGGTCCCAGGACCCGCCCACAACCGAATCACATCACTCCGCCAGGATCACTCCGTCGGCAAAAACAAGATGGCGGACAATATTCTTTAACAAATTGATATGTTGATAGCGTCATAACGACTAAATATAAAGCGATTCTGTCAAGGCGAATGTCTTAGTCCTTTAAACAATGTTGGATGATGTAATTGATGGGTCATGAGTCATTTTAGAACAAAAGAAAAATCGCGGATTGATTGATTGATTATTTGCAATTTTATTTTAAATTTCTACTTCCTTCCCACTGACTGCAGCGTTCACTCTCACACTGTCCGACGCTGGCGTACCCACAAACACACACACACACACACACACACACACACTCCTGTCTGCAACAGCGGGGAAGTCAGACTGAGAGAGAAGCAGCGCTGTTTTAAGTGAGCATGGTCTATTGAATTGATTGATTGGTTGATTGCTAATTTTATTACTGTACGCCTGGTTTCCAACTGGTTAAGTTTAGGCTAAAAAAAAATAGGGCGAAGAAAACTTTTTTTTTCTTATAGGGCAAAGAAAACGTTTTAATTTGTTTTACCTACTTTCTATAGAAGCATCTAAGAATGAAGTTCTATAGAAAGTAGGTCTGCATCCCCTTAACAATTGTGTGTATTGAGCCGTACTGTATTGTACCCATTCTGCATCTGGTAATACAATTTTCAATCAATCAATCAATCATTCCAATAACCACTAACTTCATAATTAAAAACTAAAGAAAAGTTGGATGTGTTAGTTGGTTGGATGTCTTAGTTGAAAGGCAGTTGGATGTGTTAGTTGGTTCGATGTCTTAGTTGAAAGGCAGTTGGATGTGTTAGTTGGTTGGATGCCTTAGTTGAAAGGCAGTTGGATGTGTTAGTTCCAATAACACACAGTCCAATAACACACAGTTGGATGTGTTAGTTGGTTGGATGCACTTCCGAGCTGCTTCCACATGGAGGCAACTTGTCTTTTTTGTAGTTGTGGGAACTACTTTTTCTGGCAGATGGTTTTTTCAATAAATCTTCGATTAATGTGTTTATTGTATAGCAATAAGGTTGGATGAATGTGGCAGTTGTATAAAAGCATTACACCACTTGCAGTCGTGATTTGTGAACAATAAACCATGCCTAGGGGGGTCTAACGACCACCCCTAGGCATGGTTTATTGTTCACAAACCACTCCTGCGCGTGATGTAATGCTTAAGTCTGGTATGAATGAGAACAGGGTGATCTCATGGTGTAAAGGTGTGTCTGGTATGAATGAGAACAGGGTGAGGTCATTTTGTACAAATGTGTCTGGTATGAATGAGAACAGGGTGATCTCATGGTGTAAAGGTGTGTCTGGTATGAATGAGGGTGATCACATGGTGTAAAGGTGTGTCTGGTATGAATGAGAACAGGGTGAGGTCATGGTGTAAAGGTGTGTCTGGTATGAATGAGAACAGGGTGATCTCATGGTGTAAAGATGTGTCTGGTATGAATGAGGGTGATCACATGGTGTAAAGGTGTGTCTGGTATGAATGAGAACAGGGTGATCTCATGGTGTAAAGATGTGTCTGGTATGAATGAGGGTGATCACATGGTGTAAAGGTGTGTCTGGTATGAATGAGAACAGGGTGATCTCATGGTGTAAAGGTGTGTCTGGTATGAATGAGAACAGGGTGATCTCATGGTGTAAAGGTGTGTCTGGTATGAATGAGAACAGGGTGATCTCATGGTGTAAAGGTGTGTCTGGTATGAATGAGAACAGGGTGATATCATGGTGTAAAGATGTGTCTGGTATGAATGAGGGTGAGGTCATGGTGTAAAGATGTGTATGGTATGAATGAGAACAGGGTGATCTCATGGTGTAAAGATGAGATGTGTCTGGTATGAATGAGGGTGAGGTCATGGTGTAAAGATGTGTCTGGTATGAATGAGAACAGGGTGATCTCATGGTGTAAAGATGAGATGTGTCTGGCCCCCGACTTCCCAAATAACTTGATTACATATTAATGGTGTGGGCCTATGCCGTTACCTTGAGTAGTGGTTTAGGGTTTAGCCATTTCCCTAAGTGCCCCTCTCTACGCTGGCCTGTGCCTGGGCTTGAAGGACTGTTCCACTTTCAGAAGACATTAACTCTGTCTGTGCCAAAAACGAAATATCTTGTGTTTCTCGTTTTTAGATCCTTTGATCTTTTCCCTTTGATCCCAGTTCTAAACACTCAGCCGGAGCTCCATATTGGCGCTTTTCCACTGCATGGTATCTACTCTACTCTACTCTACTCAGCCTTTTCGGTTTTCCATTGCCAAAAATGTCGAATAGTACCTGCTAGTACTTTTTTAGTACCTGCTTTTTCGAGTTTCCAAGCGGGTAGAAGTGATACCAAAAAGTGACGTGAAACACTGCAGACCACTGATTGGTCAGAAGAGAGAATCGTCACTACGCTATCATTGCGCTACATGGGGGAAACTGTTCCTGTGTATTCTGCCTCATTTATTGATGAAACAAAACCAACATCAACACAATTTACCACCAAGAGCAAATAGTTTAGTCTCTCAAAAAGATAGCTAATTTTGTTAGCTTACATGCTAATGTGACTGGGATTTACCATTATAATAGTTAGCATTGCGGCTAGCGTACTTTAGCAAATTTTGTTAGCTTACGTGTAGTTAGCTAATAAGGCACTGGTATCATAGAATATAAATACTTTAATCATCCCGAGGGAAATTTCACACTACAAATCGGGATGATTAAAGTATTTCTATTCTATGATACCAGTGCCTTATTAGCTAACTACACGTAAGCTAACGAAATTAGCGATCTTTTCTGAGAGACTAAACTCTTTGTTCTTGGTGTTGATGTTGGTTTTGTTTCATCAATAAATGACGCGGAGTACACTGTGAAGGTATCTTCATAGCAATTGTGTTGCTGTTGGTTTAGTTTAATCAATAAATGACGCAGAGTACACTGTGAAGGTATCTTTATAGTTTATAGCTAGCTACGATACGTGTGTGTGTGTGTGTGTCGCGTTGAGGTTGACATCACAGCGCCCTCGCTATGACGACCAGCTACACTGACGGCGGGTACTACCTGCAGTGGAAAACGAACGAAGTACCAGGTACCAAAAGCGAGTAGAGTAGAGTATTTTTCCTGTTACTATTTTTTACTTTCGGTATCGCGTTTCTCCCTGCTTCTACTATACTATTACTTATTTTCTGTGTTGAGGCCATTAATATCCTGGTCTACATTTATTTCCCCCAAACAACATTACCTCTCCAATTTTCTAATATTATTTCTAGTTTTATTTTCTCTAACCTTTTGCATGGGTTATACAAATGTATTATCTTCCAACTCTCTTTCTTACTCCATACTTCAATAACTATTACTTCCAGTTCTTGCATTGTTCCTAACCTTCTATAGTTTATGCCCTCTTTAATAAACATTGCACACCCTCCCCCATTTCCACTGCATCTATCTTTACGTATTGTTGTATACCCTTTAATGATGAAATCCAAACTTGGTTTCAACCATGTTTCCTGAATGCATATTCTATCTGGTTTCCTTTTCAACTTGTCAACATATCCCTTAAACTCCTGTCCATTCGCTATAAGGCTCCATTGCAATACTAACATACTGTACACCATAAGGAGGCTCCTTTGATGTTCCTTCTCCTGCAGCCATTTCTTTCACTCCTCTGTCAATTTCTGATTGTACTATTTCCCACGCCAACTCCTTCATCCCTAGGAATATAGCTGCTGCCTTTACTACCATTTTGATTCTTTCCGTTTTTGGATTTTGCTTGTCCTGAACAGTTGATAATGTACGCTAGAAACACCACTATCTTATCTTTTACTACTTCTGGGTTGCTGTTATGCTCTTGCTCTGGTCTTATTCTTCCTTCATTATTGCTCTGTTTTTTTTTGCTACTGGGCTGTCGTTGGCTGTGTTCCTCCTCTCTTCTATCATTTCTAGGGCTGTCTTAAATGCTTCGAAGCTTCGAACGTTCGATTCGATGGCACAAGCTTCGAACATTAAAAAAAAAATCGAAGTTAAAAAAAAAAAAAATCTAATTTTTTTTTTTTTACTTCGATTTGTGTGTGTGTGTGTGTGTGTGTGTGTGTGTGTGTGTGTGTGTGTGTGTGTGTGTGTGTGTGTGTGTGTGTGTGTGTGTGTGTGTGTGTGTGTGTGTGTGTGTGTGTGTGTGTGTGTGTGTGTGTGTGTGTGTGTGTGTGTGTGTGTGTGTGTGTGTGTGTGTGTGTGTGTGTGTGTGTGTGTGTGTGTGTGTGTGTGTGTGTGTGTGTGTGTGTGTGTGTGTGTGTGTGTGTGTGTGTGTGTGTGTGTGTGTGTGTGTGTGTGTGTGTGTGTGTGTGTGTGTGTGTGTGTGTGTGTGTGTGTGTGTGTGTGTGTGTGTGTGTGTGTGTGTGTGTGTGTGTGTGTGTGTGTGTGTGTGTGTGTGTGTGAGTGAACTACCCATCCCAGTTAGGACAGCCGAATCCCGTCCAATCTTTCGCCGTCGACTAAAGACTCACTTCTTCAACCATTATCTGAAATGATAAAAAAAATTAAAATAAAATCTAACCGTGACTAACCTTACTGTCATGCACTTGTCCTAATAAACTAACCTACACTGTAACACGCAACACTTTGATGAACATTGTTACTCAGCTGATAGAGTTGTACCCTTCTTGCTGTCTTGTCGTACAGAACTTGTAAGTCGCTTTGGATAAAAGCGTCAGCTAAATGACTAAATGTAAGTGTGTGTGTGTGTGTGTGTAGGTGTGTGTGTGTGTGTGTGCGCGCACCTTGTAGAATTCCACACATAAGAAAGAAAGATACTGGGATGAATAAACAAAATAGGAAATAAAATGTAGAAATGCATGCAATACATAAATAAATATGAATCTCCATATATGAAATATAACATTTAGATAAGGTGCTACTGAGATGTTTTGGTGAGTTCTTTGTTTTTTTGTGGAAGTTGCCCTTCTTAAAAATGCATGAACATTCACTGATAATTGGTCTGTAGTGGAGTCTACATTGCCGGACCATGTAGAATCCGGACCTTGTAGACTGACATAATTCTGTGCATAGTTTAGTCTACACAGGCCATATTTCAAATAATCAAAATCTTACTTCATTCATCTTAAACATTCTTGATTTGGGGGATTGGTAGTTCCCATGAAATCTGAAGTTGTTCAAACGACAACAGCGATCCACCTTGAATTAAATCACACAGCCGAGTGAAACCTTGTTGGATGCGTCAGTCACGAAAGGGGCTACTTAATTAATTAATCCAACCCACTTTATTTATAGAGCACATTTAAAAACAACAACGTTTACGAAAGTGCTGTACAAGTCCCACAACATAAGATAAAAAAAAAAAAAAAAAGCCCTAATCATTTCTATGAAACTTTACTGCCTCTGCATATGACACTTGGCGTTCCCTTTCGACTTGCTGAATCTCAACCTCTCTCTTCCTCACTTCGCACCCACCATACGCTGCTGTATGGTTCCCGCCACAATTGCAACACTTAATCTCCGCCTTTTCGTCACATTTGCCATATTCATGCTCTCCTCCACATTTCCCGCACCTTTGTTTCCCTCTGCATACATTCGCAATATGTCCATACCTCTGACATTTGTAGCATCTAACCGGCGGGGGAACGTACTCCCTTACATAGAAGCTCATATACCCGATCATCACTCTCGTTGGAAGCACTTCACTCCCAAAATGTATCATCACTGACTCACTGTCAGTCTTCTCCCCATTTCTAGAGGACTGTAGCCGTTTTATTGATAAAACTTCTACTCCTTTACTAGTAACCTCTTTTTCCAACCTTTCCACATCTTCTCCCGTGTGTGCCCCTGTTATGACTCCCCTAGTCCCTCTCTGTTCACCAACTATCTTTTTCTCCGATATATCTCCTTTTTTATACAGCATTGTTAGACTCATGGCTTTCTTTCTCTGCTCCTCACTTCTGCACTTCACAAACAGGCTCCCATCCCATAATACATTTGCCATTTCTATATCCCCTCCTAGTGCCTTCCTCAATACAGCCGACAACACCATTGGGCTAAGCACTTTTATCCCCTTCGTTAAATTTTATGATCACTTTAAACTCGTCCTCCTTACTGATACTTCTTTTCTTCGCACTCCCCACTACCTGTCCTTCATCCCGCCCCTCTCGGCTCCTCTTCGCAATCCCCCCCCCCCCCCCCCTCTGCCAATCTGTGAATACTCTTCTCCACTCTCTCCCCCTTCCATCTCTTCCTCATCCGCTAAGTGCTCATCCATCCAACTCCAGTTGCAACTTGTCAACTCTTCCGTTCTCCAAACAGCGGGCGCTCCTCTCCATTCACAAACCCTTGCGCAGCTGACTACGCTTCCATTCCTCTTTCACCAGTATCTCTTAACACTTTGAGTGCCAGCAGGGGGCGCACGATTTATTGCTTGAATGCCAGCCCTTTTAGACTGATTTTCCGATATTTCATGATTTTCACTGAGCTATTTCTATATTCTATATTATGGCTATGTGTCTAATACGCCCGTCACTTATCAATGACTTGCTTGCAGTCAACATGTACGAAACGGATTGTTTTTTCATCTGTACATTTCCATTTTATACGATTTTGAAAAACACTTGTTTTTGAAAATTTCCAGAAAATAAAAAAGATTCTGTGATAAACGGCCTTTAGTGGAATACACAAAACACGTTGTCATTTTTCTGTCTATTTATGAATCGTTTTCAAATAAACGCTAGATTATCGATAGTATATGTGTACTTGTGCACACTAGAGAAGCGGGCTGAAAAATCGAGTATCTATTTCCTGGTCAGCACCAGTGATGCGTTGCACATGGGATGGGGTTGCATGCCGTGCAACCAAAGTTGTGAGTAGAAGCGCGTGCACACAGGAATGCGCTGCACTCGACTGATGCGCCAACTCGCAGTACCCACCTGGCTACTTTGCATTTCAATAGCGCCTGTCGTCAGGTGTTACATTCCATTCGTAGAGGCAATTAGGCACTGTCTTTAGTCTGTCCTTATGCGAGGGAACATTTATGCGCATGGGCGGGAGCGCGCGTGCACGTGGCGTCATTAGCGTGCGTGCAACCAGTGTTGATATGAGCAACGCAACACTGGTCAGCACACACACACATACACAGATAGGGGACACGTTGAGATATATGTGAAAAAAACTCTGATTACCCCAAGACTGGTAAAATAGATTCCTTACCTTATATCAGATGTTCTCCAAAAAGATTATTCCAATTCCTGATCGCCATTCCAAATATCGATCACGTTTATTGATCCAACGCTGGGTACTGGAAACACATATTCCACGCTGTTCTGAGGGTCGGCGATGACTGCAATCGGCTCGGGTTACATGCCTGAGAAGTAAAATGTGGATTCCGAATTTATTCCCCCTTGCATTTTCATTCAGTCCAATCCAATGCGTGCATTACCATCCGGGAGACGATAGGGGGCGGTATTTTCCCTGTTCGAGTTCAGAGCCAGTCCCAATGGTAACGTGAGGCTAGATTGATGAAAAATGAATGGAAATCGCTAATAAAAGAAATAACGATTAAATAACGAGATTTCTCATCCTTGGCACTCAACACATGGCATGAACTAACAAGTTTTCTCGTGGCTGGCACTCAAAGTGTTAAGCTACGTCATCCCCTGCTAAGAGTCACGGGAGATGTAGTAAATACAGCAGTCCTTCCATGTAGGCTATAGAATGCCATGAATTATGACTCAGTAACATCATTAAGTCTGCTATATATAAGCTATTCTCCCTCTCGTGTGTGTGTGTGTGTGTGTGTGTGTGTGTGTGTGTGTGTGTGTGTGTGTGTGTGTGTGTGTGTGTGTGTGTGTGTGTGTGTGTGTGTGTGTGTGTGTGTGTGTGTGTGTGTGTGTGTGTGTGTGTGTGTGTGTGTGTGTGTGTGTGTGTGTGTGTGTGTGTGTGTGTGTGTGTGTGTGTGTGTGTGTGTGTGTGTGTGTGTGTGTGTGCATACATTTACTATATGCTACTCTTTTTCACATGGATTAGGCTAATTAGCTTTAACAATCCTGATTCCTGAGCCTATTTTATTCAAAAGGAAGACATTTATTTAAATATGTATATAGCCTATATATAAAAAATACATTTTAATCGTGTCTGGAATTAATGTATGCATTCAAAAGTGCTGAATAAATGTATAGTGATAATAATAGTGATTATTAATATTATTTAAGTTAAGTTTTGCCATCAGGTAGCAAAAATCATTAAGAAAATACATTATATATATATATATATTTATGTTAACACAAGTACACTACTTGGAATTGTGTTTTTTTTTGGTCTACTTTTTCTCCCATTTTCTATTTTTCTCCCATCCCAATTTCGTATCGTCCAATTCTACCCTCCCCTGTCTCGAACGTTGTTAGGCCATGCCTCCCACAAGCCGGCTGCAATGTGGACTAAGCCTTACATCACGTGTCCCCTCCGGTACTCGAGGAAGCAGCAGTCGCATCTTTTCACCTGCACAGCGCGATCTCTCAGCGTCGGGGGTCTGCGTTTGGAGGGCACGCCGCCCCCGTCGCTTCCTGATTCTGCTGCGCAGGCGCACCAACCGACCTGTAGGAGTCGCTGTCCACAACGTCCGATCCCCACCCATCAGCTTCCCACCCCCTAATACTGCCAATTGTATTAGTATGAACGACCAGCCAAGCTGATAGCAATGCGGAGAGCTGGGCTCGAACCCAGCGTCTCCTGCATTGGTGGTGAGCGCCTTGCCCACTGCACCACCTAGCCGCCCTTGGAATTGTGTTATTAATCATGATTGTAGGCAATGATAATGAGATCATTCAAATGTCAGTCTGTATATTGGAATACATTTTCTGTTTTACGATTAACCTCTTAAGCCCATACCAGGCAGAGATTTATTTCACATCACAAATAGATCAATACAGTCCGTATTAAGTGATGTTGTGTTTCTTTGTCAAATGTAGCCAATAGTAAAGACCCTAACCCTATCAAAACAGCAGTCAAAGTGTATATTTTGTTTAGCAATGATTTTAAGTGTTATTAGCGAAATATGAGCTTATAAAAATCTCTGCACATTGCATCGGAAACCGGATGATTTAGATGCGAGGACATGACGCCGTCATCATTGTAGTCCTAAGAAAGAGGAGAGCCAGGGCTTTCGATGGACGTTGAAATTTCATAAAACTACACTACCCAACTCACACCAGCCACAGTCAAAGCTGCAACCACTTGACGTGAAAAAATAATATTGACATGTTTTTCGTGTTTATATCTCAACATTATTGCCATAAAATACAACGTATATTGTTGCTTTACCTTTCTGTGCACGTCTAGATTTCATTCATGGTCTTTGCTGCTCTATATCGGGCGCCTGGTGGTACTAAATCCAGATTTAACTCTTGGAAAGAGGAGATTTGGGCCGATCCAGATTACTATAGATTATAGATTACCATAGATTACTTGGCCATAATAAGGTCATTTATAGGCCTGGTCTATATTCATATTTCATATTGAATGTGTCCGGATGGCAAAATTCTGTACTGTATCTACAAAAAACCCTGTAAATCATCTGCCCTTTATTCATTTGCTTAGATTTTTATTACACTTGATCTCAAGAATGTGCTGAATGAGCTGAGTGGCATTTCTTCACTTTTGGTCAATGTTATTCACAGTCAAAGATGGGGGAGAAAAATTAATAATAATTTATATTCACCTTTGGCTCATTACAATTTACTCAAGCATAGTAACAGACACAATATTTCTGACACTGGGAATACATTCCCTGAGGTCCATAGATGCCAGAACATGCAAATGGACCTTGTAGAAGTGGAGCAAATTTCCATTTACTTGGGTATGTATGTACTTTTAGGTGGATTTTCTGAAAATACGGCTAGGGCTTAATTAATTAAGATACGATAATACTTCATACCTGGCTATGTAAGATAAGATAATACTTCATGTATTGTATGTAAGATACGATAATACTTCATGTCTTGTATGTAAAATAAGATAATACTTCATGTATTGTATGTAAGATACGATAATACTTCATGTCTTGTATGTAAAATAAGATAATACTTCATGTATTGTATGTAAGATAAGATAATACTTCATATCTGGCTATGTAAGATAAGATAATACTTCATATCTGGCTATGTAAGATAAGATAATACTTCATATCTGGCTATGTAAGATAAGATAATACTTTATGTATTGTATGTAAGATACGATAATACTTCATGTCTTGTATGTAAGATAAGATAATACTTCATACCTGGCTATGTAAGATAAGATCACACTTGATGTCTGTGACAGGTGAGTGATGGACGTCACAGACATCAAGTCACTGCCTCTTCACATCACTGCCTCTTAGAATTACAAACATTTCACAAACACACATGTACGTCTAAACATTTAAATTGTAAATGGTTGGGGGGGAAAAAATTGCTTTCGTTAGACTCAGCCTCCTGTTCCAAACGCTTAAAAGACAAGTAGTGACTGAGTAGCGTGGCGCTAATATTGATCACTAATGTCATAAACCACCAATAAAGTGGTCATAAAATTAACTGGTGCTAAAAAGGATAATAAATTGAAGATTTACAAGTCAAACCGCTCTTTACATGCAGGCAGCAGGACACCAGTTGGTTGATTGAAAGTGGTGCTGTAACTTTTAGACTGTAACAGTTCTTTATTAAACAACAAAGGAGGTGATTATACCTCTTAACAAGGCATCTCTCATATGAAGTGTTTGACGACAAGTGAAGAGTCCCTGTGGTGCCAGTGGTGGCTTAACTGCTCCTCCGGTGTAGAGCTGTTGTGGCCCCATGGTGGAAGCAGGCCATCTGTACTCCACCTACTCCTCCCCTAGCTGTTCAATCCACACCCTTAACCCAAACACAAGTGACCACACACACAATGCCTGTGTCTCAAATACAAGGAAGCTTCCTATAATATAGGTAGCATTCCTAGGTAAGAGGTTTTAGGCCTTGCTAGGTATACTGTACCTCATTTGGAATTTCGAGGAAGCATGCAGTGGTTCATTAGGTGGGGTAAATTAATTAACCGGAATTCCTTGCTTAGAGAATTTATTTTCCAAAATCTAAACAACGTTCGCCAAAATTAAAATCTATATATCTATCACTTTTTTTTGTGGTGCTGCCGTGCTGATGTTCTGGAATAGGCAGAGAACACCTCCTTGTGGTGGTGCTGGTGTTCTGGAATAGGCAGAGAACACCTCCTTGTGGTGGTGCTGGTGTTCTGGAATAGGCAGAGAACATCTTGTTGAGGTGCTGGTGTTCTGGAATAGGCAGAGAACATCTTGTTGAGGTGCTGGTGTTCTGGAATAGGCAGAGAACATCTTGTTGAGGTGCTGGTGTTCCACATAGCAGTATTTCTTTAGCCTAGTGGAAACGGCTCACGCGCAATGCATCCTGGGACATGTAGACACTGTCGGCTTGGCTCTGCCAGCAGGGGAACTCGTCAATATAGCAAAATAGCTAAATATTGCTTCAATTGACTACATTTATCATCAACGCTGATTGGACATCCACATAAACTGGTGACATTTTTTATCTAATATTGTGCTGTCGGAACAGTATTACTGTATATTTGTATGGTTAAGTATTTACCTTGTTTTTATCTGGTTTAACAACCAGGAAATGCACAAGAGGAAGTTGTATATATTGTAGGTGAAGACTAGTAATTCATGCAAAATTATCATTTTGGGCGTCTGGGTAGTGTAGAGGTTGCTTTTGAGTTGAAAAAAAAAGAATTTGGGGCGCTTTGAGCCACAAACCCAGTAGGCTTATTATACTGTGAATTTCTCCAGACCGCTCTTGGCAGAGCCTGAGGTGTGGCCAGAAATAGCAACCCATCCCCACTCAACTCCAACCCATACATCAGACCAGAACTAAAGTACGTAAACAAAGTGCAATACCAGCTGGGGCTCTTTTGCCTAGAGGTTGCTGTTTGACAGCATTACCGATTATACCTTACATGATTGATTTGATTATTGAGTTGTTATTTAGTCCAATTACAATTAGTCCAATTACTGTCACTTGTTGCACTGATGGTATCAAACCATTCAGAGAGAGAGAGAGAGAGAGAGAGAGAGAGAGAGAGAGAGAGAGAGGTTCTTAATTGGGCTACTACAGTATTAACCTTGCTAAATGAGATCTCTTTTCTCACTCTCTTTATCTCTCTCTCTCTCTCTCTCTCTCTCTCTCTCTCTCTCTCTCTCTCTCTCTCTCTCTCTCTCTCTCTCTCTAATCCACTGACTGTGTGCTTGGTGGGAGGAGACAGGGTAAGGTGAGGCACTTGCTTGGGGTGGGTGGGTGGGTGTGTGTGTGTGTGTGTGTGTGTGTGTGTGTGCACACATCCATGTCAGGTGAGTGTGTCAATCGTGGGAGGGAGGCGGGACTTACAGTGACAAGGCAGATGACTGCGGCAGTGATTGGAGGAGAGACTTGTGAATGCATGCAGGTGCACGTGTTTCGGGGTTAATTCCGGTGGCCCAGCTTTGGCCAAACGCCAGCTGTCACTTCTACTTCTCCCCCCTGCTGGGATGATAACCAGCCCTTTATAGAAAGCCGTCTCTCTCTTCATCAGCATAGCTCAGAGAGGGCGGCCAACGGGGACAGAGAAAGAGAGAGAGAGAGAAAGAGAGAGGGAGGGAGAGGGGGAGAGAGAGCAGGGGAGAGAGAGAGCAGGAGGGAGAGCGAGCAGGAGGGAGAGCGAGCAGGAGGGAGAGCGAGCAAGCAGAGTTCCACAGAGGCTTTGCAGCCCAGCCAGCCTGTTGCCTCATAGCAGAGGTTTTGGTTTGCGGTAGAAAATGAGTGATCGATGAGGGAAATTCAGCGGAGTTTTAGCTTTCCCTGAAGCAGGTGAGGTACAGTAGCTCACTAGGGCTCTTTAGTTTAACACAAATTTGTTGTGTTATAGCGAGATATTAGTGTGTTGCTGCTGTTTTTTAGTTTTGTTAAGTATTGTTATATTCTGTTATATTATCCTGTAGCTGATAGCAAAGTCCCCCCGGATAAGTTATGATCATATTCTATTAATAGAATAGAATAGAAATACTTTATTCATCCCGAGGGAAATGTGGCACTACAAATCGCTCACAGTAAACGGTAAACATTTAGGTAGACAAAACAAAAGTCACGAATAATAATTAAAATACGGTCCGGGATATACATTTCCTATGTTACATTCGAATATAAAATATACAGAACTATACAGTAAGTGTAAAATTGTACTATGTTCAGTTTAAAAGTAAAAGTCCAGGAAGATAGTACTGTCACCCTGTGCTCATTGATGCAGTGAGGCACAGTGATGCATTGTAAAGTTATGACATAATAATTGATCCAATTAAATTGTCAGTGGTCCAATAATTTGCTATGACCTGTTGATGAATGTCGTACCATATCTAACTATTTGACTCCATTCATATTCACTGATTGTCATATTTATTTAATGTCTGGGTAACTGCTGTTTTGAAATCTGTTACCAAACGCACAGTAGGTGATCAATAGAAATGTTTATTAAAGGTGTCTTTACTAAAGGTAGAAAGGTTTATAAAAATTACAAATAACATCAACACTACTACTGACAAAATATCAGATACAAACTTTATAGAACAAACTAAATATATTAAAACACTGTACTTTTGGTAATGATGATATATAAAATAGAAGGGGGTCACAAATTAGCTTTGGCTAGAAATCCTACTTCCAATACATCTATCTTGTTATTATAACTTGTTACAGTGTTTTCTTTTGCATTGCTTGCATAAATAAAACACAGCGGCTTTAAGCATTTATGAATGAGTTGTCTGGCGTTACATAATTTTTTGTCGGATGCAATTTTACACACTTTATTAATTTCATCAAGAAATTATAGGATTTCTTGATTTTCAAACATGTTTCAGACATGTTTGTATAATACAGTATGGGCACCACACAAAGCCTATTTGATTTAAGCTGTCCCCACAAAATGCACACAATAATGCTCTTGTCACAGCCTTTATAACACAGACCTGCAATTATAGTCCGATTTGGTGGGTTTGTTCTGTATAAGTAGATTATGGCCTGTAGCACAAATGCATTTCACCCGAGGCTTGACGTTAAACATCCCCTCCAGATGTATTTTAAACAATGAATAACAATTTGTATAAATATTTGCTTTACATTGTATGTTTTGTTACTGTTGTTATTGTTATTTGTTTACTTGTTATATATATATTGGAACGGGAGAAAAAACCTGATTTGTATAAATATATTTATTTCCCGAAAATCTTACTGAAAATGTCTTGGCAGCATCTCTACACCTTTACCCTCATTGAGATGCAAGGATCTATGAATATAGAAACTGGCAACAAGCATCTATTGATATTTACCAGGAATTCCAAGTCAGCAGCTTATATTCTTTCAAGGCATGTCAAACTCGGCTTTCTGTATAGCTGAAGCTAAATGTGTTACCACATACCGTATTAGACCAAGAGAAGTTCGACCTACTGTAGTGTTGGGGAAACTACTTGAAAACTGTAGTTTACCAAACTACTAGCTATCTCACAATGAAAAGTAGTTAAACTTACATCTTAACTACTCTAAAAAATGGAGCTTGTCAAACTAAACTAAAACTTTCCAAAAAGTACATCCAAACTACATCACAGGAAATTATCACAATCCGAGTCTGGGACCTCATATAGTTACAGTGCATGGAGGTACAACTGAACTGACAGTGGGTGGGTGTGTTTGATTTAGGGACCAGGGCAGATCAATCCTCACTAGCCCGATGTGTTTTACAGAGAGGACAGGGAGCAATTGTTGAGGTGGAATCAGGAAAATTCTGAATTTCTAGGGAAATAAGTAGTTTGTAATGAACTACCTAAAGTAGTTAAAGACCCAAATTAGTAGTACTGAAGAAGCTGCTGAGATTTGAATGTGGTTAAAGTGCCACCCAACTACTACAACATGTAGTTAAAGTGCCACCCAACTACTACAACATGTAGTTAAAGTAGTAACTGAACTACATGTAGTTACCTACCCCACAACATTGCCTATTAGTGACATCACACATGCAACTCAGATTTCAGGGAAGTACAGGGGAGCTCTCTCCATCTCCAGGGGAAGAATGTGGAAAAGATGCTCTGGTGACGTTCTGCATAAATAACAATCTATATAGTCAAAGTCAAACCGGCTCAGTGGCCTCGTGGTTAGAGTGTCCGCCCTGAGTTCGGGAGGCTGGGAGTTCAAGCCCTGGCCGAGTCATACCAAAGACTATTTAAAAAATGGTACCCATAGCCTCCCTGCTTGACACTCAGCATCAAGGGTTGGTTTGGGGGGGAAGTCCTTGCGACTTACTAGCGTCATGTCCAAGGGGTGTAGTTGTACATCAAGCTGCCTCACGCTACGGAAACAGGAGATAGGCTCCTGCCCCATGTGCCGTTACGGCTCGAGAACCATTGGTTCTCAAAGGCAACTTCTAGTCAAAGTCATGCCTCCAAGAGGAGTTAACCATAAATAACAATCTATATAGTCAAAGTCATGCCTCCAAGAGGAGTTAACCATAAATAACAATCTATATAGTCAAAGTCATGCCTCCAAGAGGAGTTAACCATAAATAACAATCTATATAGTCAAAGTCATGCCTCCAAGAGGAGTTAGCCATAAATAACAATCTTTATTAGATGGCGTTTTCACATTCGCCGAAATGCTTGCTTGTGATTGGTCAATAGCGCTCGTCAGAGGTCCGATATTACTCGATAACGGACCTCTGTGGAACAATAATGACCGCTGTGCGCAGCTGTTCGCAATCAAGGCCACTGACACACTGCATCAGTGCAGCCAATCGGACACACCTGCTGGCTGCACTGACAGCGGAGTGTGTGTGACGATGACAGCGGAGCCAGAACAGAACTGCGTCAGCATTTGATCTCGTCTTGTTGATGTAAAATTAATTAGGTATATTGTTAGTAAGTTAGCCATGTAATAAGCGGGATAATGTATAGCTATACTCGATCATTGTCGCAAAATAATTGACCTTCACTGACGTTTAAAACACCTCGGTGCTGCGCCTCGGTATTTTAAACTCTGTGTCGGTCAATTATTTTGCGACAATGACCTCGTAGCTATACATTATCCCTTACATATAGTCAAAGTCATGCCTCCAAGAGGAGTTAACCATAAATAACAATCTATATAGTCAAAGTCATGCCTCCAAGAGGAGTTAAGCATAAATAACAATCTATATAGTCAAAGTCATGCCTCCAAGAGGAGTTAACCATAAATAACAATCTATATAGTCAAAGTCATGCCTCCAAGAGGAGTTAACCATAAATAACAATCTATATAGTCAAAGTCATGCCTCCAAGATGAGTTAACCATAAATAACAATCTATTCAAGTTCAAGTTTCACGTCTCTTTATTAGTTGTCATACAAAAATACAGAATACTTTTATATGAAATGCTTTTTTCTGTTTTGTATATAGTATAAAATAGAAAGTCAAAAGTACGTAAACAAAAGTGTTCAATATACAATATACAGTACAATGCAGAAATGGGATGAGGTACAACTTAGGGTAAGGTACAATGAGGTATGAGTTGTAGTGCAAATCTCTTTACCAATAAATATAAAGTGTGTTAAAGTGGGTGCTACAGTGAGTTGTTTATTTAAAGTGAGTGTGTACGTGTGGATGTGTGTGCTGTGAGTGTATTTGATGGTTTGTTACATAGTGTTATTGTCGTTGAGTGAATTAATGAATGAATGAATGAATGAAAACTTTATTTAACAGATTGCAGAATGGGTACAATACAGTACGGCTCAATACATACAATTGTTAAGGGGATGCAGACCTGAGAAAGACGTTTGTCTTGTTTCCATCAGGGTCCCCCATTTTCAATTCATATAGACATTTATGACATACACAACATACATGACATTTATGGCATAGGGACATATAGGTATTTGGTACTGATACATTTGTGACATAAGCGGTATTCAAATATACAGTACTGTTACCCCTAGATCCTGACAGAGTATATACATATGATGGGGAGGGGACTGTACATTAGGAGGGGGTGGGTGGGTGGGAGGGAAATATACATACGGCGGGGAGGGAATATATACATGCGGTGGGGAGGAGACTGTCTATTAGGAGGTGGTGGGGGTTTTGGGCATTTACGGTGGCCAGTTTCGAATTGCAGCCTCCCGTAGGTGCTCTTTAAGAGCGGTTTTGAATGTGGGCAGGGATTCACATTCCTTTACAGCTTTGGGTAGGGCGTTCCACATTGTTGTGGCATAATTGCGAAACGTGTTTAGTCCCTTGTTTGAGCCGAATCTGGGTTTAACATGATTTGTTGAGCTTCCTCTGGTGTAGTGGTTGTGGTATTCACTGACCTTTGGGAAGTATTTTGACATGTACATGGGCACCCCGGTCGTATAGTGTATCTTGTAGACCAGGCCCATTGCAAGTTGCTGTACTCTGTCGTCTACTCTAAGCCATCCTAGGTTGTCAAAGTGGGCAGGGGTGAGGTGGGTTCTGGGGTTCAGGTCAAGTAGTAGTCTGACCAGTTTGTTTTGTGATGTTTGTAATTTTGTTTTAAGCGCCTTTGAGGTGCTTTGGTACCATGAGGTGCACGCATAATCATAGTACCCTTGAATGAGTGCTCCTGCCAGAGTCTTCAGGGTGTTCTTGTTTACCAGAGAGGAGATCCGGTACAAGAATCTAGTTCGTTGAGCATACTGAACGTCTGTCAAAGGCATGCCTCCAAGAGGAGTTAACCATAAGTAACAATCTGTATAGTCAAAGTCATGCCTCCAAGGAGTTAACCATAAGAAAAACATGTTTTTGATTGGAGGGGACCTTTAAAAATGACACCGTATCTCTCATAAATTTAGTTTTCTCTTTGGAGTTCATTGAAATAATTTGGAGTTGCATGTGATTTTGAGTTTAGTGTTGTAGGAAAATGCACTAGATATTAAAGTGACTGACAACAGAGTTTCAAAGGCTTAGACAAATTCCAAAGTAGGTCCACCGAGGTGGAAATGGCATAATTTCTTGATGGCACGGTGTGGCAATGAATGGCGTGAAATGTAGCATAATGTACTATATAAGAAAAGAAACACATACACAAATGGAAGTTAAAATATAACTAGAGTAGTAGATACATTTTGATACTTGTAGTTTCATATCAGATTTTAAATGTAGAATTTTTCATTAAAATTGATAATAATAATAATAGTAATCCATGACTAAGTCTAATTTTAAATGGCTAGAGAACTCATTGCTAAAACTTGTACAGTCATTGTAGAAGATGGTGGTTGTACCCTCCGTGAGGCTCAATACATGATCATAAAAAGATTTCTCTCCACACACGCGGCCGCAGGGCACCATGAAATATTTAACACTGAGGCCTGCCAGGAGCTAATGTCACTCACCAGCACAACCACACCATCCCTCTCTCTCTCTCTCTCTATCTGTCTCTCTCTCTCTCCCTCTCTCTCCTCACTTCTCCTCTCTTCTGTTTCAGGTGCTAAGTCTTTCAACATGATGTCCCCAGCGGGCGACAACTCGGAGCTGCTGGCGGAGATCAAAGCAGGGAAGAGCCTGAAGCCCACGTCTCACAGCAAAGGCTACACGACCGTGTACTCCAGCGGCGGCCCTGCCGGAAACAACGTGAGCTCAGTGCCCGGGGCACCACCACATTTTGGGGGTGGCTCTTCTTCAGACAATCAGTCAGACGTCCTGTGTTCCGGGGACTGTTGTGAGAAAACAAGACCAGTAGACTAACGATGGTGTAGGCAAATGAATACGAGAAGTGATAAGAAATCGCCTAATGTCCTAGTTATATCAAGCACGTTTAGCCAGTTCGATAACATTAGCGAGCTGAATGAGTAGGAGCACAACTACAAAACAAATCACCTTATCTATTGTAGAAATCGTCGGAAAGGAGAAACGCGCTATTTCTATCTTGCGACAACACAAAGCCGCGTGTCATTTATTACATTTATAGCACAAGTGACAGCTGTCGGAACTATGCCGTGCTAGCCTCTGCAGCTCGTAGTACCCAAACATTTTATCAATGAAATCCCACCAGCGCGTCTTCTCTAAGCCCAACCCCAAAACCAACCTCCTTAAAGTGACAGTGCCCCATCAACACAATACAATGGTGAATTATGTCTATAGCACCCACTACACTATAATGATAAAGAAAGCAGTTAACATTAAAGAAGCTTGCTAGCTAGCATATCCCTTTGGCATCCACACAGGAGCTTTATCACAGCCTCTTTGAACAGGAATACATCAACATTAGCACTGTGCTAATCATAGCTAACATGGATTCATAAGATAAGATATTCCTTTATTGATCCCCTTGGGGAAATTCAGGCATCATAGCAGCACAGGGGGGGGGGGGGGGAGGGGAGGTACATGTAGTAAAAAGCAGTGTAAACAATATAACAAATCAATATGCTTAACATAACATAATTAACTCTGGACATGTGCATAATGGTCAACAAGGTGCGAGATGAGGGTATGTATGCCCTCTCAGTTATATTTGCCCTACAATAATAGTTACAATATATAATCTAATCCAATAATCTAAATCTAATCTAATATATAGTCTAAAACAAAAAAAACGAAGTGCTAAATATATGCAATATATAATCTAATAATCCAATAATCTAAATCTAATATATAATCAATAAATGCTAAAGAGGTAAATGCTAAATATATGATCTGATGAAGTATACAGTATTCACATAAGGTGCGGTATGCATAAGGTAGTATATTGTCCTTTTAGGTGTCGGGGGGGGGGTTATGAGTCTGACTGAACGTGCTTCTCATCTTGACTAGCTCGACATGTAGGCCTACTTATAACGATGCTAATTGTCATTTGTTACTTCAGGCCATTTGCACGTACACCATAACAATGTATTTTAAGACCTGTAGTCCAACTCATTCATGTTATTTTCATATAGCAAGACATTATTATGGGTAAACTGGAGCCATTTCAGGGCCGGTCTGCCCTATCAGCACACTATGCATGTTGCTTAATCCACATGATGTCCCTGTACAGTTCTGTGCACCCTCTCAGTGCTACAAGACACACAGACAACTTGTTTGTAGGCCACTGCTAGCTTGCCGAATTGGAAATTAGCCTTCATAGTCTGTCAGTTTAAATGAAAAACATCAAGAGCCTTGTTCTATTGTCTCCCTCTCTCTAACGTTAGCTAAACATATAGATTCATGTTGAATAAGTAGGGCTGTCACGATTCGACGTAATCGACCATGAAATTCCGTTGATCGATGCATCGTATTGTTGTTACTTGTATGTATGGTGGAAATGGCAGACGTTCACAACGTGTAATCTAACTAGTGGGCAATGAATCACGTTTGAAATATAAACAACTTCTCTTAAAACCACTATTCGTGATTCTGCCTAGAGCCAGGACTCGACAGTGCGCGTTTCACTCGCATTTGATAACTTCCGTGTTTCACGTCAACTTCAGCTGGAAGGGAGGGGCTGAGCCCGCTGCCCCCACATACAATTTTAGAAGCTATGACATCTAGCTCTGCAGCCCTGCGTTCTACAGAGATCATAACACACAATACATATAATAATTCATGGAGATATACTAAAAAGCTATTTATAATTTTTGGCCAGTAAAAAAATCTCTCTGGCTGGTAGTTTTTTTAAATCCAAAGCTAAAACGTTAATTTTGTTCCCCCGTTTTTCAGCATTTAGCTACAGGCATGGATACATTGTATGTAATGATAAACAATGTCATAGTAACGGGCGGGTGTTATATTATTTCAAGATGATAAAGTAGCTATAATGAGTCAATAGGGAGCTGCACTGGCTCCCCATTGCTGCACAAATCCACTTCAAGGCCCTCGACCTGGCATATCGTGCAGCGAAGGGAATGGCTCCCGCCTACCTCCGGTCAATGGTCTCTAACTACACACCCTCAAGACCCCTACACTCTGCATCTTCTGGCCGTCTCAGACCTACTCCTATCCGAGCTCCAGGAGGGTCATCAAAGAGAAGCCGTCTATTCTCGGTCCTTGCTCCACAATGGTGGAATGAACTTCCCACCACAGTTAGGACAGCTGAAACCCATCCAATCTTTCGCCGTCGACTAAAGACACACTTCTTCAATCAATATCTGAAATGAAAAAATAACCCTAACTAACCTTACTGTCATGTACCTAATAAACTAACCTACACTGTAGAACACTTTGATGAACATTGTTTCTCAGCTGATAGAGTTGTGCCCTTCCTGATGGCTTGTCGTACAGAACTTGTAAGTCGCTTTGGATAAAAGCGTCAGCTAAATGACAAAATGTAAATGTAAATGTCAATAGATAAAAAGCAGTAATGGCATGTAGGTACTACTCATCGCGTACTACTCTACTCATGTACAGTAGGCATCCACACTACAGCATTTATAGACATAAATAAACTTCATGGCTCATCTCCTACTCTGGGTATTCAGTAGGTGATGTCAAAGAGGCAACTACCCATGTGACCTGAAGATACTAGTAAAATATTTAGAAATATTCAATTGCAAATAGATTTTTCTGGTAAATTAATCGTTTAGATTAATCGACTAATCGATAAAAGAATCTACAGATTAATCGATAACAAAATAATCGTTGGTGACAGCCCTATGAATAAGTAAAAATTACATTCTTCTAACTATGGATAATTGGTATGTGTTGGTAAAGTTAATTAACCTCACCAGCCTCCACTGAAACAGACTCATGTTTGTATTGTTGCTAAAACATCTTCCAGGTTGTGTGATTTCTAGGGATGCACCAATCAAATACCCGCTATTGGTATCGGATCAATGATGGGGAAATCTGATGGCTCGGTATCGGCTACTATGGTCCGATCCATGACCAATCCATTACAAATACGTCATGCTCTACTAATGTAACCGAGTGGATTTTAACCTGGGAGCATAGGATCCACAGGCGGCCGCACTAACCAGCTGAGCCAAAGGGTCTGACCCGTTAGCGAATGCTGGTCGACTGCGGCCGACTCGTTAGTAGTTTACGGTCGTCCTCCCCCTGAGAAGTGTGTCCTTGTGCGTTCCTGAATTGAGTGTTTGCTAACTATCTAATCAAACATAGAACTACAGTGTTTTTTTAGATTGCAAGGTAAACTAGACAATTCCGCGCGGGGGAAATTGTGAAAGTGTGGCTGATGCCTGTGCACCGCCGGCCAACGGGAGAGGGTCTGTCGCGAGTCTCTATGACAAACAGTTCAAAATATTAAAAAAAATGGGCGTGGCCTAAGGATAAGGGCGTGGTCAATATAGACCAATGAAAGAGGACATCCCTACTGAGTACAATGGCACAACCCGCAAGTCTCTACGACAAACGGTTCAAAAGATACAAAAAGGGGGCGCAGCCTAAGGATCAGGGGAGTGGTCAACATAGACCAATGAAAGACGATATCCCTACTGAGTACAATGGCACAACCCGCAAGTCTCTACGACAAACGGTTCAAAAGATACACAAAGGGGGAGGAGCCAAACTATGGGCGTGGTCAACATAGACCGATGAAACAGGATATCCCTACTGAGTACAATGGCACAACCTGCAAGTCTCTACGACAAACTATTACACTATTACACTAGCACACTATTACACACTATTACACTAGCACACTATTACGCACTATTACACACTATTGCACTATTACACTAGCACACTATTACACACTATTACACTAGCACAGTGGTTAAACATGCTGGCAGAGTACATGCATCCATGTTGTCGTGAACATTTTAATTAAATAAAGAAATTCCCTATCCATAGTCGCCGTGGGAAGAGATAAAATAAAGAATTAAATCTGTGCACGGAGACCAGCAACAATTTTTTCTAACAGAAACCCATTGGGGGGTGCGTCAGCTAGGTCGGGAGGTGACAGGGGGTGCACGGCCAAAAAAGTTTGGGAACCGCTGCACTAGCACACTATTACACACTATTACACTATTACACTAGCACACTATTACACACTATTACACTATTACACTAGCACACTATTACACTAGCACACTATTACACACTATTACACTATTACACTAGCACACTATTACACACTATTACACTAGCACACTATTACACACTATTACACTAGCACACTATTACACACTTACACACTATTACACTAGCACACTATTACACACTATTACACAATATTACACACTATTACACTAGCACACTATTACACACTATTACACACTATTACACTAGCACACTATTACACACTATTACACACTATTACACACTATTACACACTATTACACTATTACACTAGCACACTATTACACACTATTACACACTATTACACTACACACTATTACACACTATTACACTAGCACACTATTACACTAGCACACTATTACACACTATTACACTATTACACTAGCACACTATTACACACTATTACACTAGCACACTATTACACACACTATTGTACTGAGTACAATGGCACAACCCGCAAGTCTCTACGACAAACGGTTCAAGAGATACACAAAGGGGGTGTGGCCTAATGGGGCGTGGTCTAAGGATCGAGGGAGTGGTCAACATCGACCAATGAAAGAGGATATCCCTACTGAGTACAATGCCACAACCCACAAGTCTCTACGACAAACGGTTCAAGAGATACACAACAGGGTGTGGCCTAAGGGGGTGTGGTCTAAGGATCGGGGGAGTGGTCAACATCGACCAATGAAAGAGGATTTCCCTACCGAGTACAATGGCACAACCCACAAGTCTCTTCTACTCAGAGGGCGCTGTCAATCAACTCAGTACTGCTACACAGAGGCGCAATGAAGGGTTAACTCCATGAGAGGTCATTGCCAGGTCAGCTGTACTGAGTTGATTGACAGCTCCCCCTGAGTCATGCACAGCTGCTACCACTAATTAGGCTGATGCAGTGGCTGATGCAATACATGCACTATGGACCCAATGTATTTCAATCAGTGCTTACGCATGCCTTCAGTCTCACGATGATTAAAAGAAAAGTATAAGCGATTAAGCTTATTCCTCTTAATGTGAGCACCTGAGGATCCCAATGAAGGGTTGTGTGTCATTCCGTCGACAATTGTGGCCTGGGTGGCGATCGGGAAACAAGGGGGGGGAAAGCAAAATAATCGGGTTTTCGCTAGAGTGCAAAGCCATTGGTTTGTATGTAGAGCATAACTTTCAAACAAATGGTCATCAGTTGAGATAGAAATGTCCAATTCCATTTATTTTTCTTTTGTGAGCGAGGGGACAGACGTGTCATCGTTTTGATGTGTTGTTTTTATATCTACCTCCAAAATTGAGATCACTGTCGCAATTTACCCAAGGTGATGGTAAAAAAATAATATCAGCTCCTCCACTCTAATTCGCCATGTATTCCCTATGGACCGAAATGTTCCTGTTTAAAGTCGATTTGTAGCCAAACGGTGCGGTGAAACTTTCCGAAAAGTAATAGCATATCGGGTTGGAGCAAGCCGGTCGTTTTGATACCTTTCACGTGTATGTGGTGCGAACGCTCTGGGAGGAGTTTGTTGGCAAAAATCGGCGGAATAAAGAATAAATAAATAAAAATAGTATAGATTTTAATAGTGTGGTTGCAACCTGGCTTCGCCAGGTCACCCACACTAAATAGACCTGCCATCGTGGCTCTATAACTTAACCTTCTCCAGGAACTACTATAGATCCATTGATTTGTCCAGTAAACATACATTTGGCAGCATAGCATAAGAGTGTAGCTATCAATCACACTAGCCTGTCAATCAAAACAGGGGGGCGGGACTAATCTCTTGAACTGGCCAGTCCATAAAACAGTTTTCACAATGATAATGAATCTTTATACATGATGCATACAGTATGACTTTACCCAGCTGTTATATGATACTTTACCTCCCCATTGTTGGCTGTTTATGTTTCTGTTTAACCCTCTAAAGCCGGGCGCAACAATAGACTTGTTTTGAAAAACATTAAATATATTTGGATCCGTTTGTGATAAAGACTCGCTTTATTGTATCGGAAATCGGGAGATCTCTCCGTCAGTGTGCGGAAGTAAAGCATACATGTCTCTGGGACAGTGGTGAGCAGCACCGGGGCCCCGCAGGGGAACGTCCTGGCTCCTTTCCTGTTCACTCTTTACACATCGGACTTTAGCTACAACAGTGGGTCCTGCCACATCCAGAAATATTCTGATGACACAGCTATTGTGGCGTGTGTGAGGAGTGGGCAGGAGAGGGAGTACAGGGACCTGGCGGGAGCCTTCGGTGCCTGGAGTGAGGAAAATGGCCTCCTTCTGAACACCTCCAAGACCAAGGAGATGGTCATAGACTTCAGGAGATGTAAGCCGCCCCTTTATCCAGTCAACATAGGAGGGAAAGACATCGAGATGGTGGAGTCCTACAAATTCCTGGGTGTGCACCTGGATAATAAACTGGACTGGTCTCTGAATACTGATGCCCTCTACAGGAAGGCACAGAGCCGGCTGTTTTTTCTGAGAAGGCTCAGGTCGTTTGACGTGTGCAGTGACATGCTGTACATGTTCTACCAGTCCGTTTTTTATGCTGCAGTCTGCTGGGGAGGCAACATGTCAGCCAAGAACACCGGGCGGTTGGACAGGCTGGTAAAAAAGGCTGGTTCAGTCCTTGGCAGGAGAGTGGACCCACTGGGGGTTGTGGTGGAGAGGCGCACACGGAGTAAGTTGCAGGCCATCATGAGCAATGACAGCCACCCTCTGACAGGACAGAGGAGCAGTCGCAGTGGACGACTTATATCGATGCGCTCGCGGACTGAGCGGTTCAGGCTGTCCACCATGTGACCCCTCCCCCCCTCTCTCTCTCTCATAACCTGGGCGCGCCCGCCCACCCCCCCCCCCCCCCCCCATTGCGACAATGTGCAATTCATTTTAAATTCATTTGTATACTGTAATTTTATATAGCAATTTGATTTTATCTGACGTAACAATAGTGCTCACCATTTATTTATTTAATTCATCACAACTTTGTACCTCAGCGCTGACCTTCATTGTTTGTTAGTTGTATTGGTTGTCCTTTTTTATTGCTCTATTGTCTGTCTATCTATCTATCTATCTATCTATCTATCTATCTATCTATCTATCTATCTATCTATCTATCTATCTATCTACATAGAATCTTGAAATATCTAGATTGGTTGTTTTCTCTGGACTGCATCTAATCCGCTGTATCTATCTATTTATCATATATCTATGTCTGTCACAAGACAAAGGTATAATGTTCAGTGCAAACATGTATTATATATAATAATGGGGAGTAGAAAAAACTGCTAGTTTACAGTTTATTATGCCACCTATGCAGCTCGTTTATTTTTATCCATTTTCTGCCTCTGCCACAAATGTATGGTGGTTGGTGGTCTGTCATAGAGTTAAAGAAAATTCACTATGAATTTATTAAATTAGCCATTGTTTTTGGTTCTGGCCCGCCATATAATAGCTTGGGAAAAATTTGGCCCAAATCCAAACTTAATTGCCGACCCCTGCTCTAGGGTATGCCAACCCTTTTCTATGTTCCAGCAGTACAAATAGAAATAAAGTGCAGACATAAAATAGACATAAAATGAGCATAAAATAGATAGAATAAAAGCAGTGCAATAAAATAGCTCTCATTTACAGTGTGGATGTAATGAGTCTAAGTGTCTCATTAAAATAATGTATTAAAAGGCATGTGAAGGGACACATTTTTTGCTTACTTCTGAGAATATTTAGTGAGCTAGCCCCCCTAATGTCCATAGGTAGGGTGATTGATTGATTGATTGAAAACTTTATTAACAGATTGCAGAATGGGTACAGTACAGCTCAATACATACAATTGTTAAGGGGATGCAGACCAGAGAAAGACTTTCATCTTGTTTACATCAGGGTCCCCCATTTTCAATTCATCATAACATATATGACATACACAACATACAGATGGACAGTACTGTTACATCTATACATTTATGACATACCAGATTTACAAATACAGTACTGTTTGTGATACAAAAAGCGTCTGAAAGTGGGTAGTGATTCACATTCCTTTACAGCTTTGGGTAGGGCGTTCCACATTGATGTGGCATAATTGCGAAACGTGTTTAGTCCCTTGTTTGAGCCGAATCTGGGTTTAACAGGGTGTTCCATAGCTTTGGTGTGTACAGTAATTTTTTTCAGGAGGCCAGTAAGGAGTACAGTAGTCAAGTCGGCTTGAAATAAAGGCATGGATCAGTTTTCCAGTGTCCTTTTGATTGAAAAATTGTCATACTTTAGCAACAACACTGATTTTGATGGATTTTTTTGTTGTTGTGTAATGTCAGATTTAACAACAACCCTTCAGAAGAGTGGGAGTATTTTTGACATTACAATATTTCAATGTGTGTGTGTGTTTTAACCATCATTTGTGATGCCATCACACACACTGGCATTTAATGGGTTAAAATTCTAAAATGAATTGAATATTTGGTGGTTATGATCTGGGCTGAAGTTGAATAAAAGATCTATGGGGGGGGAAAAAGTGGACAATTATTTCAACATATAATAATTGTTATACCATTTGGTCCCTTAAGTAAGAGTGTAAGGTGAATCAAGTTTAAAAGTTCCAAGATAATTCAGAAATACACACCTTTGCCACATATATTGGCTACAAACATAACCACTGCAAAGTTATCAAAAAATTAAGAATCGCAAAGGACCATTTGGTCCTTATCAGACACACACAATGGTTAAACATTGTTACAGGCAGGTTACAGCTTAAACATAGTTACAGGCAGGTTACAGCTTAAACATAGTTACAGACAGGTTACAGCTTAAACATAGTTACAGGCAGGTTACAGCTTAAACAGTTACAGGCAGGTTACAGCTTAAACATAGTTACAGGCAGGTTACAGCTTAAACATAGTTACAGACAGGTTACAGCTTAAACATAGTTACAGGCAGGTTACAGCTTAAACATAGTTACAAGCAGGTTACAGCTTAAACATAGTTACAGGCAGGTTACAGCTTAAACATAGTTACAGGCAGGTTACAGCTTAAACATAGTTACAGGCAGGTTACAGCTTAAACATAGTTACAGGCAGGTTACAGCTTAAACATAGTTACAGGCAGGTTACAGCTTAAACATAGTTACAGGCAGGTTACAGCTTAAACATAGTTACAGGCAGGTTACAGCTTAAACATAGTTACAGGCAGGTTACATCTTAAACATTGTTAGTGTTGTTACAGGCAGGCTACAGTTTAAACATTGTTACCGTTTTCCATATATAGTATCTGTACTACTGACACTTTCTTATCTTCCTCTATATATCAGTTCTGACACTCTTATCTTCCTCACATATCAGTTCTGACACTCTTATCTTCCTCACATATCAGTTCTGACACTCTTATCTTCCTCACATATCAGTTCTGACACTCTTATCTTCCTCACATAGCAGTTCTGACACTCTTATCTTCCTCACATATCAGTTCTGACACTCTTATCTTCCTCACATATCAGTTCTGACACTCTTATCTTCCTCACATATCAGTTCTGACACTCTTATCTTCCTCACATATCAGTTCTGACACTCTTATCTTCCTCACATATCAGTTCTGACACTCTTATCTTCCTCACATATCAGTTCTGACACTCTTATCTTCCTCACATATCAGTTCTGACACTGCCTTGTCTGTACTGACACTCTCTTCTGTTCCTCCCACCTGATCCAGGGAAGCAGCGCCTCTCCTCCACTGACTCCTACTCCCAGCCCGTCAGCCAAGCCTGCGTCTCCGCTGCCCTCCAGTACCAGCAGCATCATCTCGCCGTCCTCCACCCCAAGCCCGGCGGGCTCCGGCGCTCCCAAGACCGCGTCGGCCTCCGCCAGCCACGACCAGCCGTCCTCCGGCGGCTCCGTGGTGAACGGAAACGGGGGCAGGGAAGGCGGTGCGACGGGTCGAAAGAGCAGCCTGGCCGACGTGGAGGCGCTGGTGCCGACCCACGACGAACAGGGCAAGGCCATCCCTGAGTGGAAGAGGCAGGTGATGGTGCGCAAGCTGCAGGCCAAGATGCAGGAGGAGGACGAGCACAAGCGCAAGGTAGGTGTTGTTGATGTAGCGGGTTGTGAAGAAGGCGGGAGAGGGTTTCATTGTGTGTGTGTGTGTGTGTGTGTGTGTGTGTGTGTGTGTGTGGGGGGGCGGGGGCGTCAGTTATCCTTTTTGTGCTTCTGTAAATGAAACCACTGCCCTAAGCGATGTTGGCATTTTGGAAGTTCCAGTCATTGACACTGCAAAGAGGATGGCTGAACGTTTGCATTTGATCGTAGACTTTTCTATTTCTTTGTGGTTTTATTATATGTGTACTTTATTAATGCATGTCCAACGTTTGCCCGTTTGTTTTGATTGAGCGTTTGTTGCTGATATTTTGTAGCTGCTATTTATGCAAGTATAATTATGCATTATAACGTGTTGCATCATCATAATATTAATTGTAGCAATAAGAACAGAGAGTAGTAGATGCCAAGTGAGGTCTGGAATAATTCACAGTATAATGTTACTAAACTCCACCCCACACACATCAGACCAAAACAAAAGATTTAAACAAAGTGCAACATCAAGCAGGGCTCTCTTGCCTAGAGGTCAGAATGACAGATTCTTCCTTTTAAGAATCTGAATCTGAATTAGAGATGACATAATGAATAATCTATATAAAGAGTTGTGGTTTGTATAACTGGCTTTAAGGTGTTAGAGCAGCATTGTGTGTTTCTTCTGGAGATGCACAGGCATGATTCTCAGGAGGAAATTCCCCCTCAAACGGTTAATACTATAAACCCACATGTTTGTTTATAATTCCTTTTCACAAACACCCCACATGATTTTTCCCACACGTTTTCCCAAAATGTCTAATTAGTAATCGGATGCAAAATTGTGACATCTTGAAATATAGCCACCCATCTGCTGTTCTGCAGCCCTGTTTCATTATTACTTTGCTGCTTTAGGGATTTCTATGCATGTTCTTTTCCCTGTTTTCATCATTTTAACTACAGGCCTTGTGGAGTGCAGTGAATTTGGATACTTGGCTACACTGCCCATCACAACACACTTGGCTAATGGCTTCACAGTGTGGGTGGGTGTTGGGTGATGGGTCTCTGCAGCTCTAAGGTGTTACATGTTGATTCAGTGGTGTGATGCCAAGCTCAGTCACACTACAGGTCAGTGTTCTGATAACATCTGCAGCGCAACCTTTTTAACCACAAATGGATCTGTTGAACTAAAACCTATAAAACAAAACCCTAATTTGTCAAAAGGGGAGAGAGGAATCATACAGTAGGATTTAAATAGTTTAAATACACCCAGTCTAATAAAGGTAGTATTGTAACATTGTAAACCAGTAACTCTTAAATGTTAAACGCTGCTTAAACTTCTAATGTTGCAGATTTCTATAGCATTTCCACCTTACTGTTAGGGAGGACAATGCTGTGTCTTTCAACTAATAGGAGGGGGGGATAATGATGCTTGTAATGAGGCAGTGCCATTGCACCACTAAATCCATGTAAATCATGTGTGCTGAGGAAGCGTTGCACAGAAGTGTGTGTTCACACCAGGAACTCCAACCCCCTCCCTTCCTTCCCTGTTGTTTTTTGGTCTCCCTTGACCTCTGATCTAGTTTGCGGCAAGTGGACACTACCAGCCTCAGGAATGGCACTACTCTCATGTTCACAATGCCATCCTGGGCCCATTTGGAGAGCTGATGACGGAGGCAGACCTCATCCGCATCGAGAAGCAGATTGAGAACCTCCAGGTCATGCACAAAATGACTGGAATGGAAAACGAGCTGGAGGAACTGGAGCGAGAGCTTCAGCAACTCTTACCGGTGTCCGCCGCTCTCAACCAAGAGCATTTCTCAGTCCATCCAAAGCAAGTCCATGGTCAGGCCGAAGATCTGCCAGCCTGGTGCAGCAAGATCTCCACACTGCTCAAGAGCATGGCCATTCTTCTTGCCACCTTAGGGGGCAAAGAGATAGACATCTTGGAACTCATATCACCGAGCTACTCTCAGCAACAAGCACAGAATGCGAAGACGGGACAGGCCACTCCAGCTGGGGGGGTCGTCACCGGAGTCATGGGACGCTCTCAGTCCTTCTCGACCAGGGAGGAGGTGGAGAAAGAGATCAAACAGTGTGGAGTTTCAGTGAAGAACCTCAAGGCAAACTATGAAATCCAGAATCAGTCACAATCTGCAGATGACAGAGCAAATAGGGTTTACAAACGCAAGAGGTCACTTCCTGTGGTGAGTGAGTCCACCTATCGTTCTCAGCCTATTGTTGGGGATGATATCCCTCCTGTTGTCCAGTCCGCTATCAATGGAGAGTTGCCTATGAGGGAAGAGTCCCTCCTACCTCTTGTTGAGGAACCTATCATCACCCCATCCCATGCTCCTCTTACATATAAATCTTCAGAGGTAATCGCTCAGCCTGACATGGAACAGTTCAACCAGGTTCTGTCCACAGACCCCATTCTAAATCATGAGCAGCTAACCAGAACCTTGGAGGTGCAGACAGACCTAAGCTATGTTCAGGAATGCATTGAAATGAGGAAAGAGAGGATTGTCTTCCTTTTCCTCGAGCACTGGCGGAAGTACACCCTCTCTGAATCGTACCGGCCTAAGTACCAAGGCAGAAAAGGAGGTTACTTAGAAGTAGGGCAGGATGATTACAGCCAGTTCAGTGCAGAGGTGGTTGGGGAGATGCAGAGTGAGGATGACAAGCTCCTCCTCTTCATGAAGTCGAAACAGGTGGTGGGGAACCTGATTGGCCACTGGAGGACAATCATGAGCCAAGTGCCCACACGTCAGATCCGCAGGCTCAGCCGGGCCCAGATGATGTACTGGCCTGAACACTTCTTACCACACATCAACGGGTCGCCTGTCCGCTATGAGAGTCTGACCCTCGACCTCTTCATGCTCGGCTACTTCCAGCTCCTGGAGATGAGCATGTCCCGCACTGAGCGCAAGTTCCGCCACCTGCTGTGCTATGAGATGTTTGACCGCCTTGGCAGCCATAAATGGGAGGTCATCCGACAGTTCCACAAGGAGGTCATGGAGGAGATGGAGAGAGGGAAGAGGGACTGGGCAGACGGCTTTGAAGACATAAAGCTAAAGTATTTTGGTGACTCTGTAAACGGGGGAGGTGTGATGACTGCTTCTCTACTCTCGATGTCTCCCGACATGTCCGTTATAACGGCACAAGAACAACCACCACCTCCACCACCTGCCCATCCTCCACCTCCTCCACCACCAACTGCTCATCCTGCACCACCACCGCCATCAACTACACATCCTGCTCCCCCCGCAACACCTTCACAGCCTGCGACACAACCCGACATATCTCCATCTCTGCCTCCTGTTTCTGCACAGGATACCGTAAGACCCTCTGCTTATGACGGTGTTCAGCATATAGAGCGAAGCACCCTGAAGGACACAGTAGTGCAGGAGGATTATCATGGGTATAGAAAAGCCAATAAAAAACAAATGTTGGCAAGTGAGCCGGTACTTTCCAGCGGGCAGAATACAGTGCAGGACAGTGCGCAAAACTCCACAGCCAAAGCTGCGCAGCACCCTGACTCAACAGCACAGGTGGAGACTCTGCAGGAAACCGCACAGAGGTCAGGGTCGTCTCCTGCGAGGGGTGTCCCACCTGTTAGCATTCAGGTCACAGAGGAGAAACACTCACCCAGCCGTGATGAGCCCACAGAAGACTCAATTAAGCTGATCTATGAGCTGAAAGAGTTCAGCAACGAGGAGATCATCAGATACATTGACCGAAGCTTTGCTTTTTGGAAGGAAAAGGAAGCGGAGCTTTTTGATATCTAACAAACAAATTGGACAAGCGGCGGATTTGATGTGAATGACTCCCTATGATTGTCCTTTTCCCCTTGAACAAAGTGCAGAGAAAAGCTATGTAGGTCAGGGTCCACAGTGGGCAGAGAGAGAGGAAGTTAGTCTGGTTGGATGACTCATGTGACCTTTAGGTCTCAAACAAGCTAATCTGGCTTTCTAGCTTTTAGGCTTCATGTCACATAAGGGGTGTATCTGAAGGGCATCCAGGGTGTGGTGTAGCCTTATACATGGTACTGTATGTGTTGCCTCAGACAAACATGCTCCAGCATACAGTATGTGTGAACAGCTATGGACTGCTGGCTTCTCTAAAACTGAAAGAACACAATTCCCATTTCTGCTCTTGTTCCTTTTTTAGCAGTGTTCCCTGCTAGATCTACTCGGCAGTAGCTGTTCTAAAATCAACAGAGAGACCTTCCTTCTCAGTTGTAACTTTGTTGTAAATTGACACAGACTTACTGCTCGGCAGAACAGAAGCAGAAACAGAAATAGGCTTTCTCCTGTCTCAGCCAGCAATCCACAGTTGTACACGCATGTATGAAGATTGTTGGATTCAACAAGCACAGTGAACGAGCCTGTTTGTGGTTGTGGCTGTGAGGGTTTTACCATGTGCATGAATACATAAATGAGAAAACTATGATTTCGTGATAACATGGCGTGATACGTACAAATTGTTGTAAGCTTTTAATTTTGATTTGTGCATAGAGCAAGAGCCTTGTGAATCATATGTGCTTGTTTGCCATGGTACTTGTCCCTTGTGTTCAAACTAAAAGCATAACTTTTTGAAGGAAATGTATGAAATATTGAAGGAAATATTTGCCATATAAACCAATGCAACAATGCAATTTGATATGTTCAGTAAATAAATATATGTAATGAAGATGGAGATAACTTTGACGATGGAATAACCACTACAAACCTGGTTTTATTGATGACTTCAATGCAGGTGATGGTGAACATGTAAGAACATTCAAACATTGTGATTGAGATGGGCCTTTAGTATTAAAAACACTGTCTTGGAAAAGGCATGATGTTCACAACTTAATAACTAAATTAATAAATAAATAAAACGAATGAAAAGTAAAGAGCTTAACCTCTTGAGCTTGACCCTCCATGGGGGCAGATACAAGTAATACTTAAAGTGCTGTTTATTGCATAAGCCATAAGCTCAAACACAAATAAGTAGGTGTTCAGTGTTGGGTTTACAAGGTGTGTACGTTACTCGCATGCTGCCCTCCTCTCTCTTTCTGTAAACTTAATGATTGTAGACAATGTGTGCCTTTCAATGCAGATTATGAAGATTATTAACTATTATTGTAAATGGTTCAAACAGAGGGGATTTGTTACAGCAGGCAATGTTTTCTTTCTTTTCATTAGAAACTGAATTATATGACCTCTCACTCATGAATATAAGTGAAATAAAACATCATCAACAACTAAACTAATTTTAACAGAGTAATAGACCTCTCATATGTGTTAATTTTTTTTATAATTCTTCTGCCCAAATAAGGGAGGCATGGGGAAATGAATGGGTTTATAGCTTTATATGTGGTTCACACAGGCTCTTTACCTTGAACAAGGTCTTTATTAAACTAGCTTCATCTGTGGTCCACAAATGCTCTTTACCTTGAACAAGGTCTTTATTAAACTAGCTTCATCTCTGGTCCACAAATGCTCTTTACCTTGAACAAGGTCTTTATTAAACTAGCTTTATCTGTGGTTCACACAGGCTATTTACGTTGAACAAGGTCTTCTAATATAGATCATTCTGTCTGCTAAGGCAGGGGATTTAGAGTTTTGAAGCAGCAGTTAAAAAAAAGTAATAATCGCTAGCCAAAACTAGCTTAGCATTGCAGCTCAGGTCACTTGATGTCACCAGCTCCAGTGCATTTTCATAGATAGAAATTGTGTCCCGTCATTTGCTGTTAGCATTGTGGCTATTAGAATTAGGCTAGTTAGCTCAAATGTAAATTAAAAGACTAAATGACTGTTAAATGGGAAAGGAAACATTGATTTTTAGTAACTGCACCTTTTATTTGCATACATACAAGAGGTCTATGAAATACATTGTCCCTTTGCTGCCCCTAGTGGTTGCTTCACCATGCTGCACACTGCCCAACCTCAATTTTACATTTAATAATCAGAATTGTAGGCCTTAAAACGCCTTAAAAAGGATTAGGAAGTTACTTCTATGTTGTGATAACTTCTCTGTGTCACATTTAAATGTGTTTGGGGGAAAAGTCCAGGCTGTCAAATAAGCAGTATGGTAATAGCAGTTAGTTCCCTCCCAACAATTACTATGGAAATAAATCAATATGGAACCAGTAATCACTAATGCAGCCCCCAGTGAGAGTTCCCCTTGGGGAACACCCACGTAGCAATTGTGCCTAGCAACCAAGCTGGAGCCAGCATCAGTCAGAGCCTGAGCTACCTGGGATTATGCATTTGGTTTGAAATATCTTTGTAGAAATCAGGAAATTGTAATAGAGCAGCCAGTATCAACTCCTATGTCTGGCTGTCTGGCTTTTGTTTCCAATAGAGGGGATCTGTCTCAGTGTGCATCGCTCTGGGTAAGAGCTCAGTGCAATGAAAAGCCATCATTGCACAATGCAAGCCACTGGAAATAATGGGGCTCAGAGCAGCAGTGCCCTAGTTGCCTCGTATTTGAACGGGCCAAAATGTAAGCACTAATGCCTTGTCTCCACTAGCCAAGGTTTAGCCATGCTGTGATCTGTCTGGCACATAGTGAGCGTCTCCATTGTCTTTAGAACCTGGCTGAACCCTGGCTCAGACAAACACCTTTCACGACCTGGCCAGACCTGGCTGGGACTGTTGTATCATCATGGTTTAGCTTGTCAACCACAGTTGTTGTTGGTGTGCATTTTGAAAGGTTGCCTAGCAACCACAGAGTTTACAAGAAAGTCGATGGAGACACAAATCCAACCATACCATACCAAACCTGGCCATGGCTAGGCCCAGCCAGGCTGAACATAGCTAATGGAGACGAGGCATATGACATCACAGATTTGAGTGGGGCAGGAGGAAGATATTAACTACTAGGTAAAGGAACAATGTTTCATTACTCTTTATAATCAATCTTTAACATAACAGTTGATAAGTGTCCTGTAAAGTGATGTGTGTTTAGATTTCTTTTTTTTTACTATGTTTACTCAGTTTATAATTTGATAATGTTTTTTGTGATAATGGGTCAAATGTTGTATATTAAAATGTTGTGTGCCTCATTTCATGGTTTCTAGAATTCTTGCTAGAAATAAAAGTTTGAATGTTTATTTTGGGCATTACACAATTCAGTTCTTCTCTCCTGCATAAAACGGAGACAGATGTATCATTTGAACTATAGAGCAGATGTTTGTTCTGTAATACTCTGTATCAACGTAACATGGCACAATAACCTCAACTTCTGTCTTTGATGTCGGAAAACCGGTTTCCCAAGTCAAAATAAAGTATACTTTGTAATAATACATTAGTATAATTTGTATGTATTCAGAAAGGATATAAATGTATTAGTGGTGTTAAATTGAAACCACCTAAGTCAGAGAAGAAGATAGATACCAAGTTCCTTGCTGTGCATTCAGGAGAAGGTTAGCCTAGCTTAACACAATGAACTAACATAACATAGGTCTAGTCACAACTCAACAACATATATAACATAGGTCTAGTCACAACTCAACATATATAACATAGGTCTAGTCATTTTTAACCATTTTAATGTGGAAATGTATATCTTTAACACACTTAATATTCTAAGAATATACTTTCAGTATGGAAACATGTTAAGTTGTAACTCAGGACACTCTGGTTGAACACTAGTCTCTCTTCCCCAACCTCAAGATTACCATGGAGTATAACCCTCTTAGGACCGCCCCATGTCATGCTATCTATGGCTTATGAGTCATAAGGAGGTTACACCATCCATAAATAAACAAATAAACACCAATGCCTGATCTATTGTCCGTCAAATGAGGATGGGGGTCTCTGTAACCATAGTGATGGTCTCTTGTACATAGAGGTCAGAGTCATGATTGTCAACGGTAGCGGGAAAGATAGCCTGACTCATCAGACCCATGGAACACTATGCAAGCTAGCTCTCCATGAGGTCTGAAAGCAGCACACTGAGAAACTAGAAAGCTGTACTCAGTGGAGCACAAATCTCTGCCAGGCGGTGCTCCTTCACTAGACACCAGCTGTTTCTATCCTCATTGCGCTCCGTTATAACCAGTGCAGCCGCATTGGAGGAGACGGTGAGGGAGAGAGAGAGTGTTGTTCTAGTTTAAGTGTTTAATAATTTACATCTATTCACAGGGCTTTGTGGAGACCAAGATGGCATTTTTGAATTAGCAAGCAATTGAAGTTGGCTGGCTAACATGCCAGAGAGCAGTCTCTGCGAGCTGCTTGGCACTGTCTGTGGTGCTGAACCCACACGTGGTGACCGCGAGATTGCTGTGCCCTTGTTGCAGAGACAGAGACTGGAGTTTCTGTATGGTGTGTGAGCAAATAACCATCTAATTCAAATGTTTCGGCAGTTTAACCCCTTAACAGGCGGGCACATTTTGCATAAAATGCCTGTCGATTGCATACCCAAAGTCATTTGCGGTTTATTATACTTTATACTTATAGCACATGCATGAGTCTGGTCTCTTTTGAAAGGTAACATTCTGATGTTTCTTACACCATAAAGAAAAATCATGTGCTAATGTAATAGAGAAACAGAGGTTTGAACACACTGAAATAAAATATTTGCTCCTTACTTTTGTGTTGACTTCTTGCCAGATACCTGTTTTTGGGTTCCAGCTGAGAGTTAGGAGCTGGAAAACATAACGGTTCCATAGCCTGAAGTCTTAGAGTCATACAGGTCCAAAGTCTATAAAGATCCCACGAAAAATGTGTGTTTTACAAAGGTTTTTGTAATGTGTGTAGCGCAATAATTCAGTGTGATTATCCAAAATGGCCGTCCACTGCCTTCATTCAGACGCGCTAGTCAAAACAAAGAAGTTGTTGTCCCTTTTCTGCCCCTTTCTCGTTGCAATCAGCGCGAGTCTGGGATTGCTTTTTCCTTGGCTACAACGGTGGTCAATAATTCTCGCCATCAGCGGTGACTGGTCAGTTTAGGACCCGGCCACTCGTCGGCCACTCGTCCGAACTGCTTGTCAAATGATGCTCGTCGGATATTTCGTCTTGCAACTCGAAAAATTCTAATTCAACTTTCCAACAATGTATTGAATGATCGGGAGAAACGCCTGTATACAGACCGCCAAACATTAACAGGTTAAAGATATATGTAAAATGTCCACATTAAAATGCCTAAAAACTACTAGACCTATGTTATATATTTTGTTGAGCTGTATACTTAAATTTTTTCAAATGTTTCCAACAATGTTAAAATCCTGAAAAATCGGTAAGTTCAACCAAGAACATGGAAGGTGTGTCCTGTGGTTCCCGCTCAATGGCATCATATCCCCTTTACCCCCTTCTTAACCCACCCCATAGTGTGACGAACTGCCGTGTCTCTGATATCTGTGATTGGCCGATTGTCTCTTTAGGGGCGTGATCAGTTCACACTTGATTGACGGCTCCCTTTTAGTAGAATTAGCTATGATTTTATTTTCCATTCAAAAACTAAAACATTTTGCTATAAACTACCATATCTATAAAATAGACCTTACTGCTTAGAACGATTGACTAATCCCTAACTAACAAACTAGGTTAGACCACCCAAATCTGTGTTATATCTCCCGGAGTATAGCACTAATGGTCTTAGCATTTTCCATTATTTTACATGAAATGGTTAGCGTTCGTTTTTCTGTGCTAACACTTTTGAGCTACTCATCAACTCTGTGATTAATACTGAGTTTTGGGTGATGTACACTAGTCTGTCAATCGCTTTCAAACCATGTCTGGCTAATTTTCATTTTCAATCTAGTTCAAAGCAAAGAAAGGTGCAGTGCATTTTAACAATGAAGACAATAACTTCTATGTTCCTTCACAATGTCAGCAAACGGCCTCTTTTGTTATTGTTTTGAGTGAGAACCCCCTAGCGGCAGAAAATGACATACTGTACATAAAAACCAATATTATTATTATTTTTTAATATATCTCCTTTTTCCTCCGTTTTTCTCCCATCCCAATGTTAGTCGTTATGCCAATTCCCAATCCCCTTCCTGGTCGCTGCGCACCTACCCCCTACGGTCGGTCTGGGAGAGTGGAGGCTATCACATGTTTCCTCCGACACATGTGTAGCCAATCAACCGCTTCTTTTCACCTGGCAGCGCGGACTCTCACTGAGAGGGTGTAACGTGTGGAAGGATCACACTACCCCCCTTAGATCCTTTCCTCGCTGTTTACAACGACCAGGACCCACCCACCAGCTTTCCCACCCCTAACACTGCCAATTGTGTTAGTATGAACGACCAGCCAAGCTGGTAGCAATGCCGAGAGCTGGGCTCGAACCCAGCATCTCCTGCACTAGTGGCGAGCGCCTTGCCCACTGCGCCACTTAGCCGCCCTCATTTAAATCTATTTCTAATGGCCCATACATACCTTAATCATGACATGACGCAGTCTGTTCTCTCCAGTCCAGCTTCCACTACTGTGGTGCCCAGCAGCAGACCGCAAAAGGTGTAACGTCATACTGACTACCTATTGCAATGGACAACAACGAATGATGAGAATTAATTAAAAGTTTTAAAAAATGATCGTTGGCCGATGTGAAAAATATTCAAGCACAGCACACTGCAAACATATTTTATCATTTTTCACAGCAGTAGTATGCAAGATTAGCTGCGGATAGAGACACAGAGAGACACGACCAAACCCATAATCTCTGTACCTGGTGGACATAATAAACAAATACTGTAGCTTGCCGGTGACAATGGTCATCAATAAAGTAAATTTGACTTACTATGGTGAGTTGGTGGTGTCTTCTCTCATGTGTGATTATATTAGGTACGGGACTGCATACGCTGTGTACTTAGGAACGCGATGGTGGTGTTCGTTTTCCAATGTGACTCCGGGAACAGGCCAAATAAATCTGATTGGTTGTTGAGATTTAGGCTACCATGAGATTTTGGAATGTCTGATTACTGGGCTTGGGACAGTCGCAGAGACCAGATTTTCTTTTTATTGGTAGTTGATGGGATATAAAGTGGATTTCACCCAATATCACCAAAGATTTGCCTACCCCATCTTTAATGGTCTGTCTCAAGGACACGGAGTGTTTGCTGAGGTGGAACTAGTAGGGAATGAGATGTTTGAAATGCAAAGAAAATCTAGAATCTATTGGGGAGCCCGAGTGGCGCACCGCATACAGCACCACGGTGCAACACGGCCGACCCGGGTTCGACTCCCGGACCCGGTGATCCCTGCTGAATGTCTTCCCCGGTCTATCTCTCATTCCTCCTCTCTCTCTCTCTCTCTCTCTCTCTCTCTCTCTCTCTCTCTCTCTCCACCCGACTGCCCGGTAGCAAAAATCAATAAAAACCTACAAAAACACAACTTGTCCGAAAGGACAAGTAACATTAAAAAAAAATTATTTAATAAAAAGGTAGAATCTGTTATGCCACCAAGCAGCGGCCTCTAGGTAAAAGAGCCCTGCTTGGTACTGCACTTTTCTTATGCCACCAAGCAGCAACCTCTAGGTAAAAGAGCCCTGCTTGGTACTGCACTTTTCTTATGCCACCAAGCAGCAACCTCTAGGTAAAAGAGCCCTGCTTGGTACTCTGCACTTTTCTTATGCCACCAAGCAGCAACCTCTAGGTAAAAGAGCCCTGCTTGGTACTGCACTTTTCTTATGCCACCAAGCAGCAACCTCTAGGTAAAAGAGCCCTGCTTGGTACTCTGCACTTTTCTTATGCCACCAAGCAGCAACCTCTAGGTAAAAGAGCCCTGCTTGGTACTGCACTTTTCTTATGCCACCAAGCAGCAACCTCTAGGTAAAAGAGCCCTGCTTGGTACTGCACTTTTCTTATGCCACCAAGCAGCAACCTCTAGGTAAAAGAGCCCTGCTTGGTACTGCACTTTTCTTATGCCACCAAGCAGCAACCTCTAGGTAAAAGAGCCCTGCTTGGTACTGCACTTTTCTTATGCCACCAAGTAGCAACCTCTAGGTAAAAGAGCCCTGCTTGGTACTGCACTTTTCTTATGCCACCAAGCAGCAACCTCTAGGTAAAAGAGCCCTGCTTGGTACTGCACTTTTCTTATGCCACCAAGCAGCAACCTCTAGGTAAAAGAGCCCTGCTTGGTACTCTGCACTTTTCTTATGCCACCAAGCAGCAACCTCTAGGTAAAAGAGCCCTGCTTGGTACTCTGCACTTTTCTTATGCCACCAAGCAGCAACCTCTAGGTAAAAGAGCCCTGCTTGGTACTCTGCACTTTTCTTATGCCACCAAGCAGCAACCTCTAGGTAAAAGAGCCCTGCTTGGTACTGCACTTTTCTTATGCCACCAAGCAGCAACCTCTAGGTAAAAGAGCCCTGCTTGGTACTGCACTTTTCTTATGCCACCAAGCAGCAACCTCTAGGTAAAAGAGCCCTGCTTGGTACTGCACTTTTCTTATGCCACCAAGCAGCAACCTCTAGGTAAAAGAGCCCTGCTTGGTACTGCACTTTTCTTATGCCACCAAGCAGCAACCTCTAGGTAAAAGAGCCCTGCTTGGTACTGCACTTTTCTTATGCCACCAAGCAGCAACCTCTAGGTAAAAGAGCCCTGCTTGGTACTGCACTTTTCTTATGCCACCAAGCAGCAACCTCTAGGTAAAAGAGCCCTGCTTGGTACTCTGCACTTTTCTTATGCCACCAAGCAGCAACCTCTAGGTAAAAGAGCCCTGCTTGGTACTGCACTTTTCTTATGCCACCAAGCAGCAACCTCTAGGTAAAAGAGCCCTGCTTGGTACTGCACTTTTCTTATGCCACCAAGCAGCAACCTCTAGGTAAAAGAGCTCTGCTTGGTACTGCACTTTTCTTATGCCACCAAGCAGCAACCTCTAGGTTCAGACAGACGGACACTATTTCAGACAGACAGACAGACACTATTTCAGACAGACAGACACTATTTCAGACAAACAGACACTATTCCAGACAGACGAACACTATTCTAGACAGACAGACACTATTCCAGACATACACTATTCCAGACAGACGAACACTATTCTAGACCGACAGACGCTATCGCAGACAAACAGACGCTATCGCAGACAGACAAACACTATCCCAGACAGATGGACACTATCGCAGACAGACGGACAATATTCCAGACACAGACACTATTCTAGACAGACAGACATTATCCCAGACATACACTATTCCAGACAGACGAACACTATTCTAGACCGACAGACGCTATCGCAGACAAACAGACGCTATCGCAGACAGACAAACACTATCCCAGACAGATGGACACTATCGCAGACAGACGGACAATATTCCAGACACAGACACTATTCTAGACAGACAGACATTATCCCAGACAGACAAACAGACACTTGCGCTCGTCACCAACGCAAGAGACACCGGTCTCGAATCCGGCTGTCAGCGTTGCCTCCGGCTTGGGCCGGCCGTCATACTGGCTCAATTGGCAGAGTTAGCGGGAGGGGAGTCGAAGGGTGGTAGTCTGGTCGTTGTAAACGACCAGCGACTCCTACAAGTCGGTCAGGGCGCCTGCACAGCAAAGACAGGGGGCAGTGTGAGCCTCCTACACGTTACTCCTCGCCAATGAGAGTCCGCGCTGGCAGGTGAAAAGAAGTGACTGGCTGCCTCCATGTATCGGAGGGGACATGTGATGGGCTTCTATCCTCCCTATGGCCGGCCAGTGGAGGGCACATGCGAGCAACGATCAGGACAGGGGAGGGAGAATTGGCATGAGAGGAAATTGGGATGGGAGAAAAATCACAGAAAAGGGGGGAGAAAAAAGTAGATAAACACTACTATAGAATAAAGCTCATTTGGGTATAAAAACTCAAACAAACATTCTGTGGGTCCTAAAGCAGCTCCAGACTTTATACTTTAAGTTTGAATCTTACTTCTCTGGTTTCTGGCTTCATGAGAGAGGAGCTCATGTTCACAAATATTGATTGAACTTTCCTGGGGCATCGTGGAAATAACACGGAAATAACATGAAGATAACATGGAAATAACATGGAAATAACATGGAAATAACGTGGAGATAACATTAAATTAATAAAAAATTTGGATGATAAGCTAGATCGCAGCTACCTGTACAGATTGGTTTGAATGAGGAATGCTAACAATTTTCACAACAATACACAATTTGGGTTTTTAGGGTAACATTAGCTAAAAGACATGGAAACATACCTTTGAAACACCTTTGCAGTGTAACGCAATTCACATTTAAAGTTGTTTGACAGTGTTTACCAGGATAAGTTGCTCAATTTGTTTACATTATGATTTTCACCCAAATAAGACTGAGCCCTCTCTTGCTGTTCCCTACAAGCTGAATAAATTTACTCACTTTGCCTTTACTTACGCTTTACTCACCTCAGTTTGACAGTTAACTATCAAAAACTAGCAAGACATGCTAGTGCCTTTGGTCTCAACAGTACAGTAGCATTGTTGACATTTACAAAAATGGGATTTTTTTTTAAACGTATCCTATTCAATATCTATATTTGCTCTAGCTGGTAAATACCATAGGCCAATTGGGCGCAACGTAATGTAAAGACGTGAAATTACTTTGTTGGCTTTGTTATGACACTACCTTGGTCGTGCCGATGTTTGTGAAGTGCAATGTTTAGAATCCCTGCGCTGTTTGCACATGGATTTTCTTCAAACGGAGCTATGCAATCTGACGTGATTGCATTTGCAGGTGACTGACCAGGCAAAAATTAAGTGACCACCAGCAGGTAACTTCAGTTAGGGAAACCTATAGAAAGCCTAATTTTGGCATGGCAGGTTACCTGCAAATGCAGTCATGTGTCAGACTACATTGCTCAGTTTGAGGAAAAGATGGTCTATGGTATGAGGTTGGGTTGACCAGCTATTATTTGCTCCATCGCGTCCGGCAAATGCCGTTCATGCGTCCGTTTGCCTCCGTTTGTGTCTTTCCATTGACTTGTATGCATTCACGCTGCCTCTGACATTAGTTTTGCATTGTATCTGAACGTACCATGAGACCTAATGTATATAAAGTCTCTCCTGGCTTGAAGATGTAACAACTTCCACCTTGGATAGATAGGTGCTGGTAGTTGGCTTGTTACATTCCAACGGAGAAGCATCAACCAATCAAATCAAAGCACAGGGGCTCATTATGCCCCCTCCCTCTGGTGGTGTGTTCCATGTCTCCCCCATGCTCCTGGCCTGCTGTTGGTAAGAGCTTGTGCGTCCTCCTCACACGCATACCTGTTGTGTAAAAAAACGTTTTACTTTGTGGTTAAAGGTAGAATCCGTAATGCCGTCAAACCTTGTATTGTTGTTTTTTGGGCTCGAGTTTAGTAACTTATTATACAGTGGAGTTCTCCAGACCTCTCGGAGCCTGAGGTCAGCAATACCAACCACTCCCTTATCCCTACTAAACTCCACACATCAGACCAAAATTAAATTAAACAAAGGTTTGCCTAGAGGTCACTGTTTGATGGCATTACAGATTCTACCTTTAAATGTTGTATAGTATAACTGTAATTATATCAATCAAGCAACATTAAACTGTAGGTTTTCCAGAGTTTTACCACATGATGTTTAAGAGTTTTTCACATGTTTGTTAAGGGTTTTATCACATGTTTGTTAAGGGTTTTAATCACATTATGGTTAAGCGTTTTATCACATAATGTTTGTTAAGAGTTCCTTTTTTTTTTTTTTTTTTTGCTCTACTATTCCCAGGGGAATCATTAAAAATGTAATGTGTAGATTAGTTTACCTGGATACCGTTGGCCAGGGGCAAGTGAAACGCTTTGATGAGAGGAATGCAAAGGTGTAATGTATCTAGTCAGGCCAAGATGAGACATCCAAGATGGCCCCTCTCTCTCTTTCTCTCTCTCTCCTCCATTACGGCTCGAAAGAGAGAGAGGGATCCAGTTACTGTGTGTTTGTGTCCCACAGCACTGTGTCCTCCTGCCCAGAAAACAAATAATGATGTCATTTTGATGTAAGCTGTGTTTGCTCTTGTATAGAAAACGTACACATGGGTCTCTTTTAGGTCTTTAAAATGTTTTCCATTGTAGTCATTTGTCTAAAATGTATTTGAGCCTTTCCATCTCCCTAGAGAGAGAGTGTTGTGTAACGTAACGTATACATGTCATACATGCACTTCCTCCTGTCTCTATCTAAGACACGTCATCTTGTTGTTTTGTTTATATAAAGTACTGAACTGTCACATTTTTTTTTATATTTTTTGTATAAGTGTGTTAAAAGGTACATTTCTACCCATACATGCTTTATACTTGCAGTGTATTTTTGGTACTTATGTGCTATAGAGAGGCAAAGTCCCTCCCTAACCACCATAGGACCCTATTTTGGAAGAAATATGTACGGTAGTCAATGTCGTTTGAGTTGTGCCATGAATTACACATCATTTGTCCATTTAAAAGATTTTGCAAGTCAAGAAAGTTGATTGACAAGCAAGTTAGCTAGCGTTATTGATAGCTTTTGATGCTATAATGTCAAGTTAGCTAGCTGACTTATACTTTTCAATAAACAAACATTATGTAATTCATGACACAATACAAATGGGATAAAAAATGTATTTGTCTCTTGTTGTGGAATTTATTATAAGAGCAGAAAGTGAGCGGCAGTAAACAATTTCTGAGTCCAAAGCTGAATAAAAATGATCATAGATTTATTTCCTCATATGGCCATACAAGGATGCTCAGTTCATAATCAGAAACCACAGTGTACACAAGCGTCTGACCAAGAAGTGAGAGCGAGCTCTGGTCAAACATACAATTAAATACATGAAATGACGTCTATGATAAAGAGGTAAACAAAATGGGCCCGTTAGGGAAATTAATAACACGACTATGTTATGGCTCTAGCATAGAAGAAAAAACAGCTTCGTCTAACAGTTCCCATAACCTTGGGATCTCTAAAGAGACACACACCCTGTGGCCTAGTAGTCTGGGCCGTTATGATAGAATACACATTGTAACACAGATGTATAATGACATGATAATATTTCTACGACACTCTCACCATTGAAATTCATATTTCTTCTAGGGTCCCATGGTGCTCCAGTGGAAGGGGAGAGATGTCTTTATACATAAACGAATTCAAAGCACATGTGATCTGATAGTCATTAACACTTTGAGTGCCAGCCATGCAGAGCGCTAAAAGGCTCCGTATGCCAGCGTCCACTTCAATGATAGAGCTCTCATATTTGCAAACGCATAAACTGTTTTAAATTATGGGTATGTGTCTAATCTGGCCGTCGCTTATCAATGACTTGTTTGCAGTCAACATTGTCGAAACGGATTGTTTTTTGATCTGTTCATTTCCGTTTTATACCATTTTGAAAAGCGCTTGTTTTTTTTAAGTTTCAGGAAAATATAAAGCTTCTGTGATAATCGCCCTTTACTGGAATATTCTGGAATACACAAAAAACGTTGTCATTTTTCGGCTTATTTATGAATAGTTTTCAAATAAACGCTAAATTATCGATAGTATATGTGTACTTATGCACGCTATAGAAGCGAGCTGAAAAATCGATTCTCTCATTTCCTGATCAGCGCACACACGCACACACACACATAGGGCACTCGTTGATATCTCTGTGAAAAAAGTTCTGATTATCCTAAGACTGGTCAAATAGATTCCTTACCTCAGATCAGATGTTCTCCAAAAAGATTATTCCAATTCCTGATCGCCATTCCAAATATCGATCGTGTTTATTGATACAACGCTGGGTACTGGAAATATGTATTCCACGCTGTTTTGGGGCTAGGCAATGCATCCGATCCTCTCGGGTGACTTGTCTGAGAAGTCAAATGAGGACGCTGGATTTCCCCCCCCCCCCCCATGTGTTTCATCCAATCCATTCCAAAGGGGTGCAGTACAACAGGGAGAGACGATAGGGGGCGGTATTTTCCCAATGGAGCTCAGAGAGAGTTTGCAGCACTAACGTGAGACTAGATTGATGAAATATGAATTCAAATCGCTAATAAAAAAAAAATATATATATTTATCGTCGCTGGCACTCAATGGTCGGCATGAACTAACGATAAATATCGTCGCTGGCACTCAAAGTGTTAATAAGCTCTAAGTGGAATCTAAGTACATTTATCAAATAAATTATAATAATAAAAAAGTATACATATTAGTAAGTAAACATATTACAAGTGTACTATTTTGGTAAGCAAAAGTACATCTAATTTCAATATCTTAAGAACAACTTTTAACACACTAAGTACAACTTAAGTGGTTTCAATTTAACACAACTTTAGTATACTTTCTGAATACATAGAAAGTATATAAAGTAAAGTTCAGATTTTTAGACCCCTAGCCCCATTTCTTACTTACCAATGATGTTGTTGTTGGTAGAGTCCTTTCTCAGCACAATCCATGCTGTTCCTCATACTAGCTCCAGATAGCCACAAACCAATGCAAAGTCAATGGGGTCAAGCTCCTGTCTGTACAAGCTGACTGAGGCGCAATGGAATTACTCCACAGTCACACAAAGTAGACTTCAGTGAGCCTCACTGTCAGCTTGTACAGACAAGAGCTTGACCCCATTGACTTTGCATTGGATTGTGGCTAATCATCCAGAACTAGTACAAGGAACAGCATGGATTGTTCTGAGAAAGGACTGTACTGATCAACATCATCTTTGGTTTTGGTAAGGGGCCGGGCTAGGGTTCCAAAGAAGAGAAGAACTAGAAGAACTACACCATTTATTTTTACGATATCGCAATCGCAATATTGTCCACAGCAATCGCACTCTTTCACCAAATCGTGCAGCGATATACAGTACTAGAAATAACATAACATATGAATAATTAGTTTAGAGCGTTCAGAGGGGAAGCAAGCATTGGAGCAGGAGGTGTTATGTACTGTGGTCTTTGTACTGACCCTTGTGGGCTCCTGTCTCTCACCACCCCACCCTGCCCGCCCCCTTGTCTAGGCGGAGCAGGAGGTGTTATGTACTGTGGTCTTTGTACTGACCCTTGTGGGCTCCTGTCTCTCTCACCACCCCACCCTGCCCCGCCCCCTTGTCTAGGCGGAGCAGGAGGTGTTATGTACTGTGGTCTTTGTACTGACCCTTGTGGGCTCCTGTCTCTCTCACCACCCCACCCTGCCCGCCCCCTTATCTAGGCGGAGCAGGAGGTGTTATGTACTGTGGTCTTTGTACTGACCCTTGTGGGCTCCTGTCTCTCTCACCACCCCACCCTGCCCCGCCCCCTTGTCTAGGCGGAGCAGGAGGTGTTATGTACTGTGGTCTTTGTACTGACCCTTGTGGGCTCCTGTCTCTCTCACCACCCCACCCTGCCCCGCCCCCTTATCTAGGCGGAGCAGGAGGCGGCACGTCTTGCATCCATGCCAGCCTGGAGGAGAGACATTATGAAGAAGAAGCTGGATGAGGAGAAGTGAGTAGGACAGCTGTGTGTGTGTGTGTGTGTGTGTGTGTGTGTGTGTGTGTGTGTGTGTGTGTGTGTGTGTGTGTGTGTGTGTGTGTGTGTGTGTGTGTGTGTGTGTGTGTGTGTGTGTGTGTGTGTGTGTGTGTGTGTGTGTGTGTGTGTGTGTGTGTGTGTGTGTGTGTGTGTGTGTGTGTGTGTGTGTGTGTGTGTGTGTGTGTGTGTGTGTGTGTGTGTGTGTGTGTGTGTGTGTGTGTGCACTTCTCTTTCATTTCATGTGTCTTCTTTCTGTGACTCTTTTTTTCTCACTCTCTCTGTGTATGTGTTAAAAAGTTGTCTTTATTGTAGTTAAAATGATATTTTAGTCATTCAGACCTTCATTATAATATATATATATATATATTTAAATTAAAGTAATCTAGAGTATATAGAAAATATACTTTAGGTATACATTTTTACCTGGGTATTTGTTTGCAGAAGAACAGTAATGTGGGAAAGGCAATTTGATTGATTGATCGGTCCGTTGACAAAATCCTATGACTATTAGCAGATGAACATTAACTTGTGGAATAACTTGGTCATAATAATGTATTACTGTTGTTGTTATTTTTATAATGACATTAATCTTTGTGTAATAACAATGTCATAAAATATTACTGTTGTTATTATTATGACACTCATATTTGTGGAATAACAATGTCATAATAATTGTATTAATGTTGTTATTATGACATTAATCTTTGTGCTTTACCTTCTGTTCGTGTTCCAGGGAACAGAAACGGTAAGAACAAATCTATTATCCTGACACACCAAACATAACTCACAGGAAGTAGGATCTGTATTATTCTGGGCCAAACACACATCAATCTTACAATCAGGGGCTCCCTCTGCTGGTCAGTAATTGCCATTGATATTGCACAGGTCAAATAACATAACAATTAAAATAGATAACAATGATGTGTTGGAGATAATATATACAGTATAAGTAAATCATTTTAGAGTGAAATATTTACATACATGTGAAAAATATGAAAAGAAATTAGAAGGCCTATGACTTTTCCTGAATACATCAAGAAAGATTCATGCATTTTTCTGTCTGTCTCTGTCTATCTCTCTGTCTGTCTCTCTCTATCTCCCTCTCTGTCTCTCTCTCTGTCTCTCTCTCTATCGCTCTCTCTGTCTCGCTCTATGTCTCTCTCGCTCTCTGTCTCTCTCTCTCTGCTTATAGAAAAGAGGAGGAGCAGGCCAAAGTGGCCAAGGAGACCGAGGAGAAGACGGAGCTGGACAGACTAAGGACGATGGGCTACGATGAGACCAAGCTGGCTCCCTGGCAGCGGCAGATGCTGCTAAAGAAAGGAGAGGTAGCCAAACAGTGAAGCTCCTCCTCCACTTCCCCCCTGGCCTTCACCAGACCCCCCGCCCGCCCGCCCGGCACCAAGTCCTCCACCAGACCCCCTGGCCTTCACCAGACCCCCCCCGCCCGCCTGGCACCAAGTCCTCCACCAGACCCCCCCCCCGCCCGCCTGGCACCAAGTCCTCCACCAGACCCCCTGGCCTTCACCAGACCCCCCCCGCCCGCCTGGCACCAAGTCCTCCACCAGACCCCCTGGCCTTCACCAGACCCCCCCCCCGCCTGGCACCAAGTCCTCCACCAGACCCCCTGGCCTTCACCAGACCCCCCCCCCGCCTGGCACCAAGTCCTCCACCAGACCCCCTGGCCTTCACCAGACCCCCCGCCGGGCACCAAGTCCTCCACCAGACCCCCTGGCCTTCACCAGACCCCCCCCCCGCCTGGCACCAAGTCCTCCACCAGACCCCCTGGCCTTCACCAGACCCCCCCCCCGCCTGGCACCAAGTCCTCCACCAGACCCCCTGGCCTTCACCAGATCCCCCGCCCGCCCGGCACCAAGTCCTCCACCAGACCCCCTGGCCTTCACCAGACCCCCCGCCCCGCCGGGCACCAAGTCCTCCACCAGACCCCCTGGCCTTCACCAGATCCCCCGCCGGGCACCAAGTCCCCCCCCCCCCCCCCCCCCACTCTTCAGTCCTAACAGGGACAACCACCTGATCCTTCAACGTCTCCTGGACACAAACTGTGTGTGTGTGAGGGGGGACAGGGTGGTGGACATGTTAACGCGTTAATGTTGGTGTCCGATTCCTAGGACTACATTAGGACTACATTAGGACTACGTTAGCAAAATGGAAAATACAGTAGATCCTCCTTTATAATCTCTCTCCAAACACATTTTCTAAAAACTGTTAAAGGGGGATTTCACCAAAAGACAATGCTGATTTATCTTGCACATAATCTCACACACATCCAAAAATGCATCCAAACTGTGCACACATTAATTTAGTTTGACAGTTATTGAGAGTAGATGAGCTTGAATATGGCCACCAGTGATGTCAAATAGCAACATTTATTGATTGAAAACTTTATTAACAGATTGCAGAATGGGTACAATACAGTACAGCTCAATACAACACCTTGATAGGGACTGCTACCTTATCATTGAGCCGTAATTAACACAATGATTCAATGTCCCGACGACATCACTGGTGGCCATATTCAGACTAATTTACTCTCAATAACTGTCAAACTAAATGAATGTGTGCAAAACTGTTTAGAATTTTTTGGACGTGCGTGAGAATATGTTCAAAATATATCAGCATTGTCTTTTGGTGAAGTGCCCCTTTTTAATTATCTGAGCTTATGTGAAGACAACCCTGTTTCTTTAGTGTACAATCTGTAACGACACTATTTGCTTTGCTGTACTTCATACAGTAGATGTTGTTGATTAACTTGAACGCTCATAGATTATTTTACAGACTAACACAGTTCTCATAGGTCAAGCAAGGCCAGTGTGGAAGTTGTCTTTATTTTTGCCATGCGGGGGGGCGGGGGTGTCTTATCGTTGCATGTGAGCGTGTTCCCAGGCCCCCCGGACACCAAGCATAGAGACCCTGTTGATTTGACTCGGCAACATAACCCTGGAGCAGCTATAATACATAGACGGTATCTCAGCCTCCAGTGATGTCATGTTACATATACTTTACTTTAGTGAGGATATTATTTTTTGTATTGTGCTTATAGCAGCTTTTTCTAAATGGTTTTATCTTACTGCCCAGAAATGTAATTCTTTAAAGAAGGCCTCGACCAACAGAGGCCTCTCACAGAATGTTCATGAATGCCCATTTTGTCCTACATGTTGGAAGAAACAACAGTTGCTTTATGTGTTGATATATGAGAAAATATATCATCAGTCTTATGACTGGATCTTGTAAACGACTCACAATGAAACGGTAATGTCGTGGTTTTCCAGTGTTTACCTGCTCTACCACTGCACAGGAGTTAGCCAGGTTCTTTTGAAAGTGGTCACCAATGATTACAGTTGTAAGAAAGAGAACTACACAACTACATTCTGAACTACATCCTGTGAAAGGCCTCTATCCTAATACTGAAGAGAAATGAACAGGTGCTTCTGTTTGTCCCACATACATATATATCACATAAACATAACAATCATCACAAAAAACATAACCATCCTGTGGTCGTGCTAATTATTTACCACATGAATCATTGGTCAAAAGGGCCCAGTGTTCTCCATTGAATATGTTCATTGTATGTGTTGAGGCTGTTGTGATCGTGCTGAATGTTTGCCTGCATGTGTGTTTTGGTAACATTGTGGTATGAATGTATTCTTTAAGCGCATTTCATGCATTTCACCATCCTGTTGAGGTGCGGCTTAAAGGCGTGCACGCACACACACACAAACAAGTAGCGGTACTAGTAGGTACTAGGTACTAGTGCTTTTAGTTTTCTATAAAGCTAGAACACAGAAAGCAACGCAGAATATTGCAAATGTGTGGAGAAAACGCATGAGCTGGTGCTGCGTGGGTTAAATGATTGATCAGCAGCTTCCTTACAGACTGAGAAAATATATACGTAAGTATATTTTATGAAAGTATACTTTTTATTTATTCACAAAGAATACTAAGGTGCTAAATTGAAGCCACTTAAATTGTATTTAGTGTGTTAAAAGTTGTACTTCAGATGTACTTAAATATATTGAAATTATACTCCTAATGTATTTTTACAAGTATACTCTTATAAAGGTATTTATGGGTAGACGTGTACTTTTAACACACTTAATACACAAAAGATTCTACTTTTAGTATGGAAGAATATACACATTCTTGACTTGGGGAGGCCCATAGTCTTGAGTGTAGTTAAAGTAAAACTACTCACTGGATGATTGTATTTGTGTTTTAGATCTGTTAACCCTGGCAACTATTTCAGTTCCAGAAAAATTGTTTGGGGCTGAAATATTCAAGTGGTTCCACAGCCATGAGCTGCCCTGAACCACAGTGAGAATTGTGAAAGAGCAAGTACTGTGTCCCCAACTGGGCAGAGACATAAAAACCAACTTGAAATACTGTTTTATTAGTTTACATGTTGCTGTTTTAAAGGATGTGGCCTCCAAGTCATTCTTACCTTGATACAAAAGCAAATTCATCACTGCCATAGGCTTCCACTGTATCTGAAAATGTGTCTTAAACACCAGATAAACCAATAAATGAACATCACCACATCTGACTAACATGCCATGCTTGCATCTGAGGTGCATTTATTTTTATGGAAACGTTTTTTTAGGTTTGCCCTGAAAAGTCAAGTGTGTCTTAGTTGTTGTTATTGTGTCTTTACGGTGTCTAAAAAGGAAGAAGAATTATATCACTATTATATCACAATGGTAAAACTTCAGAAAACAAGCCAAAAATTTAAATATGTTAACATGGTACTTTCTTCTGTTTATGTGGCGTTACATATTTTCAGATACAAATAAATAAATAAAAGATTGTATCAAGACAAGAACGACTTGGAACCCACATGTCAAAAAGAGTGTGGTCCTAATAGGGTTCTCCCTGGGTTTTGTAATCACTCATTTTCACTCATGACATGATTTCCCTGGCTAAGAGCATGACATTTCGGAGACCATCATAGAGACGGGATGCAATCGTGCTGGATGTGTCTTCTCTGAATGTGTATATAATAAATGTATGCATCCCCAAATATCGGAAGATGTGCTATAGGTTTACTTCATTTACATTGGATGTATGTTTTTCTTTCTTTCTTTCTGCAAATGGAGCCTGTCAATTGTAAGCATTGTGATGTCATTGTGCAGCATATGGTCCTTGTTGAGCAATAATTTAAAGATTCTAATTCACCTACATTGGATGCCATATTGATGATGTTGAAATTGAAATCTATGTAAACGTCATTGCCATTTGATTTTCTATACATAACCCCTGTATATAGTGACCCCTCGATACTCCAATATTAATGTTACAGTTCTCAGCCTTGCTTAACTAGAACATTGGTTTATTAATATATATAACTATATTTTCAGACTGTCAAAATGGAGAAAAAAATAAATAAATCTTTAATCACAACGTGTGTTTGATGTACTTGTATTGTCTCTTCCATCGTCTCAGATGAGGAATGTTTTAATGAGGAACTACGGACATTTTCAGAATTCAGACATATTTGTTGGATAGTGTACATCATGGTGCTTTAAGGTTTGTTACAAACTGTAGAGCCTTCACTCACATTGTATCCCAAAGTCAATCGGCCTGCTCTGTCAAGGCGGTGCCTTAGTCATTTGTATGTTTTTATCTATGAAGCCATTGAATGAATGAATGAATTTATTCACACACACACACGATACATTACATGTAAGTATCCTCATGTGATATAACAATGTCGCAATTGTGTGCATGTGCCAGGTCTCCCAAGAAGCTATTTAAAGCTTTTGGAGGGAGCCTGAACACAGATATAAACAGAATATAAACAACAAAACAATAAACAAAAAACAAAACATACAACGTGGTTACACACCTACCTACTAACTGACATATAACAGAGATACATAATACAGACAATTGTATTCCTAAGTTATAATTTTAATTAGAGATATGATTTAAGCAGTTCCTCTTTCAGTGATTTTTAAATGTTTTAAAGGTTTTAGTCAATTTCAGATTTTCGTCAAGCTTGTTCCAGATCTGTGGACTCCTGCATGCTATGCTTAGGCTAGCACAATTGAGCCTTCTCCTCTTGCCAAATATAAGATGCTTATTTCTTGTGTTGTGGATGTGCAGTGGTTGGCAGACTGGGACAAGCTCAGACAGTCTGTGATTCATGTTGTTGACAACTTGATACATAATTGATGCGTTTTGATGAATGTTAAATTCAGCGAGCCTCAGGAGACCAAAGCGATGGAACAGAGGCTTTGAGGGCGCTCTATACCCGGACCATGACAGCACTCGTAGTACCCTCTTTTGTAAGCTTTCTAGTTTCTTGAGATGGCTGGGGTATGTGTTGCACCATATGACATTACAGTAATTAATGAGGGGTTCATACAAGGTTTTGTATAAAGTGAGAAGGGCAGGCAAGGGAAGAAAATGACGTATTTTGCAGAATAAGCCAACATATTTGGACAGTTTTGTTTGTAGATATTTTATGTGGCATTTGAAGTTGAGTGACTCATCGATGACGACCCCCAGGAATTTTGTGGACACCACTCTTGACAGCTCCTTTCCATTTATTTTTATGCACATGTGATGTGTGCGCATCCAATTTGAGTGGAAGACAATAAAGTTTGTTTTGCTGAGATTAAGTGATAATTTGTTGCATTTAAACCAGGTGTCCACTTTTTGTAGTTCTGTGTTGAGTAGATCTTGTAGCTCGAGTGGATTTTTATGTGACAGAAACAAATTAGTGTCATCAGCGAATATTACTTTGTGCAGAAGTTCAGATGAGTTGATAAAGTCATTTATATAGAGAATAAATAGTAAAGGCCCTAGAATTGACCCCTGGGGGACCCCATATTTGATGTCCATTTTTATTGATTTGTGATTGTTTATATCGACGTACTGTTGCCTACCATGTAAATAGCTACTGAACCAGTTGAGAGCCAGACCCCTTGGCTTATGCCATAATGGTGTAGTTTCCCAAAATAGTGAAGTCAATGGTGTCAAAGGTTGACTCCTCTGTTATTTATCTGCCTTGCTAAACAGAAAACAGGGCAAATAATCTAGTCACTCTTAATGCATTTAAACTCCAGGATCTAGTCACTTAATGCATTTAAACTCCAGGATCTAGTCACTCTTAATGCATTTAAACTCCAGGATCTAGTCACTCTTAATGCATTTAAACTCCAGGATCTAGTCACTGTCACTCTTAATGCATTTAAACTCCAGGATCTAGTCACTCTTAATGCATTTAAACTCCAGGATCTAGTCACTCTTAATGCATTTAAACTCCAGGATCTAGTCACTGTCACTCTTAATGCATTTAAACTCCAGGATCTAGTCACTGTCACTCTTAATGCATTTAAACTCCAGGATCTAGTCACTCTTAATGCATTTAAACTCCAGGATCTAGTCAATCTTAATGCATTTAAACTCCAGGATCTAGTCATTGTCACTCTTAATGCATTTAAACTCCAGGATCTAGTCACTCTTAATGCATTTAAACTCCAGGCTCTAGTCACTCTTAATGCATTTAAACTCCAGGATCTAGTCACTCTTAATGCATTTAAATTCCAGGATCTAATCACTCTTAATGCCTTTAAACTCCAGGATCTAGTCACTGTCACACTTAATGCATTTAAACTCCAGGATCTAGTCACTCTTAATGCATTTAAACTCCAGGATCTAGTCACTCTTAATGCCTTTAAACTCCAGGATCTAGTCACTCTTAATGCCTTTAAACTCCAGGATCTAGTCACTCTTAATGCATTTAAACTCCAGGATCTAGTCACTCTTAATGCCTTTAAACTCCACGATCTAGTCACTGTCACTCTTAATGCATTTAAACTCCAGGATCTAGTCACTCTTAATGCATTTAAACTCCAGGATCTAGTTTCAAGTTTCAAGTTCAAGTTTCTTTAATAGTTGTCATACAGAAGTACAGAATACTTTCATACAAAATGCTTCTTACTGTTACGCTCCAGAGACTGTGCTAGACAAGATAGCATCAAATAACATAGTATAGCATGTAATTTAGAAGAAGAAAATGAGGTCACAGTGTTCGGTATAGACATATGTACAATGTTCTGAGTTACCATATAATATACAATACTATGCAGTGTACTAATGTACAGTACTATATAGTGCAAAGCAGAAATGGGATGAGGTACAATTTAGGTACAATTTACAGTAAGGTGTACGAGTTGTAGTGCAATCCTTCATCAATAAATATAAAGTGTGGGGAGTGGGTGCTACAGTGTGTTTGTTTAAAGTGGGTGTGTGCTATAAAGTGTGTGGAGTGGGTGCTACAGTGTGTTTGTTTAAAGTGAGTGTGTGCGTGTGGATGTGTGTGCTATGTGCGTTTGGTGGTTGTTGTTGTGTAGTGTTCATTGTTCGTTTAGCAGCCTGATGGCCTGGGGATAGAAGCTTCTTCTGAGTCTTTCTGTGCTCGCCTTGAGACTCCGGTATCGCTTGCCTGACCGCAGCAGTTCAAAGAGGCAGTTGTTCGGGTGACTGGAGTCTTTAATGATTCTCTTAGCCTTGCCCTTGCAACGCTTGTTGTAAATGTTCTGGAGGGTGGGGAGCCCCCCTCCAATTGTGCGTTCGGCTGAACGTGTCACTCTTTGTAGTCTGCTTCGGTCTTGTGCAGTGCTATTCCCAAACCAGGAGGTGATGTTGCCGGTCAAGATGCTCTCTATTGTACATGAGTAGAAGTTCTTAAGGATCTTCTGACTGACTTGGAACTTCCTTAGGCGCCTGAGGAAGTAGAGGCGTTGTCGTGCCTTCTTCACAACACTGTCAATGTGTGTGGTCCATGTCAAGTCCTCGGATATGTAGGCTCCGAGGTACTTAAAGCTGTTGACTCTCTCAACCGGTGCCCCGTCAATGCTGAGGGGGCTGTAGTCCTTGACCCCCGACCTCCTGAAGTCCACAATCATCTCCTTTGTTTTGCTGACGTTCAGGGAGAGGCTGTTTTCCTGGCACCATCCCGCCAGGACCTTGACCTCTTCCAGGTAGGCCCTCTCGTCGTTGGCAGAGATCAGGCCCACCACCACTGTGTCGTCAGCAAATTTGATGATTGTATTGCTACTCCGCTGAGCCACACAGTCGTGTGTGTACAGGGAGTAGAGGAGGGGACTCAGAACACAGCCCTGGGGGGCCCCTATGTTGAGGGTGATGGATGAGGAGGTGCAGTTGCCTGCTCTCACCACCTGGGGTCTGCCAGTCAGGAAGTCCAAGACCCACTGGCACTCTAGTTAATGCATTTAAACTCCAGGATCGAGTCACTCTTAATGCATTTAAACTCCAGGATCTAGTCACTCTTAATGCCTTTAAACTCCAGGATCTAGTCACTGTCACTCTTAATGCATTTAAACTCCAGGATCTAGTCACTCTTATGCATTTAAACTCCAGGATCTATAGTCACTCTTAATGCCTTTAAAATCCAGGATCTAGTCACTCTTAATGCCTTTAAACTCCAGGATCTAGTCACTGTCACTCTTAATGCATTTAAACTCCATGATCTAGTCACTCTTAATTAACTTAAACTCCAAGATCTAGAATGAATTAATGAAAACTTTAACAGATTGCAGAATGGGTACAATACAGTACGGCTCAATACACACAATTGTTAAGGGGATGCAGACCAGAGAAAGACATACGTCTTGTTTACATCAGGGTCCCCCATTTTCAATTCATAGTGACATTTATGACATACACAACATACATGACATTTATGGCATAGGGACATACATGACATACAGGTATATAGTACTGTTACATTTGTGACATATACGATATGCAAATATACAGTACTGTTACCCATAGATCCTAACATTATATACATATGATGGGGAGGAGACTGTAAATTAGGAGTACATTACGACTGTACACTAGTACTCTTAATTAATTTAAACTCGAGGATCTAGTCATGTTTGTACCCCAAGGGGATCAATAAAGGAATATCTTATCTTAATTGTTTAATTGAAATAGGATCACATTATGGCTTCAATGAACTTTTACTGTAAAGCACTTTTGAGCTGATCTGTTTGTTGTGTGTGTGTGTGTGTGTGTGTGTGTGTGTGTGTTCTTTTTTTATCTTTTTCCCCCTCCATTTTCCTCCGATTTTCTCCCATCCCAAAGTTAGTCGTATGCCAATTCCCAGTCCCTTCCTGGTCGCTGCGCACTTACCCCCCACAGTCAGATCATCTGGGAGAGTGGAGGCTACCACGTGCTTCCTCCGACACACGTCCAGCCAATCACCGCTTCTTTTCACCTGGCAGCGCGGATTCTCATTGAGAGGGCGTAGCGTGTGGGAGGATCACACTATCCCCCTCAGGTCCTATCCGCGCTTAGCAGGCGCCCCGACCGAACTGTAGGAGTCGCTGTTTACAACGACCCGGACCCACCCCGCCAGCTTCTCCCACCCTCTAATACAGCCAATTGTATTAGTGTGAACGGCCAGCCAAGCTGGTGACAACCCCGGAGCTGTGAGCTGGATTCGAGCACAGCTTCGGGGTTGGTGACGAACGCAATCTCCGCTCGGCCACCTAATCACATTGTTACTCAGTTGTAAGAGTTGTACCCTTCCTGCTGACTTGTAGAACTAAGTCGCTTTGGATAAAAGCGTCAGCTAAATGACAAAATGTAAATAAGTCCAACATCTGACAGTTTTAGGTGATTACAAACTACGCTGATAACAAACTATCATTACACATGGGCAAAACAGAGTCCATTCTCTTCGGTTCAAATAACAAACTCAGCAAGACCGACGGCTTCTCAGTTACAGTGGGTGACAATATTGTCACAAGGAAAGAAGATATTACCTACCTGGGTTCCATCCTAGAGGCAAATCTTTCCTGTGACAAAATGGCATCCAATGTAATAAAAAAAGTCAACCAACGAACTCGATTCTTGTACCGGATCTCCTCACTGGTAAACAAGAATACCCTGAAGACTCTGGCAGGAGCACTCATTCAAGGGTACTACGACTATGCTTGCACCTCATGGTACCAAAGCACCCCAAAGGCGCTAAAAACAAAATTACAAACATCTCAAAACAAACTGGTCAGACTACTGCTTGACCTTACTCCTAGAACCCACCTCACCCCTGCCCACTTTGACAACCTAGGATGGCTTAGAGTAGACGACAGAGTACAGCAACTTGCAATGGGCCTGGTCTACAAGATACACTACACGACCAAGGTACCCATGTACATGTCAAAATACTTCCCAAAGGTCAGTGAATACCACGATCACAACACCAGAGGGAGCTCCACAAATCATGTTAAACCCAGATTCGGCTCAAACAAGGGACTAAACACGTTTCGCAATTATGCCACATCAATGTGGAACGCCCTACCCAAAGCTGTAAAGGAATGTGAATCACTACCCACTTTCAAAAACACTCTCAAAAAACACCTAAGGGAGACTGCAACTCGAAACTGGCCCCTGTAAATGTCCGAACACAACCCCCTCCAATGTACAGTAAATTACCAAGTATGGTCTTGTCAATATTCCAATGTACAGTTTTGTTTGTACAGTTGTACAGTGTCCCCCACCCACCCCTCCTACCCAACCTCCCCCCCCCACCCACCCACCCAACCACCTCCAATGTACAGTCCCCCCCACCCCCCCCCCCCCACCTACCCAATCCAATGTACAGTTTCTACGTCAAATGTATATACTCTTTTTTTCTGGACTCTTTTTGTATCACAAACAGTACTGTATTTGCAAATCTGGTATGTCATAAATGTATAGATGTAGCAGTACTGTCTATCAGTATGTCATGTATGTCATATGTTACGATGAATTGAAAATGGGGGACCCTGATGTAAACAAGACGAAAGTCTTTCTCTGGTCTGCATCCCCTTAACAATTGTATGTATTGAGCTGTACTGTACTGTACCCATTCTGCAATCTGTTAATAAAGTTTTCAATCAATCAATCAATCAATCAATTTATTGACCACCAGGGGCCGCCATTGTGCTATATGTCGTCAATCAGGTTCTTAGAAATATTAAGTATACACAGGAAATGCATGCACATATGATGATGATAATAATAATAATAATAATAATAATAATAATAATAATAATAATAATAATAATAATAATAATAATAATAATAATAATAATAATAATAATAATAATAATAATGATGATGATGATGATGATGATGATAATGATGATAATGATGATAATTATGATAATGATAATGATTATTTTCAGAAGGTGAGGATGTAACAGTTGTGGGCGGGAAGGAAAACATATTGATTCCATTGTTTGATATATTAAAAGAAACTGTGTTTGTTTGTTTCTGCAACCAAGCAGCCGTGTAGTAGATCAAGGTATACTTACTACTAGACTAAGTAGCCTAGTAGACCCACCAACGGTGTAGTTGTAACTTGTACTACAGTTTAGTGTCGATCATTCAAAATTGAGGTCGGCTGCCTACAACTTAGACAAGGTACAAGCCCCGACGCCCCGCCCACGCACAGTCAAACAGAGTACAAGCCCCGAAGCTCCGCCTCAAACCTAGTCCAGGCCACGAAGCCCCGCCCAGACGTTGGGCTTGCGGCTCTGCAGATACACCCTACTCGCTACCTTTGACACAGACTGATTGCCTGGTTCACCTGTAGTGACGTGGAGCCGCTCACACTGGGCCTGGCAGGCAGGAGGAAGTGGAGCTGCATTGTGAAGCAGGGTGCGGAGTAGAGTAGACTGCGGTGGCCTTCATCTGCTTTACTTCACTTGGACACTTACTCAACTGACCTATGGAGTATTTATGATTTCAATAAGGGTGTTTGAACGCGTCTTGCACAGGTAGGGTGTTCCTGTACTGAGCAGTGAAGAAGACTGTCACCTACCTTTTGTCACTAACTATGTGAAATGCGATCATTGTTTCCCACTTTCCCCCCGGCTAAACCTCTCCAACTATGCACACCTGGAAGCTAAACCTTCTTAAAAAAAAATCCTCGTGAAATAGGGATATCGTTCATAATAAATAGATAGCCTATTATTTTGATATTTCACTCAACATTTCAATTCGCTTCTTCAAAGCCCCGTTCGCTCTCATCATGGCTGTCACTGAGAGTCTAGTTGTGATTTATGTCACGGTCCTAATACAAGCTATAGGTTACACATTGTTGTTGTAACTTGTAGTAACTGACTGCTGCTCGGGGTTTGGATATTTTGCATACCGTGTGATGGTGGAATAGAAAACGAGCTTGAATTTAGTCTCCGGCTGCAGTTTGTGTGTTTAGTCTTTAGATTGTGTAGCAAGTCTCTGTGTTTAGACTGTGTAGCAGCAAGTGCCGCTTGTTGTAGGAGTGAGCGAGCCATGAGTCACGGGTTGATTGCCATGTTGTGTGTTTACAGGAAAGACCCGACATCATCATGAATGAATGAAAACTTTATTTAACAGATTGCAGAATGGGTACAATACAGTACGCCTCAATACACACAATTGTTAAGGGGATGCAGACCTGAGAAAGACGTTTGTCTTGTTTACATCAGGGTCCCCCATTTTCAATTCATGACTGACTGGTTCCTCTAAATTGTGAATGGGATCACGAGTTTCATTAAGACCACGACCACCTATAGTCCGACAGAGCCTTAGGTGGGGTTGGCTTCGGGGTATTTCTTAAGGTGGTTTTAGGTCATTCTATATCACCTGCCGACCTTTGAGCATTTTTCTGAATAGGGTCACTTGATATGTACTACATGATAATACTAGTCTAGATGGAAACACAAGTCCACCTGCATGGTCTGGATTTTTTTTTTATACGTTGATCTTTGGCGTTACAATCATAACTCATTCCTATGGCAATTTTGATTATATTTCAATACCTAGAAATATGTTAGAGGCTTGACAAAGACATGTGCTTAATACCTGCAAGGCTGCAACCCAAATGTACTCACGTCAAGTTTATTGTCAGAAGTCATAAACATCCACAAAATGAAAAAGTAACCATACTGTATACTGACGACCGACATCACATACTGTATTTATTTACTGACACCATGACATTCTGTATATAGTAACACCATCACATACTGTATATAGTGACAGCATCACATACTGTATACTGACAGCATCACATACTGTATATAGTGACAGCATCACATACTGTATATACTCTGACAGCATCACATACTGTATATAGTGACAGCATCACATACTGTATATACTGACAGCATCACATACTGTATATAGTGACAGCATCACATACTGTATATAGTGACAGCATCACATACTGTATATACTCTGACAGCATCACATACAGTGTATACTGACAGCATCACATACTGTATATAGTGACATGACATCACATACAGTATATAGTGACAGCATCACATACTGTATATACTGACACAGCATCACATACTGTATACTGACATGACATCACATACTGTATATGTAATATTCATGCCTTGAATATGTAATTTACGACAGGCGCGCCAGGCGCACCTTTCTGTTATGAGTACCTGCACACGGGGTCCTGATGACCAGTTGGCTGCTGGCCTAGGATAGAGTCACACTCATGTTGCTCACGTTGCAATAAATAAGTTCACGTAATCTCCTTGTCCCGAATGATTATTCTCTAAAGCTTAAACACGACAGTATATACTGACAGCATTGCATGATACTACTACTATATAGTACTGACACCATCACATACTCTATGCTTTTATAACTTATGCTATTCACAAGGTACTAATATAGAATACACATTTCTTTAGGTAGTTTGTGTACTTTTAGTCCAACCTACTTATCTGTGTTTGTATTGAACATCTCTCTATAGAGTTATTCATCAACACTGTCCTCCCCGTCAGAATGTTGGACTGGTACTTGTTTTGTTTGAACTCTCTTGACACCTGTACTTTGTACAAGTCATATTTGTCTGATACATACAGTATCCACAGGCCCTGGTTTCTGCAGCACAAGAACAACAGACTACTACCCTCATAGTGTAATCTGGTGCAACATGGGGCACCAGTGGCTCAGGAGGTAGAGCAGTCGTCTGGTAATCGGAAAGGTTCCCGGTTTGATTCCAGCTCCTCCCAGCAGTGTGTTCAAGTGTCCTTGAGCAAGATACTTAGCCCCCCCTAACCTTGCATGGTTGCCTCCGCCCTTAGTGTGTTAATAGGTGAATGTGAGGCATAAATTGTAAAGCGCTTTGGATAAAAGCCCTATATAAATGCAGTCCATTTGGAGTGTGACAGGCTGGAGGTAGGGATGCCCCGATCGATCGGCCACCGATCGTTATCGGCCGATAATCAGTATAAATATGCGATCGGTGATCGGTGATAATGCTTTATTTTCGCCGATCGATAAAAAAAACGATCTCACTCGCTCGTCTCGCTGAGTTCTGTCTCAGACACCGGGAGCTGTGCGGCGTCTGCTCCTCCCTCCAGCCCCTCCCATGCGCATGTAAACACGGGTCTAGTAGTCTAGTCTAGTGGGACGGGAGGACGGCGTCTCCCTTAGCTAACGTTAGCTACCGTTACAAAATGACCCAGTCAACCATTCACTTCCAGTCCAATACATGATGAGGCATTATCTAACCGAACGGTATCTAGCCGGCCAGCTACCGATAGCTCCTGACATCAACAAACGCTCCAGCAAGTCTAGTAGAGACGTGTATGATACCTCAGCTAGCTCATGTTAGCTGACGCCAGCTCACTGTTCAAAACGAAATGTCCCACTGAACTAAATAGTTCACAGAGGCGCTGTATCAACGTTATATAGCCGGCCAGCAGTAGCCACAGATAGCTCCTGATATCAATGTTTTATAACACTCATTCGATGCGTATTCGAGCTGAGGGCATGTTGTTGAATATGATCAATAGGGTCTCTAGCTGCAGCTCCGGAGAATCCTGGCCGTAGCGTAGCTGCAGGCTACTCGAGTATAGGGTCTAGCTGCAGCTCCGGAGAATCCTGGCCGTAGCTGGAGGCTACTAGAGTACACACAGACAGTGGAGCTTGTTGCGTGGTGGCGATGTCTCGCAGATAATACAAGTACAAGTCTAATTATATAATATAATATATTTTATAAAAAAAAAAAGTATATAAAATAATTAAAAAAAAAAATGTAATCAAACTATCGGTATCGGATCGGTATCGGCCGATATGGCTCACGACGATCGGTGATCGGTATCGGTGGCAAAAAACGTGATCGGGGCATCCCTAGCTGGAGGGACTTGGTTATCTGGTGCAGGTTGTTGTGATGCTGGGAGTGTGACAGGCTGGAGAGGGACTTGGTTATCTGGTGCAGGTTGTTGTGATGCTGGGAGCGTGACAGGCTGGAGAGGGACTTGGTTATCTGGTGCAGGTTGTTGTGACGCTGGGAGTGTGACAGGCTGGAGGGACTTGGTTATCTGGTGCAGGTTGTTGTGACGCTGGGAGTGTGACAGGCTGGAGAGGGACTTGGTTATCTGGTGCAGGTTGTTGTGATGCTGGGAGTGTGACAGGCTGGAGAGGGACTTGGTTATCTGGTGCAGGTTGTTGTGACGCTGGGAGTGTGACAGGCTGGAGAGGGACTTGGTTATCTGGTGCAGGTTGTTGTGACGCTGGGAGTGTGACAGGCTGGAGAGGGACTTGGTTATCTGGTGCAGGTTGTTGTGACGCTGGGAGTGTGACAGGCTGGAGGGACTTGGTTATCTGGTGCAGGTTGTTGTGACGCTGGGAGTGTGACAGGCTGGAGGGACTTGGTTATCTGGTGCAGGTTGTTGTGATGCTGGGAGTGTGACAGGCTGGAGGGACTTGGTTATCTGGTGCAGGTTGTTGTGATGCTGGGAGTGTGACAGGCTGGAGGGACTTGGTTATCTGGTGCAGGTTGTTGTGATGCTGGGAGTGTGACAGGCTGGAGAGGGACTTGGTTATCTGGTGCAGGTTGTTGTGATGCTGGGAGTGTGACAGGCTGGAGGGACTTGGTTATCTGGTGCAGGTTGTTGTGATGCTGGGAGTGTGACAGGCTGGAGAGGGACTTGGTTATCTGGTGCAGGTTGTTGTGACGCTGGGAGTGTGACAGGCTGGAGAGGGACTTGCTTTCTTCATTCCTTTCCCACCCATTACTCAGTGGGATCTGCATTTAGGACGAGCCGTCTTCCAGATGACACACTGGAGATGGGCTCTCTTTACATTCTCCCTGAAGGCCTCTGATGTTGGTGGCAGAGAGCAGAGCTTCGGCATTTTAGTTACAGTCTTTCTCCCTGTCCTAGTCATCCATGCCTTCACTCTTCTGCACCAGTCATAGAGGTCACATCATCAATTCCATAGCACGCACACATGAATTTTGTGGCTTGGTTTACAAAGCCTGCCTGCAGGCAGATCAGGTAACAGTCCTCTTATTGGAAACTTGGCTGGAGCACATTGGACTTCACTCTTGGTGTATTCATGTCATGGGGCAGTGAGGGGTTGGCTGTAGTAGTGCTACAGCAGAATCACATCTCTGACATGCTTCCCCTCCTCAGTTGTTGCATAAATAGCCTGTGCTGCTACAATGTCATCTGCCTCCTCATGGGTCTTAAGATTCTGTCTTGATATAGTGATGATGCCACCTGCTGATATCTCAGTGGCGGTAGGATTCAGTAAACGACCAGTTTGCTCTGCTATACTCCATGAACTGTGGCTTCAGTCACAATTTATTTCAAACTATTTCAACTATGATCTGTATACGTTGCTTCTAATTCTCTGGGGTGTTGACAACTTGGTTCTGAGGGGGAAGTGGAGAGTTCTGAGGGGGAAGTGGAGAGTTCTGAGGGGGAAGTGGAGAACTTTGTTCTGAGGGGGAAGTGGAGAGTTTTGAGGGGGAAGTGGAGAATTTTGTTCTGAGGGGGAAGTGGAGAACTTTGTTCTGGGGGGGGGGGGGGGGGGGGGGGGAGAACTTTGTTCTGAGGGGGAAGTGGAGAACTTTGTTCTGAGGGGTAAGTGGAGAGTTGGAGGACAGTTGGAACACCTTGCAGCCACCAGATCCAGCCTGGCAAGAAGAACAATTTGTGCTAAACTCAATGTACCCATCAACACAAGATAACATCTCCAATTCTCAATTTCCGTTGCAAATACTGATTGAAAGAACACTGACTAGAGCTGGGTTGGTTTGACTCAATGCTGTCCAACCATGGGATAACCCATAGGACCCATAGGACTGCACAGCCATCCAGAATAGTACAGTCCATCTGGTCAGTATTCCTCATGGACACCTCAACCCTCATTTCTTCCTTAAATTGGCTTTGCACTTGCATATCCTCATTTCCCCATAGTTATCAAACAGAGCTGTGGATGTGGGTGCTAGTTCATAGTCATTAAACAGCTGTGGAGATGGGTGCTAGCTCATAGTTATCAAACAGAGCTGTGGATGTGGGTGCTAGTTCTTAGTCATTAAACAGCTGTGGAGATGGGTGCTAGTTCATCATTAAATGGCTGTGGAGATGGGTACTAGCTCATAGTCATTAAACAGCTGTGGAGATGGGTGCTAGCTCATAGTCATTAAACAGCTGTGGAGATGGGTGCTAGCTCATAGTCATTAAACAGCTGTGGAGATGGGTGCTAGTTCATCATTAAACGGCTGTGGAGATGGGTACTAGCTCATAGTCATTAAACAGCTGTGGAGATGGGTGCTAGCTCATAGTCATTAAACAGCTGTGGAGATGGGTGCTAGCTCATCGGAGAGAAGATCTTCTAGATCAGTGGTTCTCAACCTTTTTACACCAAGTACCACCTGAGAACGTAGCTGGCTCTCCAAGTACCACCATATGACGACGTTAAAATAGTCTATTCACAGTTCACGCAGGAGGCAAATGTATTAATAGCATTATTTATTGTTAACTTTTGTCAGACACAGCCACAATGTACAAAGGGGTAGCACTAGAACTAGCAAACTCTTCCACACAACTCATACAATGCAAGGGGCATTGAGAACATAATAACTAACATTCTCACATAGCAAGTGAGAAAATAACTGTATTTCAGCAAATGTACTTTATTCTCTCTCTCTCTCTCACACAGCAAGCAATTGTCCTTCATTCTCACACACACACACACACACATACACACACACACATACACATACACATACACATACACATACACATACACATACACATACACATACACATACACACACACCATGTTGTTGTCCATTGACAACTCGCATAAGCAGGGCCGGACTGGGGAAATAATTCAGGCTGGGAAATATAGTGTGAAATATAGCCCCAGTCAGGCCACTTTCTAAGTGGGGGTCCCCCACCAGGAATTATTCTGTTACAAAGACTTAATTTCCTGCATTCTGGTGCAGGAATCTTTTTAAATGTACCCTTTACATGCTAGTGTTTGTGATGGGCATCACAAATTATTGAAAAAAAAAGAAAAAAACATATTCAATATATTTTTGAATTGTAACCCTTTAAATGCCAGTTTGTGTGATGGCATCACAAATTATTGTTAAAAAAATGTCTGGGGGGGGGGGGGGGGGTTATTACAGGCGACTAGCCATGTGTCAATGATTGGCAACAACACAGATTTTGATGGGTTTTTTGTAATGTCAGATTTAACAACTCTTTTCAGAGTATTTCATTTTTTATCTGACATTACAAAAAATCTAAATAAAAATGGTTATGATCAGGGCTGAAGTTGAATAAAAGATTTATGACTGTTTAGACTGCAATACTCTCTGTCACAGTGATCTCCTGGTTGTTCCCCACCTAGTTATCTAACTATCGCGCCGCCGCAACTAGAAACACTGGCCTGGCCGCGTGTATATTTTCCCTAACGGAGTTGCACTTCTGCGTTCGGTTTGCGTGATCTGATTGGCCACTGACGTTTTTTTCAGCGCCAATCGCGTTACTCCTAACAATCGCGCCAGCAGGCTGTTACCCTAACCCTAACCTTAACCAACTAACCCTAACCAACTAACCCTAACCTTAACCCTAACCTTAACCCTAACCTTAACCAACTTCGAAAGAGTCGCCAAGCTTAACCAGTTTGTTAGGAGTAATGCGATTGGCGCTGAGAAAAACGTCAGTGGCCAATCAGATCGCGCAAACCGAATGCGGAAGTGCAACTCCGCTAGGGAAAATATACACACGGCCTGGCCTGCTTCTAAGTTCAGTGGCCTGACTGCACAAAAAAAATGTTTTTATTTTTTTTTATAAATCTTTTCAAGTACCACCAAGTACCACTAGTGGTACGCGTACCACAGGTTGAGAACCACTGTTCTAGAGGTACTCTGTAATCCCATAACGCTGGATCCCATCAGTTCTGTGTCATGCATGATTTCAGATCATGATCTTTAACTCGTTCTCATCACAGTCATGGTCATCATAACTATCTTTTCAATAGTATTTCAGTATCCCTGAAGTAATAATAACATCTCAAATTCAGCAACCTGCTCCTCAGCAAGGATTATTGCCGTGTCAACTTCCACTGACAGTGTGGAGCAAGAGAACCATAAATGGTGACATTAACAAGCTGCTCTGGATGTACATCTGGATGGAGAGGTGGAGGCACATAGCAATCTTCTCTCTGATTCCATCTTTCTTGTCACTCTCCATACGAGCAAACCTTGTGAGTCTTCTGGAATCTGTCATCGTCTCTGTCACCTCATTTCAGCCAACTCCACCATTAGTTGGCTGCATACATGATGGCTTATTTTTAGGGTTCCTGGTTGAATCTTTTAATTTTTTATTTATTTATGTCCAAAATATCTTATGGTATATAGACTACATTTTATGAAGCTAGGTATATAGACTTATTAGACTATCAATTTATGAAGCTAGGTATATAGACTATATTTTATGAAGCTAGGTATATAGACTATATTTTATGAAGCTAGATATATAGACTATATTTTGGGCCAATAAAAAATGTAACACCCCAAGGTTCAGCCAAAAAAAGAAGAAGTCTTTATTTGTCATGCAGATTTAACACACACATGCGATGGGCGACCCACAGGAACACACACACATGCACTGAGTCGCTGAATGAAATATTCTCTGCACTTCCCATCCCGTCGTCCTTCCCCCCCAAGGGCAGCCAGTAGCAGACAAGGGCTGCAGCGTGCGCCGCGCCCGGGGACCAATCCAAGTGCTCCTGTCCATCTTCGTCAGGGACGCGACAGCGTTAGCGATCTGTTGTGCATGTTTTTCCATTGGGTTTATCTTATCGGGAGTGGAAACCCTTGCGAGCACGGGGAGAACATGAAGCTCCACACAGAAAGGCCCGGGAGATACCCCACCTGGGTAACTGGCAACACGGCCAATATGCCTGCAATTGAATACTATGAAGGGGTGCACGATATTGATTTTTTTACCCCGATATCGATACCGATAACTTTCTGCTCCTCAAGGTCGATACCGATAACCGATATATATATATTTATTGTATTATAATATTTTTTTTTAATGTATATTCTTGTAGTTTTGACTAGGGATGCCCCGATCACGTTTTTTGCCACCGATACAGATCACAGATCGTCTAACTATGAGCCATATCGGCCGATACCGATCGTTTTTGGTTTTATAAAAAGAAAAAAATTATTAATATATAATCTTTATTTTTTTTATATAAAATATTATATAATTATACTTGTAGTTGTATTATCTGTGAGACATCGGCCATCACGCAACAAGTCAAAATGCTCTATCTGCAAACAGCTCCACTGTCTGTGTGTATACTCTGCTTTGGTCAAATCACATTCAGCCCTCAGCGTCCCCAGTCAGAGCGATAGTTCAACAGGGTCTGAAACGTATAAGATGTGAAGCATGATAGCTAATTAGCCAATGTTCAGCTGCAAAAACCAATAATGTCAATTATGTTATAAGACATTGATATCAGGAGCTAGCTGTAGCTACTGCTAGCCGGCTAGATCACGTTAGACAATGCATCATGTATTAAAATAAAGTGAACTATTTAGTTTACTGGGTCATTTAGTTAAAACAGTGAGCTAACGTTAGCTACCTAGCTAACGGAGGTCTCATGCTGGCCGATCGATCGGCACGGGGCATCCCTATCATTCTTAAACTGAAATGCGCATTTGTTATCAGGATCTATCAGTAGCTAGCCAGTTAGTTAGACAATGCATCATGTATTAAACTAAAGTGAATAGTTGACTGTGTAGTTTTGTTTAAACAGTAACGTTAGCTAGGTAGCTAACGCTAGCCAGCACTTGCGAAAACGAATACCAAACTGATGATATCAGACGTTGATATCAGGAGCTATCGGTAGCTAGATAACATTAGACAACGCCTCATGTATTAAACAAAAGTGAATAGATGACTGGGCCATTTTGTTTAATGCTTGTTATGTTGAAAGAGGAGCTCTGAGGTGCTCATCCACTCGACTCTTGCCGTAAGGGTTTGTTGACATGCCATGGGTCTGGGAGGAGGGGGAGGGGCAAGGCGTGCAGCAGCAGCTGTGTGGCTGTGAGAGAAGAGCGAGTGAGAACTCTGCAGAGAATTGGATCATGTTTTCCGTGTCATCGATCGGTTTTCACGATCTGCGAAAATAAAGCATTATCGGAATTCACCGATCTCATATTTATACTGAATATCGGCCAATACCGATCGCTGGCCGATCGATCGGGGCATCCCTAACCAGATTTATCATGACATGAGCGTTACTACTATGAACAAAACAAAGCCAAGACAAGAGAACAGTTTTGACTCTTCAAATAAAGTGACTATATTTATTTTTCCAAATAAATATAATTTGAGTCGATCACAAAATTCACAATCCATCAATGTCATTAACAATGCGTTTCCCTGAACAATGAGTGAACTACGTAAAAACCAACGGGTATTGTGCTTTGTCAGTAGGGATGGGTACCTGTGAATCGATACCGGTACCCAACGGTACCCTTTTCTGTACTTTAGTCTCTAAAAAATCTACCTACCTCAGTTGTAAAAAAAAAAAAAAAATCCAAACTTCAAATAACCACATTTTTGACCGCTTTCGGCTTGCCATTGCCCCGACTGCTTTGTTGTTGAATCAAGTAAAATACCAAGTAAGCATATATTGTGCGTGTGAACGTTGACATGAAAAGAAAAAAGTTAAAAATAAATATATATATATATATTATCGGAGCTATCAATAATTGTATCTAGTTTATCGGGATGACGTCATAATAGCTGATATCGGCCCGATAATTATCGTGCATCCCTAAACAGAACATGTTTTATGCCAACTGAAAGAAAATATGTCTCTTTAATCAGGGAGATTTGTTCTAAATCGCTGAAGTCTCTCTCTGATTCAAGATGGCTGAGACAGGCCTATGTTTCCTATTTTATGTGGGTTGGTTGGAGCACGTGTAACTTCAATGTCCTCTTGTTCTAGCATGGAGGCTAATGTATTTTTATGTTTTGGGATTCAGGCCCCCCATGTTGTAGATGTGGACTGGTTGATGTGGACTGGTTGCCAGATGCTGAAAAGCTAAGTGAAGCAGCCCAAGGGTGCAGCACAGCCGGAGGACGCTATGTCCCACAGACAGTCTGACGGTTCCCCGGGCGACCAGGCCCCTCTCATCCTCGAGAGACGCTTCTCCTCAGACCTCCAGATAACTGTGACGGATCATTGCGGCCAGTCGGCATCCCAATCCGATGACTCCTCGTCACCCCAGCAAGAAGATTCTGAGGGGGGTGTGACGTTGGCACCTCCGCAGGTGGTTTTGAGCACCCAAAGCCCGGTGTCGCTGAAGCTAGGCACCCAGCAGCTCATCCCCAAGACTCTGGCGGCGGGTAGCAGCAGCGGCCGACCCAAGAACCGCTACCACACCACCGTGGTCACCTTCCCCCTGGGGCTGGAGAGCTCCTCCAGGAACCGACACTCTGCCCAGGCCGACGTGTCCTGGGAGGACTATGACAGCGACGGGGACGGCTTTTCGCTGAGGAGGAACCGTAGAAACAAGTCCTACAGGGCAGCTGTGACCAGCCTCAATATAGACGCCATGGCCGGGGGCCGGAGTGCGGCGGCCACACTGAAGCCTGTCCAAGAGGAGCGGGCCGTGAGTCCAGGACCCGCACGCAGCCCTGGGCGCAAGGTACATCTGTGTGTGGGGGGGGGGGGGGGGGGGGGGGGGGGGGGGTAGCGGCTTCCTCAATCCCTTAGAGGGATTTTTTTTTACATTAAGTGAGTCCTGTGGTCGGAGTTCTGGTTGGGTTCTGAGCAAACAGGGTTTTAATCCACACCATAACATGCTGTCAAAGGTTTTAACAGTGCGTAGTAACTACATATTATGCACTGTGTCCTAGTTCAGAAGAATCAAGCATGGTAAATGTGTCAGGACTGCTGTTTCCTGTTGTGGATGGTTAAAACCTTTTTGTTTCTGTAGCGTGTTGCTTATCTGAAGCCTCCCAGTTTTAGCCTCCCACACAGAACTCTGGCCACGGGACTCTTAATGCTTATGCATCGATTACACCATTACTTAATGTAAAAAGGTCTTCTTCTGGTGGTCTGTGATATCAATGAGCCTGGGTCCTCACAACAAGAAATAAAAGGCAAAATCCCATTTGGACCCCTGACTTTGAGTTTAAGAAGCCATTACTTAAAGAATCGAATTGTGATTATTTCCAATCTGCATCATACAGGTTGATTCTGGTCAAAATCTTAGATTTTCTGGGCACTTGAGTTGGATGCAGATCTCCCCTCTGCAATTCAATTCAATGTACTTTTACTTTTCATAAGTACATCCAATATCAAATACTTTTATACTTTTACTTAAGTATAATTTTTTATGCAGGAACTTTGCTAGAGTACCATTTTATCTGGGTATTTCTACATTTACCTAAGTCATGGAACACAGTACTTCTTCCACCACTGAAGGGACATATTTTAGTGTTTTTGATAACGTTCATTGTTGCGCAGTTTCCCTGTTGAGTTGCATTGCAGCCAAGTGGAGCACCGACTCAGTCATCTGTGGTCCAAGGGACCAGATGTTGGTTGGAATTGATGGGTACAAAGCCAGAGGATAGAATCATAGGGTCTAGGTTGAGTGATCCTATGACCCTATCACCTATGACCCTATATCCCTTTAACCACCTGTAGCTCCAAAGGAACTGGACAGACACTGTAGTTAAACATTATCAAGCCAATCCAATCCTTTCACATCTAGTGATGACACCGGGTTAGATTGGTGTTGGAAAAATGACAGAATGGCATGGATCGCTTTATTCAAACAGTAGAGACCAATTTATTTTGGGGAACTCTTATATGTATGACTCCTTATTTACACGATTTTATACTATTTACATATACTTTCATGAGAGAAAAAATACCTCATCTAATATAGTGCCTTTCAAGGAAGTCATGATCAGTCATGCATGAAGTTCCTTTACTTAATATTCTGATAAAATAGTACTCTGGTAAAAGTAAAGGTCCTCCATTCAAAATTGTACTCGAGTAAAACTATAGAAGCATTTCATATTAAATATATTTAAAGCTGCAGTTGCAGTAGGCAACTTCTGAGAGCGAGTTTACCTTCCCAGCAGAAATAGAACAAGCTCTGCATCACTTGTCAATCCCTGCATGACAACAAGGGATTCCACTACCAGAGGCACCAAACATCTGATTAACATCTGCATCAACAACCAATCAAATGTTTTCGACCTGCCAAGTGGTGTTCCCAGAGTCGCATTGGAAAACCAAGCCCACCATCATCACGTTTCTCGTCAAAGGATTCACAATGTGCAAAACTACCTACCAATCAGAGGCTGGGAAGTATTTGTTATTATTTAATTGCTGGTTCCTCTGGGAGTTGAAAACCCTTGTTGCATGGGCTCGAAAAGTGATGTAGAGTTTGTTCTATTTCTGCTGGGAAGGTAAACTCACTCAGAAGTTGCCTACTGCAGCTTTGAGTATCACAAGTAAATAGTCAATCTTCTATATGACGTGTGTATATTGTACAGTGATGCCACAGATTACTTGTAAAAATAATCTGATTACTGATTACTCCTTTAAAAAGTAATCTAGTTACTTTACTGATTTCCTTGATTATCAAAGTAACTTAGTTACTTTGAAAGTAACTAGGTTACGAAGTCGTCGTCGTCCCCCCTGCTGCTGCCACAACATAAGAATGACATTTTTTTTTTTTTAATAATGCTTTATTGAAAGTGCATAATGTCATAAATCATGATTGGCTGCTCAGACAGGTCATCATGAGATGTCATCAGCCATCAGGCCATATAAGGTCACAGCTGTCCACTGCTCAGGCACTCTAGGACAGTGGTTCCCAAACGAAATAAAATAGAAAATGTATATAATATAAATACAATATAAAATTGTAAAACCGTGGTATTATAGTTTGTTATTCCCATGTGTGTGTGGCTGTGTGCATGCGTGCGCGAGCGCACGTCCCATCTCCGGTCTAGCTGACTGTACCCCTGGCTCTCTTATCATCAGCATTATGAGATAGTAACTAATTAGTAACGCACAGCCACTTGGAAAAGTAACTGTAATCAGAGTACTTTACTGGCTTGTAAAAAGTAACAAGTTGGATTACTATTTACTGAAAAAAGTAATCAGATTAGAGTAACTAGTTACTTAGTAACTAGTTACTGGCATCACTGATATTGTATATGTGTGTATTCCAGTGCTTGGGAGCATTCAATCCTCGATTCCTTGACCTCTAAATAAGTGGTACGTCCACAGAAGAGGTTGCCCTCCGGCTCCTCACATGCAGAAAGAGAAAGAGAAAACAAAGGGGTGAAAATATAAAATATGAAGATTCTTTTGGCACATAGTGATGCATGTTAGATGAGAACTAGGTGCAGACAAAAGGGGTAAAATGGAGGAAAACTAACATTTTCTATTTTTTGGGATGTTTAAGTACAGTAGTAGTGACCTTCCACCACTGGTAATGCTCCTCAAATGAAAAAGCAAACCAACATGGTTGGTGAAGCACCGACCGCCACACAGTTTGCACAGAGCAGCTCCACAGAGCCTCACGGAGCCTCACAGACCTTCATATTTCCAGAACTGCTTCCTACTAGGCTGAGAACTGATTAACTGAATTAATAAATAGAAAATTAAAGCTTCAAGATATAAAGTGAAAGACAAGCTGGAGAGAGATGTGAAAAGTGGAGTATGTCTCTCTCTGAGTGAGTGTGTGTGCGGTCTCTCTCCTGCAGCAGCGAACCCTGGGCAGAAAGAGAAACCAGCGGCATGCTGGATCCTTCAAAGACGGTATGTAAACTATGCGTCACTGAATCCACGTCTCATTACTTAACACCAACTGGAAAAGTAGCTTCCTCTCTTGAACATGGTTGTTGACAGTACAGATGAATAGTCTTAAAGGGGAACTATCTTATAAATGGCCTTTTTGAGTGTTTAGCATTGTTTCCTAGCTATGTGAACTTATATTAATATGATCTATGTCTCAAAATTCTCATATTGGCGCATTCTTCCAATTCTCCTCTCACAATATTCACCCTCACTGAACTGAGTCATTTGAAAATGTGCCCTATATGTGATGTCATAAAGACACTGCTGCATGTTAATGTTCAGGCGAACACGACGCTGCACAGTGGTTTAGGAGCCCAGGCTCAACACAGCTCGAGATCTTGAGGTAGAAAAATGCTGTTTTTGAGGACTTGATTAGAAATACAAAACAATGAATAAAAAAAAATATATATATTACAGAGGTGTTCCATAGACTCACAGGAATTGTGTAAAAGTGCCCAAATAGTGAAAGAAATAGTAAAATAGTTCCCCTTTAAGGGGGAACTATTTTACTATTTATTTCACTATTTGGGCTGTCATGTACAGAGGTCTATTGACCATACAAGATAGCAATCTGGGCAGGTGTTACATGAGCAAAAAACAACCCCCTCAGTAGAAAATGCTCCTCAAAACAGTCCCGGGTAGGCAGATAGTAAACAAAGACGTTTTCAGATGGTAAATTGTATTTATTAAGTGTGGGGCTTCCAACCCACGGCCTGTTCCCCAAAGGGAAAAAGGGGATGTTATTAGGGGATTTCAACCCTAGATCACACAGAGGGAAAAGGGTAAGGGGAGAACAAACAAGACATACATATAAGGCAACTCAACCCAGATAGACAAACCTTGAGGCTACCGCACTATGTGGCCGTGTGAACATCAGAGAGCACACGGTTCCATACACAAGGTGCAGAAACAGGCTGGCACCATCATCAGTCCCTCAGGTCTATGGACTAGGGCTAACTGCATGTCCATATTATATGAACATACACACATATATCTATATCCACGCAGTGGCAAACAAAGGCAACCTCATACACGGAGGTCACTGGCACATGACACACAACAGGAATCTCGACGTGCGTGTGCTGTCAGCTACTTGTGCACCCGCCCCTTCCTGATGTGACTGCCATCAGCTGTAGTTCATTAAGCAATCAGCACCCTTCAGTATAGGGACGGGCAGCACCTGACAGGAAGAGAAGAAGAGACATCATTAGCTCTCATGTTCACACACACACACACACACACACACAAACGATACTAATCTAATGTTCACATGGTCTTCCAAATACAGTAATAATGATAATGACCAACCCACGTACGTCACATGGGCACTTTTACACAATTCCTGAGTCTATGGAACACCTCTGTAAGTTTTTATTTTTATTTTTATTCATTGTATATACTGATTCTTGAGAGTCGGGACAAAACACTTTTTAAATATTATATTTTGAGAATGCACACTATATTGATTAGAGTTATATATTCATGTCGAGAAAGGTCTGAGCTATTTAACATTTTCAACAAATTCACATGTTTCCCTTTGAAACTTGATTTGTGTTAACTCCGTCAGACACACAAAAAAGTATATAATTCTAATTATTCCAGTCCAACAAGAATCTAAAGTTCTGAAGTATGTTGTAATAGTGTTTAGTTACTCTGGTATGCAATCAAATATAATATATAAATCTCAGGTGTAATTTCACACTATTCTGAAAACCCAGATTTAGAAATATTTGCATTTTCAAACTTTCAAAATTTGTATATGATAAAAAAGATCATCAAGTAAATAAGACACAATAGGATGAAGATCTAATGCTCCTTTATTACGTAAACAACATAAACTGAAGAAGGAATTTGTATTTCCCCCAAAATTAACAAAAATAAACATCTGACAGTGTTGACAAAGATCTGACTGTGTTGACGAGAAACTGACGGAGTTGATTAAATTGAATTTGCATCTCTGATAAATTAACACATGCATCTTTTAAACAGATGGAAGTGACTAATAAGAACTAATAACTCCTTGTCTTATACTGAACATTTTGTTAACTCAATTGTAATAAACAACAAACTTTACATACACCGTTTCCAACTATTACAAAATGCACCGTTTCCAACAACAAAAACAGTAATGGAGACCAGGACCCCTTCTTCTCGTCCCTGTTTTCATCTACCTCTTCTACACAACTTCCTGATCTCCACTTTCTCACCCACTTCTCCTCTTCCTTTCCTTCTGCATTTCTGATTTGTTTCACTATGATGTCTTGAACTGGGCAGAAACAGACATCAGTCTTGCCACATTTGGGCTGAACCTTTTCTGTTGGACCATGGGGATGCAGAAATCCCACTTTCACATCTTGTTGCTCATTATCCACATCGATGGTCTTGGCTAGCCACCAGTGGTCATCATATACTACTGCTAACCAGTCTCCATTACTAAGGCTGCTAACAGTCGTTACTGTCACCATACCGGTATGACTGTGTATGAACAAATAATGGACTCTGTGAAGCGCTCTGAGTCAGAGCAACAGTCAGTCAGAGAAGAGCGCTATATAAATCCAATCCATTATTATTATTTTTCATACCCTCAGGACCTTTCAAAGGTTCTTCGTCCAACTCCTCCATTACATCTTCCATCTCCCTCCCATCTCATTTTCCATCTCCTCCCACAACATGGCCAAAGGTCTCTTCTTCCTTGCCCTCCGTGTATCACTCTGCTGTTCCCCTGGGTTGCCATGGTAATAGGAGGTAGCTGCGCAGAAGCACTGGCAATCCAACATCTCACAGCAAAAGCAGGATAGTTGTCTGTTGTGGATCCAGTCCTTATGTGCGATGATCTGGTGTATTTGTCTTCTTGAGGGAACCGGTTTGAGAGGATTCATGAGAAGTGTGTTGTATCTTTGCATGTCTTCTTCCACAATGTGGTACAGCTGAACACCATTCAGACTGTTTGAGACCTTTTTGAAGAATATGTGTCCATCCGTCACATAATTTCCTCTCAGGACCAGGTTGTCAACTGTTCTTTTTACTGTTCCGCCAATGCCGTCTGGTGCGCCCTTACCATGGGAAGTGGGTAAGAATTTTCAAGTTGTCCTTTCAAACCCCAGTGTAGGTGAGATACCAGACGGAAGGAAAAACGTCTTGATTGATTGATAACTTTATTAACAGATTGTAGAATGGGTACAATACAGTACAGCTCAATACACACAATTGTTAAGGGGATGCAGACCAGAGAAAGACTTTCGTCTTGTTTACATCAGGGTCCCCCATTTTCAATTCATCAGGACATATATGACATACATGACATACAGATAGACAGTACTGCTACATCTATACATTTATGACATACCAGATTTGCAAATACAGTACTGTTTGTGATACAAAAAGAGTCAAGAAAAGGGAGTATATACATTTGACGTATGGAGGAGGTTGTGTGGGGGGGGTTGGGTACATTGGGATATTGACAACCATACTGGGTAATTTACATTGGAGGGGGTTGGGGGGGAACACTGTACAAACAAGCAAAACTGTACATTGGGGGGGGGGGGGGGGGGGGGACACTGTACAAACAAGCAAAACAGTACATTGGAATATTGACAACCATACTAGGTAAATTACTGTACATTGGAGGGGGTTGGGTTAGGACATTTACAGGGGCCAGTTTCGAATTGCAGTCTCCCGTAGGTGTCCCTTGAGAGTGGTTTTGAAAGTGGGTAGTGATTCACATTCCTTTACAGCTTTGGGTAGGGCGTTCCACATTGGCATAATTGCGAAACGTGTTTAGTCCCTTGTTTGAGCCGAATCTGGGTTTAACATGATTTGTGGAGCTCCCTCTGGTGTTGTGATCGTGGTATTCACTGACCTTTGGGAAGTATTTTGACATGTACATAGGTACCTTGGTCGTGTAGTGTATCTTGTAGACCAGGCCCATTGCAAGTTGCTGTACTCTGTCGTCTACTCTAAGCCATCCTAGGTTGTCAAAGTGGGCAGGGGTGAGGTGGGTTCTAGGAGTAAGGTCAAGCAGTAGTCTGACCAGTTTGTTTTGAGATATTTGTAATTTAGTTTTTAGCGCCTTTGAGGTGCTTTGGTACCATGAGGTGCAAGCATAGTCGTAGTACCCTTGAATGAGTGCTCCTGCCAGAGTCTTCAGGGTATTCTTGTTTACCAGAGAGGAGATCCGGTACAAGAATCGAGTTCGTTGGTTGACTTTTTTTATTACATTGGATGCCATTTTGTCACAGGAGAGATTAGCCTCTAGGATGGAACCCAGGTAGGTAATTTCATCTTTCCTTGTGACAATATTGTCACCCACTGTAACTGAGAAGCCGTCGGTAACTTGTTCTTGTCAGAGACCAGCAGGGCTGAGTCGTCCGCAAACAGAAACAAGTTGCAGTCTTCTTGTTCTTGTTTGTTCTTGTTTACTTGGACCATCAGACCAAAAGTGCACGGTGGTAACCTGTGGATATTTTGTCTTGATATCTTTTAAGACTGGATCCATTTGTGTCCAGATTGCTGCAGCATCCTGTCTCTTTGACTCTGACAGTGTGCAAAACCCTGCCTTTCCACCCTTAGTGTAATACATTCCGGTATGGAGTGTTATCTGTGGCAGATTTTGTCCGAAATGGCAGGCCTGAACTTCAGCTTTATATTTGAATTTCCAGGATTCTGAAAAGTCAACATGGACAATTGCTGTACTTTCATCACAGGACTCAATTGTGTTGCTGTATTCTTTTGACTGGTTTCGCACTGAACACACATGTGTTGTGGTTTCCTTTCTGAGTTTTTGCTCATAGAGTTTGATGAGCTCTGAAAGACTGCCTCTGTGTTCAACAAACTTAGTGTTGATGTGGATTCCATTGCGTGTGTCTTCTTGAACTCTCCCACTGCCTCCATTGAACATCGATTTTGTCTTGCTCTTGGGTTGTAACTGTACCTTTGTTTAGACATTGTGAGCAGGTGCAAAGAAGGCAGGCCTCACTTGCTGGTGAGCAACAAACTAATTGAAAACTGTCATCCAGTTTGTTTGACTTCACAACAACAGACGTTTTAAGGACCTCGAGCATTAAGCATGCATTTTCATGTATTTGACACAGACATGTCTTCCGATCCGATGCTTTTGGTGCTGTGACATAGAAGGGCCTCAGAGCACAGAATGAAGAATAGCTCAGCTTTACAGTGGGGTTCATAATCTGGAATTCAGTGTGGAGGTTGAGCATGGAGTCTGGCAGGATCATTCTCTGTCGCTTGATCTTGTTCCTGGTGATTGTGTCAAGTCTTATCCGTCGTCACACATGCAGAGTTCAGGAAGAAATCCTGAACAGTCTGTGTTATACCCTGTATGAATGTTGGCTTTTTCTGAGGCTGCTCCTTTTCTCTCATTAACTTGTAGGTTAACCCAAAGTCTTTCATTTGTTGAAGAAGACAATACTTTTTAAGAATCGTGCCTGATGACACACTCAGTGCTGGTTTTTGGCGCCGTGGGCCAGGAGTTTGTTTGTTTGTCTTCAGCTCTCTTCTGAGGATGTTGTGGAATAGAAGGGCCTTTTGGATTTTCGGATTCCTTACTTTGCTTCCTGATAGCATCTTCTTTATTTCTGTGCCTGGAGAGTCCAGTGGTGATGTATTTGTAGCCTTTTTTCTGCACATTATTGTTTTTATCAGGTTGTTTCGTTGCTTTGTTACATTTGTAATCTTCTCTTTCATAGTTTTTATTTCTCTTGAATGCCTTTTTCACGTTTTACTTCGCTGCTTTTCCTGTCTGAGAGACTCCCTGCGCTGTCTGGCATTGTTATCTAGAATATCCTGATGCTGCAGACTATCTGGGGGGGGGTGGGGGTGTGTCTGCCTCCAGCACCGCTCCTTCACGGGACCTTTTCTGGACCTCTCCAATATTTTCTCCGATACCTCTGTGCCCTGTCTCTCATCTTGTCTATTTCTATTACTTTTTTGACTTGAACCCTCTTCTGCTGCAGTGCGTAGTATCTACAACTAGATGTTGCAAACATCTTCACACTGGCTTGTGCAGACAAAATCCATGTTCAGTGGAAGCAGTGGGATAAAATTCAAGAAGACCGTCATTCCAATATTTCTGGGGTATATTACAAAATGTCCAGGATTATTTTTCTTGAACTCTACACTTGTGACAACTGATAAGATTGTGACAACTGACTAGCAAAATATTATCCTGTTGATCACTCCATACCATAATGTATTACACTATGGATGGAAAGAGTCAGATAAAGGATCATGCAGCAATCTACAGTAGACACACATGGACCAGTCCTATATTAATAATTATTATAAAGATATTAAGATGAAATATCCACAGTTTACCACCATGCACCTTTGCTCTGATGATCTAAGTAAACAGTACAAGAATAACTGTTTTCTTCTGTCTTGTATCCCTACTGGGATATGAAAGGGCAACATGGAACTCCTTCCCTGCTCTATAAGAGGCAAGAGTGTAGATGTTTGGTAGTGAAAACTACACACTGCACCATTATGATTTTACATCAATCAATCAAGCAATCAATCAACCACGTAGACAAGTGATATATTTATATTTATGTATTAACACATGTGCTGGGAAAGTAAGACAATTATTCAATAAGCAGACCACAGCCTGCCCATGCTCTAAAAGTCAGAAGTGTATTGTAATGCATGCTATTATGTGCACACTTCTGTGCAGATAAAACTCTGAAATAAAATTTAAATCCTTTACCATGTTCAAAAATAGTATAATAATAGCATATTATGAGGTTATTGATGGATTTGTCAACTCTGTCAGCTTACACGTCAACTCCGTCAGACACTAAATCTGACGGAGTTGATGTCTGACGGAGTTGACAAAAAGGCACACATCTTCCCTACAAGCCTGTATTGTGCACTGCAGCTAGCTAGTTTTTTGGCAGTTGCTAGCTGTTTTAATAATCTCACTGAAACACTTGAATTCAATCCACTATTGTTTTTTAAAAGTATATTAACGGAGAGACGGTGTTGACATGTTCCAGCTGTGACCATGGGAATATTGACATTGTTTGTCTAAAATATCAAAAAGTGTCAAATTGACCAGACCATGTGTGGTAGTGTTGCATTCACCACAGGCAGGAAAAGGAAAAGGGGTCCTCAGGGATAGAGCTGGCCATGCTATTGCCTGATTTTATTAGGTTTATGAAAAAGTCTGACAGAGTTGACAAACTGAGGACACAACTTTGATAGGCAGATTTCTATGGAAAATATTATTTGAGTTTCATGGCATGCATTGTTTTATACATTTATAACCCTTATCCTTGATTTGATATGTATGTTTTCACAAGTGGAGAGGTTTTTCAAGCTTTCTTGGGCTGGTCAATAATGTGACCCTTGCTGAGGACAAGAAAATTAACATGGGAGCTTCTAACCACAGATTATACATTTAAACAAATATCCCCCCAAAAACAAATATATGTGCTAAAACATATACACAATACCTTTAGATTGAACTTTGTGAGTGTCAATCATTATTAATTTATAATTTTTTTATATAAATTAGACTTTTCTATGTAGGACATGTTTTGTCCCGATTCTCAAGAATCAGTGTTCAAGTACTCAAAAACAGCATTTTTCTACCTCAAGATCTTAAGCCGTTTTGAGGCTGGCCTCCAACCACTGTGTGACCTCGTGGCAACTGCCACATCAACTGCCACATTATTATGCAGCTGAGAAACCTCTGACATCACAGATATGCACATTTTCAGATGACTCAGTTCAGTGAATATTGTGAGAGGAGAATTGGAAGAATTAGAGACATAGATCCTATTAATATAAGTCCACATAGCTAGGAAACAATGCTAAACACTGAAAAAGGCCATTTATAAGATAGTTCCCCTTTGACAATACAGAGGGAGGAATAGAGTCTTAACAATACAGATGGGCATCAGCAAAATGTTAACAATTCTTGTAAAAACACTGACAAAACATTCCTCAGGTTCCTCAGATGCATTAAAGATTGTTGATACTAGAGTTGCCATCAACCAAATTCTTTTTTGTCTAATTGAATAGTTGATTTCATAGACCAATCTGTGAAAATGGTATGGTCCTTTTTTAAAGCAACGCCACCATCAGGCTGAACAGGGGTACTTTACCCAACACAGCACTGTGGAGACAGTTTAGGTTCTCAAATTAGCACACTTTTAATAGCAACACACACACACACACACACACACACACACACACACAATACAATACTTAAATAGGCCGGTTTAACTATCAGTTCAAGCCAGTTTCCCCTGACGCAGCCTCTCCCAGCTTCTTGTCAGGCGTGTGTCAAAAGTGCCGATCCTGCATGTCCAGCATGCTAGAGCACAATTAGTCAACAGGTAACAGTACTAAATACCTATATGTCCCTATGCCATAAATGTCATGTATGTTGTGTATGTCATAAATGTCTATATGAATTGAAAATGGGGGACCCTGATGGAAACAAGACAAACGTCTTTCTCAGGTCTGCATCCCCTTAACAATTGTGTGTATTGAGCCGTACTGTATTGTACCCATTCTGCAATCTGTTAAATAAAGTTTTCATTCATTCATTCATTCATTCACACCTGTGTCAATGGACTAATCCTGGCACTGCTCCCTTGAGCACTCCCACCCATCTCTCCCCTGTTTTACTCTCTCCAGCGCCAGCTGGCACTGCTCCGCCCACTGGACTGGGTCTGAGGCACCATTTTGGGTCAGGTCTGCTAGTAGCCCACCAGCCCCAAGAACCACCTGACCTCTTTTTTTGGCTGCAATCACTGCCGTCTTATCTACCTGTGGACGTGCCAGGGATCCAAACTGTCATTTCAGGGATATGATTAACAATATCACCTTAGAGTAATAGTATAATAACTGTAATAATAATAGCTTGGATTTATATAGTGCCTTTCAAGAAACCCAAGGACACTACAAGGCAACAAAAAAAGACGCATAAAAGGAATAAACAAAATAAATAGTAATAAAAATAAATGACAGGGAGGGAGAGGCCTTTGTGAACAGGAGTTCAAAGGAGTCCAAGGACGTAGCAGAACAGATCTCGGCCAGCAGAGAGTTCCAGAGGGTGAGAGCCGCCACGCTCAAGGCTCTGTCCCCAAAAGTTCATAGGCGGGTGTGGGGGATGGAGAGCAGATGTCTGAGGATGAAAGAAATTAAACGGGCCAGTGAACCTGCTGGCCGCTGTGGCCGGTTGGGTAAAACCTTAGAACATTAGATCTGATATAATGAAGCCATTGCCAATGTAGTCACTCGTCGTATCTCATTATGGGTCAATGCAAAGTGCAAAAGCAACATACGATACTAATGATTTATGGCCATTAAAGTGAGTTGATGTGATCCACAGCGACACCATGCCTCTACCAGGAGATCCGTGAGCGAGGGCTGCACTCAACCAACCAAGATGAGCTTCTGGAGGATTTTGTGGTGGTGGAGCTTCCTGTTGTGGACCAGGGCATCGTGGTGAAGAACTACCGGCCAGTACAGCGCACTTGGAGCCAGCTGCCACAGGTAAATCTCTCAGCAAAACTCTGGAACACCCTCCCTCAGACCATCAGACACTCTCCCTCATTCTCCACCTTCAAAATCCTGACTCAAAACCTACCTGTTCTCCCTAGCATTCAACCTTCTACCCATAACCACCCTCCAACCTACCACCCCCTTTTCCCCTCCCCTACCTTCTCTCCTCTCCTGCCCCCCCCCCCCCCCCCCCCGGTCTCCCTTACTCACTTCCCAACTGTCTCCCCTACTGACTTCTGTATTTGTTGTCTGTTACTCTTGGTTTTATGTTCTTGTGTAATCATATTGTTCCCCGTTTCCCTGTGGTTCTATGTTTCTTTGTTTTTTGCCTATTGTCAGCGACTTTGGGTAATTGAAAAGCGCTATACAAAATAAACAAATTATTATTATTAAAACAGGCATCCATCACAGTCAGACTGTATATGCAAGTCCAGTTTTTGGACTTGTTCATGTTAAAGAATATTTGTGACTTGCATTTTCCCAAAGCATATCAATATTGTCTCTCTACTCCAAATATTAAGCAGGATACGGCAATGTAATAATACGGCAATTTAACTGTCACCAAACCATGATTTAAGAAAAAGGCCTCCAAAGTTTGCAGTACATTTTGAGGCATTTATTCAAATGAATAAGAACCATAAAACAAATTAATCTAGACATGTTTGCACAAACACATACACACACTATACTGTTCTCCCTTTGTCACTTGTACACATCAATCCATGGAACAAAGGCACTCGCATACACGTGCACACCCATTCCCAGGTGCACACTCATACTCACGTGCACACTCGTCAATATACAATTTGAATGAATAGTTTAACTTGTGTTATCATTTGGTCATGTTTGAGCACATGCTTATGTGCACACAGACACGCATGCATGTACATGTCCACGTGCACACCCATATCCACGTGCGCGACACACCAGCTCATCATGGATTGTGGGCCAACCTCAATCGATCGATTGCTCATCAAGGATGCCCCTCTCATAATATTGGTCTTACTATTTATTAGCGTGTGTTTTCCACAGTTAACATTGGGCGAACAAGAAAGACATGAACATGTTCAATCTATTGTAATGACCCTGCTGTGTTACAGACGTGTCATTCATCCGTGGTTTTACCTGTAGTAAAGGGTCGGGAGAAACAGCCCGGTGCTGCGGTTAAGTTGCTCCGTTCTCCGCTTGTCATCATGCCTTTACAAGCATCAACGTTTTATTCATCATCTGAATTTAATGATCAAATGTAAATATTCTGAAAGCCAAGACCTTGTTTATTTGAAATCGGATGAAAACCCATCCCTGCCTTGTATAAAGTTATGCCTTTTTTCTTTCTTTTTTTTTTATCATGTTTTTGGTAGATTTCTTTATTTGTTTGTTCTACCGGGCAGTCCGGTAGAGAGAGAGAGAGGAAGAACGGGAGACAGAGCGGGGGGGAGACATTCGGCAAAGGACGCCGGGTCCGGGAATCGAACCCGGGTCGGCCACCTCGCGATGCAGTGCGACGCATGGTGTGCTACTAGAGCGCCCAAAGTTATGCCTTTCTTTCATAATCTCAGTGAGACAGAGCGGGAGGAGGGAGAGTTCCAAGTAGGACCAGAGTAGATTGACAATGTTAGCTGCTAGCTTGTCACCATGCCTTTACGAGAGTCAAACTTGTCTTATCATCTGAATCTGGTGAAAAGAGTTTGATATTCTGAAAGCCAATACTTAGACCATGAGCATAACAGGTTTGACTTTTAAATTGGGCATAGTTCCCCCTTTCCAATGCCTTCACACCTGGCACTGTGTAAATGGTGACCTATAGTGCAAAGATAGTTTCTCAAGCGTACACACTGTGATGTGTTGGCTGTGTGTATACTGTGGGAACACAGTCGTTCAAAATAGAGCCACGTTTATTTCCTGTTGCAGGAGGCAGATGAGGAGTACACCAAACGCAGGGTATTTCATGAGGTCAGGCAGGCAGGATACAATTAACAGAGAGGAGAGCTTACTGACCACTCTAACAGCAGACAGACAGAAATAACTACTATCTAGTAGTAGTAGCACAAGAAGATAACACTAACAAACCAGCACTGACTCACTGGGGGAGACGGACATAAATACACTGATGACAACAGCTGGTGAGACAGGAGATAAGACTATACGTAGGAAAACACTGGGCACTGCCAGAAAGAGAGTGCAAGAGATGCTGATAAAAGACTGCTTCTGTCACAGAAGGAATCTACATTTGGGAACATTTGAGAGAGTTTGACTTTTGAGAAATCAATTTAATGAGGACATGTCGAGCACAGATTGAGGCTGTATGTACCCCTTCTAGACCTTCTCCCCATTGCGCTGCAGTTAAAGCCACTCCCAAATCCCCCTCCCATGCAGATCGTATAATCTCCAGCGATGGGTTGTGTAAATTAGACAAGAAATTGAAGGCTCAAAGAAAAACTGAAATTCCATGAGCATCTCATCAGGCAGGAAAGGAAGGAGTCTTAGCTTTAAAGTAACTGAGAAAGAAGTGGGATTGTGGTAAATTAATTTCACAGCTTTTCAAAGGTAGAAATACTGTATCTATGTAAAGGGCCTTCTATGCCATTACTTTCCCATATACCAAAAGACTCCTCCATTATAGAAGGGGAGAATAAGTGTCTGGGATAAATAGGGGCAAGCAGAGAGCCTCCTTGCCACCCATAGATTTTCCTGATATTAATTGGACCACATCCCACTGTGTTACAATGGGATTATTCTTAAAGGAACACGCCAACATTTTGGGAAATTAGCCTACCGTCTTCTCCAGAGAGAGACAAGAAGATGGATACCAGTTTCCTCTCTGTGCGTTCAGTAGAAAGCTACAGTATCTGGCTGCATGTTAGCCTAGCTTAGCACAATGAATGGAAGCGGACAGTCCCGGTTAGCCTAGGCATTGTCCAACTAACACCTCTCCCTAACCGGCTCTGTCCACTTCCATTCATTGTGCTAAGCTAGGCTAACATGCAGCCAGATAGCTTTCTACTGAACGCACAGAGACGAAACTGGTATCTAGTTTCTTGTCTCTCTCTGGAGAAGACGATAAGCTAATTTCCCAAAATGTTGCTATGTTCCTTTAATATAAGATAACATATGAGAAAACAAAAGAGCATTCTGAGATGTCAAATGGCATGAGTTGCATTCCATTTGTACCCAGCTTGGAATTTTAGCATGTTTATTAAAATGAGCCCAGAAGGAGAGAGCGTGAACATTACATGCAGTGGTGATTTTATCTCTGGTTGCACTATGTTTTAATGACATCACGTGCACGCGTGCTCCCGCGCATGCGCATAAATGTTCCCTCATGAGTAAAGAAGATTCCTAATTGCCTCTAGGAATGGAATGTAACACATTTCATTCACAGGTTTTGTGTGAATGGTCCAACTGTAGTATTTGAACACACCTGACGACCTGAGCTATTGTTATGCAAAGTAGCCAGGTGGGTACTTGGCGCAGAGTCGAGTGGAACGCATTCTTGTGTGCACGCGCGTGCACATCCGTGCATGTGTGCACGTGCTCATCCGTGCATGTGCGTGCACGTGCTCCTGCTCAAAGACCTGGTGGAACAGCGTGCAACCTTGTCCCATGAGCACTGCATCACTGATTACATGCCAAATAATATACCTGGAGGATGTGGAAGTCCCATCCCCCATCTAATGTCGGACAGGCAGGCAGAGGAGAGGATGAGAGGCCTTTCAGTCTTGCTAAGTGAAGAGCTTCTGTGACTGCTATGAGAGCCGTCTCTGTTTTGAAGCCTGACTGATTTGGGTCTATAGAATAGAATAGAAATACTTTTATTATCCCGAGGGAAATTTGACACTGCAAATCGTGACTAGGAGGTCATTCTGTAATAGATACGCAGTAAGCTGATTGGATACGACACGTTCAAGTGATTTAGAGAGGAAAGATGGAAGAAAGACATAGTTATCTATGATGGTGGGGTTCGGGGTTGGTTTTTTGATGAGTGGTGTGACTCTAGCTTGGGTGGGAACCACCCCGGGGCCAAAGGCTTGATAGCCAGGACAAATAAAAGTGGGGAAAGGGGGCAACCTTGCCAGCAGGGAGATCTAAGGGAGTTGGTAACAGAGGCAAGAGGGGACCGATACAACTCTTTAACCCAAGCTTGTCAAGAAAGTGGTTCTTGACAAACCTGGTCTGCTCTCTCTAGCACTATAATTGATGGGAGAACCTTATCTAATTGTGTGGAAAGCATCTTAGCTAACAGTTTAGTATCCACATCTAAAAGGCTGACGGGTCTACACGAACCTGGATCCTTAGGGCCTTTACCTTCTTTTAATAGAACTGATAGTGGGCGGGCAGGTGGCGTAACAGAGATTGCGTTCTTCACCAAACCCCGGAGCGGCTAGATTCGCCTGTTCGAATCCAGCTCACAGCTCCGGGGTTGTCACCAGCTTGGCTGGCCATTCACACTAATACAATTGGCAGTATTAGAGGGTGGGAGAAGCTGGCGGGGTGGGTCCGGGTCATTGTAAACAGCGACTCCTACAGTTCGGTCGGGGCGCCTGCTAAGCGCGGATAGGACTTGAGTGGGATAGTGTGATCCTTCCACACGCTACGCCCTCTCAATGAGAATCCACGCTGCCAGGTGAAAAGAAGCGGTTGATTGGCTGGGCGTGTCCACTCTCCCAGACCGACTGTGGGGGGTAAGTGCGCAGCGACCAGGAAGGGGATTGGGAATTGGCATAACGACTAACATTGGGATGGGAGAAAATCGGAGGAGAATGGAAGGGGAAAAAGATTAAAAAAAAAAAAAAAACTGATAGGGACGCCTGATAAAAGGTGGGAGGAAAAGTCTTGGCCTCAAAGGCCTCATTAACACATCCTATGCCACGCTGTTTCCGGGGGACGGCTATGCGAGGCCACCCATTAAACTAATGGAGTCCGTCACCTTGTTTGTAGAGCTATATTCTATATTATAGCTATGGATACAATACTATAGTCATTTGACACTGAGTTTCTTCCGGTCAAGATGCAAAAAAGAAAAAAAAAATCCATCCATACGTTCCCGTTTTATACCGTGGTGAATATGAGTGTTATTTCAGAATGATCCAGGCTCATTCCTGGGAGGCTGGTTATAAGCCGCAACGTGTATTATACTAAATCCATTGGCGTTTTGTCCCTACAGACACTACAATTAAAAAATCAAATGCATATGATAGGTATTATGTTCCATCATGAGCTTAGTGCTGGGTGTGCGAACTTTTGTGAAGCTGCAGAGCCGGAGCAGCAGCAGCACAGTGCAGTACTCCAATTCAGCCATTGGCAATTCAATGTTGGGTGGGGGGCGCTGCTGTGCGGTCCCCAGATAGAGCCAGAAAAGAGCCAATAACAGCTGAATCTGCTGCTCTGCATCGACATATTCTCGCAAATAAGTCATTGGGAGGTGGAGAGAGAGAGTCGTCACGCAAACCCACGATAATGTTGCCGTCTCTCTCTGCCAAATTTCTCAGTTCTTCGCTTGATATAATTAATACAAATGTCCAATATAACGGAATTCGTTAGCTCATAAAAATGTGATTATAACAGACTGCTGTTTTTAATGTCGGGCGACTGCCCACAGACACCTATTTGATTTAAAGTCGGCAGCAGCACGGAGTCTCGGGACTTATTTTATTTGGAATATAATGACTTTATACGCAAAAGTAGCCTAGTTTTAAGTAAAAATATTATAAATCTACATGCCTTGATGATGTCATTCTTTTGTTTTGTTGTCATTCTTTTGCCTATCAATTGTTTTTAAGCTCAATAAACTCTGACCGGAATTTCTCTCATTTGACCGGTAGATTGAAATCTACCGGACACTGAGGCCGGCAACAATTTTTTCTAACGGAAACCCTGATTAGGCTAACAACAACAAGCTTAACACATCAGCGATCTTGTTGTGACACTAAACTCTCCGCTCGGTGGTAAATTGGGTTTATGTCGGTTTTGTTTAATCAATAAATGAGGCAGAATACACAGTGAATCCATCCTTTTTTGTTTATTGCACTTGGTGCTGTTGCAAACAAATCCTGAATGAAATGCATCCTTAGCGAGGCAGTAAAGATGGCGGCTTTCTGCTTTTGTGCAGGAGGCTCCAACGTCTCTTCTGACCAATCAGTGGTCTGCAGTGTTTCACGTGACTTTTCTGGTACCACTTCTACCCAATAGGGTCGCTTGGAACCGAGTAGGGTATATCTGCAGAGCCGCAAGCCCAACGTCTGGGCGCTACTTTATTATTATTATAAAAAACAGCTGTGATGCGGTATTCAGCCTAACTCTGCGGTGGGCGTGATGCAACAGCGATACCGCGGTAATGCGGTTATCGCGGCAGCTCTACGCACAGCCCAAGACACAACGTTTCAAATGGTGCTCGATACCGCCGCCTGGTAGGATGCGGCCGGTACTGCACCTACAGAGTCCCAATATGCTGTTTACAGGCAGAATACAGCTCCCTGACATTGAATAGGGTATTCAAATCGAAAAAAAGGAAAAACGCACCAGAAACGAGAATCTTTGTTTATGGCACTGAACAACTTAGGCCCAGAAACGAGAATTCTCGTGAATGGCACTGAATGGGTTAAAGGCGTCAAGTAGTACTGAGATTCGGCCTTGAAGAGTTCAGAAGTACACCTGTCAGGCCTGGGGATTTGGAGCTTTGCATACTTTTTATTGCCTGTGCTAAGTCTTCAAGGGAGAAAGGCTCATCCAGGCTTATAACTCGCCTATATTATTAATTATAATTTATCTAGAAAGTCACTAATTAATGAGACTCCGAGGTATAGAGATTTGAGTAAAATTATTCAAATACCTTATTAATTTCCACTTGTTCAGTAAGAATTTCGCCACAGGTCATACGGACTTCCGCTATAAGTCTTGATGCAGCTGCTTGATGCATCTGATAGCCCTGCTATCATTACCCTGCTCATACAATCTACAGTATGTCTGGTCTGTAGTATTAGCTTAGCCAATTCATCAGTGGAAAGGAGACCAAATTCTGATTGGAGGGAAATCCTCTTTATTATAAAGGTCTGGAGAGGGTGTAATCCAATATTTCATCTGAAGTCTCGGATATGTGAGCATTGAGCAGATTTAGTATAAGAAATTATTTGCCTGAATGCACTACTACTACAACGGCTCAGATTAGGGGTGGATTACGAATTAAGAATTCGATATACAGTACTCATTGTCGGTCATTTACAGCACATTATTTATGTCAATACCTACTCAGCCTTCTGTGTAGCTGAAGCTAAATGTGTCAAGTACCACATATTGACCCATGATAGGTTCAACCTCTTAGTGACATCACACATGCAATACAGAGAAGCTCTCCCTGAAGAATTGAGTGGAATAATTTCAATAGATATTGAATTGATAACAATCTGTATAGTCAAAGTGACAAATAACAATCTGTATAGTCAAAGTGACAAATAACAATCTGTATAGTCAGTCACAAATAACAATCTGTATAGTCAAAGTCACGATTAACAATCTGTATAGTGTGGCAATTCTAAGTGTAGGGGTGGCAGAATAAAACAGACAGACGAGTGGTGTTTCCCAAAATATTACTTTTCCTTTATTTTCTAATCAAACAAACAATTCACGGTTCTCCTCACTCTCTCTCTCTGACTTCACCTAAGACTGTCTGCCAGGCGTCTTTTCCGCTTGCCTGTCTGTCTCCTTGCCCCTGATATGAGAGCGTGAGAGGGTGTCCTTGGGCCCTATTTTGTTCACCCTCCTCAACACGCGCACCGCGTCGTGATTCGCCAGCCGGTCTTGATGGCCTTCTAGCGACCGGTGCTTCTGGAAGCAGACGCCCAAATATGGGCAGCGCCTAGCCATTGGGCCATTACTTCAATTGGGTCGTCCTTCAATCACCAAGCCCAGTGGTGGCTTGGGGTTGCCACAATAGTCAAAGTGAGAAATAACTATCTGTATAGTCAGTCAGTGACAAATAACAATCTGCAGTCAGTCACAAATAACAATCTGTATACCGGTAGTCAAAGTCACAAATAACAATCTGTATAGTCAAAGTGACAAATAACAATCTGTATAGTCAAAGTGACAAATAACAATCTGTTTAGGCAAAGTCACAAATAACAATCTGTATAGTCAAAGTCACAAATAACAATCTGTATAGTCAAAGTGACAAATAGCAATCTGTATAGTCAAAGTTACCCATTTTTGAGTGGAGGGGATCTGACGACCTAACATTTGTCTTTCTGCTCCTTATGTTTTATAAAGGTGAAGGACATTCTCAACATAATCTCACCTGTGGCAAGGAAGAGACAAGAGGTATGTAGTGTGTGCGTGCGTGCCTGCGTGCGTGCCTGCGTGTGTGTGTGTGCGTGTGCGTGTGTGTGCGTGTGTGTGCGTGCGTGTCCACACATGCACCTTTTAAGCCTGTGTGTAGAAACATGAAGTAGATGAGACGGACCCTGTTTCAGTAAAGTGTGGACTGCGGAAGACAATCGCCACATGTCTTTGTCTGAGCATCTGAAAGCAGAGCTCCTGTGTCAATATCAAAGGTCCTAAGCTGCGTGTTCTCCGGTCTCCTGACGCCAGCCACACCCTGCTAGTGTAATCAACATAATGCCCTCTACCTACAGTCCATACCGACAATCGTCTGAACCCTTTTGTGTCAATAGCTGGCTCGTAGGTCTGTATAGATCTTGTTCTTAGAGAGAAGGGTCAGGAGTTTTTAGTAGCTCTGCCTACTGATCACCAAGCCAGGACATTCAAAAAGATAGTACATCGTCATTTTTGTTTCTTTATTTGTGTGTGTGTGTGTGTGTGTGTGTGTGTGTGTGTGTGTGTGTGTGTGTGTCTGAGAAATGGGCACCAACTTCCTGTTGGCATTAGTTAGCGATGCTAGGGCAATAGTGTTTCTTCAAAACATTGCAACTAATAGGAGTCTCTGCCATGTAAATAACAAAGACACACAGTATCACAGATACGATACACTTGATACAAAGCAAAGCACATGTTAGAGTGGCTAGCTGTGAGTGAGTCGGTCAGCTGCTTTGCATCTACAAATGGTGCTGTAATTATTTGGTCAGAAAGCAGAAAGCAGTCTACTGCTAGCATGGTCGTAACCAGGTCCTTTGAGTGTGATGAGTTCATGTCATGTATCTGACAGACAAGGTCCGGGGAGTTTTGTTGTAGCTGATGTTAAGATTGGATCATCTGTTTCTGTTTAGACCAGTCCCATAGGTTCTATGTTGTGTGTCCCGCCCCCTGCTCAGCTTGAGTGAAGCATCTGAAAACCAATCAACCATAATGCGATTTAGAGCATAAAATTCCAGCTAAATTGCAGCTTGCTAGACCGACCTTATAGCAGTACAGGTACCTACCTACTTAGTAATATTGTAGCAATACAGGCACCTGAATAGTATTGTAGCAGTACAGGTATCTAATGAGTAGTATTGTAGCAATGCAGGTACCTACTGAGTAGTATTGTACCAGTACATGTACCTACTGAGTAGTATTGTAGGTAGCAGTACCTACAAGCTTCACCACTTATAGTTAAAGTTATAGTTATCAGCAGTTACATTAGTCACATCTTGATAGTAAAGGATAAGGCCAGTGTAATTACATTGTTGCAATGAACACAGGCATTGTAGCTTTTTCCTGGAACTATCTTATGATGTGACGGCAATTGCTTTTCTACTTGAACTGGAAGTACTTCCGAAGCAATCTCTGTCACTTCATAAAGTAGCTTCAGGATAAAGTAGCTCCAGGATAAAGTACATAAAGTAGCTTCAGGATAAAGTAGCTTCAGGATAAAGTACATAAAGTAGCTTCAGGATAAAGTACATAAAGTAGCTTTAGGATAAAGTAGCTCCAGGATAAAGTACATAAAGTAGCTCCAGGATAAAGTAGCTTCAGGATAAAGTACATAAAGTAGCTTCAGGATAAAGTACATAAAGTAGCTTCAGGATAAAGTAGCTTCAGGATAAAGTACATAAAGTAGCTTCAGGATAAAGTAGCTTCAGGATAAAGTAGCTTCAGGATAAAGTACATAAAGTAGCTTCAGGATAAAGTACATAAAGTAGCTTCAGGATAAAGTACATAAAGTAGCTCCAGGATAAAGTACATAAAGTAGCTTCAGGATAAAGTAGCTTCAGGATAAAGTACATAAAGTAGATCCAGGATAAAGTAGCTTCAGGATAAAGTACATAAAGTAGCTTCAGGATAAAGTACATAAAGTAGCTCCAGGATAAAGTAGCTTCAGGATAAAGTAGCTTCAGGATAAAGTACATAAAGTAGCTTCAGGATAAAGTAGCTTCAGGATAAAGTACATAAAGTAGCTTCAGGATAAAGTACATAAAGTAGCTTCAGGATAAAGTAGCTTCAGGATAAAGTACATAAAGTAGCTTCAGGATAAAGTACATAAAGTAGCTTCAGGATAAAGTACATAAAGTAGCTTCAGGATAAAGTACATAAAGTATCTTCAGGATAAAGTACATAAAGTAGCTTCAGGATAAAGTACATAAAGTAGCTTCAGGATAAAGTAGCTTCAGGATAAAGTACATAAAGTAGCTTCAGGATAAAGTACATAAAGTAGCTTCAGGATAAAGTACATAAAGTAGCTTCAGGATAAAGTACATAAAGTAGCTTCAGGATAAAGTAGCTTCAGGATAAAGTACATAAAGTAGCTTCAGGATAAAGTACATAAAGTAGCTTCAGGATAAAGTAGCTTCAGGATAAAGTAGCTTCAGGATAAAGTAGCTTCAGGATAAAGTGGCTTCAGGATAAAGTAGCTTCAGGATAAAGTAGCTTCAAGATAAAGTAGCTTCAGGATAAAGTAGCTTCAGGATAAAGTACATAAAGTAGCTTCAGGATAAAGTAGCTTCAGGATAAAGTAGCTTCAGGATAAAGTAGCTTCAAGATAAAGTAGCTTCAGGATAAAGTAGCTTCAGGATAAAGTACATAAAGTAGCTTCAGGATAAAGTACATAAAGTAGCTTCAGGATAAAGTAGCTTCAGGATAAAGTACATAAAGTAGCTTCAGGATAAAGTACATAAAGTAGCTTCAGGATAAAGTAGCTTCAGGATAAAGTACATAAAGTAGCTTCAGGATAAAGTACATAAAGTAGCTTCAGGATAAAGTTACTTCAGGATAAAGTAGCTTCAGGATAAAGTACATAAAGTAGCTTCAGGATAAAGTACATAAAGTAGCTTCAGGATAAAGTAGCTTCAGGATAAAGTAGCTTCAGGATAAAGTACATAAAGTAGCTTCAGGATAAAGTAGCTTCAGGATAAAGTAGCTTCAGGATAAAGTAGCTTCAGGATAAAGTAGCTTCAGGATAAAGTACATAAAGTAGCTTCAGGATAAAGTAGCTTCAGGATAAAGTAGCTTCAGGATAAAGTAGCTTCAGGATAAAGTACATAAAGTAGCTTCAGGATAAAGTAGCTTCAGGATAAAGTAGCTTCAGGATAAAGTACATAAAGTAGCTTCAGGATAAAGTACATGAAGTAGCTTCAGGATAAAGTAGCTTCAGGATAAAGTAGCTTCAGGATAAAGTACATAAAGTAGCTTCAGGATAAAGTACATAAAGTAGCTTCAGGATAAAGTAGCTTCAAGATAAAGTAGCTTCAATATAAAGTAGCTTCAGGATAAAGTACATAAAGTAGCTTCAGGATAAAGTACATAAAGTAGCTTCAGGATAAAGTAGCTTCAAGATAAAGTAGCTTCAGGATAAAGTAGCTTCAGGATAAAGTAGCTTCAAGATAAAGTAGCTTCAAGATAAAGTAGCTTCAGGATAAAGTACATAAAGTAGCTTCAGGATAAAGTAGCTTCAAGATAAAGTAGCTTCAAGATAAAGTAGCTTCAGGATAAAGTAGCTTCAAGATAAAGTAGCTTCAGGATAAAGTAGCTTCAGGATAAAGTAGCTTCAGGATAAAGTACATAAAGTAGCTTCAGGATAAAGTAGCTTCAGGATAAAGTACATAAAGTAGCTTCAGGATAAAGTAGCTTCAGGATAAAGTACATAAAGTAGCTTCAGGATAAAGTACATAAAGTAGCTTCAGGATAAAGTACATAAAGTAGCTTCAGGATAAAGTAGCTTCAGGATAAAGTACATAAAGTAGCTTCAGGATAAAGTAGCTTCAGGATAAAGTAGCTTCAGGATAAAGTACATAAAGTAGCTTCAGGATAAAGTAGCTTCAGGATAAAGTAGCTTCAGGATAAAGTAGCTTCAGGATAAAGTAGCTTCAGGATAAAGTAGCTTCAGGATAAAGTAGCTTCAGGATAAAGTACATAAAGTAGCTTCAGGATAAAGTACATAAAGTAGCTTCAGGATAAAGTAGCTTCAGGATAAAGTAGCTTCAGGATAAAGTACATAAAGTAGCTTCAGGATAAAGTACATAAAGTAGCTTCAGGATAAAGTAGCTTCAAGATAAAGTAGCTTCAAGATAAAGTAGCTTCAGGATAAAGTAGCTTCAAGATAAAATAGCTTCAGGATAAAGTACATAAAATAGCTTCAGTATAAAGTACATAAAGTACTTCAGGATAAAGTACATAAAGTAGCTTCAAGATAAAGTAGCTTCAAGATAAAGTAGCTTCAGGATAAAGTAGCTTCAGGATAAAGTAGCTTCAAGATAAAGTAGCTCCAGGATAAAGTAGCTTCAGGATAAAGTAGCTTCAGGATAAAGTACATAAAGTAGCTTCAAGATAAAGTAGCTTCAGGATAAAGTAGCTTCAGGATAAAGTACATAAAGTAGCTTCAAGATAAAGTAGCTTCAGGATAAAGTAGCTTCAGGATAAAGTACATAAAGTAGCTTCAAGATAAAGTAGCTTCAGGATAAAGTAGCTTCAGGATAAAGTAGCTTCAGGATAAAGTACATAAAGTAGCTTCAGGATAAAGTAGCTTCAGGATAAAGTACATAAAGTAGCTTCAGGATAAAGTAGCTTCAGGATAAAGTACATAAAGTAGCTTCAGGATAAAGTAGCTTCAGGATAAAGTAGCTTCAGGATAAAATAGCTTCAGGATAAAATAGCTTCAGGATAAAGTAGCTTCAAGATAAAGTAGCTTCAAGATAAAGTAGCTTCAGGATAAAGTAGCTTCAGGATAAAGTAGCTTCAGGATAAAGTAGCTTCAGGATAAAGTAGCTTCAGGATAAAATAGCTTCAGGATAAAGTAGCTCCAGGATAAAGTAGCTTCAGGATAAAGTAGCTTCAGGATAAAGTACATAAAGTAGCTTCAGGATAAAGTAGCTTCAGGATAAAGTACATAAAGTAGCTTCAGGATAAAGTAGCTTCAGGATAAAGTACATAAAGTAGCTTCAGGATAAAGTAGCTTCAGGATAAAGTAGCTTCAGGATAAAATAGCTTCAGGATAAAATAGCTTCAGGATAAAGTAGCTTCAGGATAAAGTAGCTTCAGGATAAAATAGCTTCAGGATAAAGTAGCTTCAGGATAAAATAGCTTCAGGATAAAGTAGCTCCAGGATAAAGTAGCTTCAGGATAAAGTACATAAAGTAGCTTCAGGATAAAGTACATACAGTAGCTTCAGGATAAAGTACATACAGTAGCTCCGGGATAAAGTTGTTTTCTCAGCACAATCCATGCTGTTCCTCATACTAGCTCCGGATAGTTAGCCACAAACCAATGCAAAGTCAATGCAAAGGGGTCGAGCTCCTGTCTGTACAGGCTGACTGAAGCTCCCTGGAATTATACCTAGCAATTCTTATTGTCCTTCTAGGTTGCTGGGTTGAATTAATCTACATTATGAAAATAACGACATTAGCAATATCTCTGTTATCTTCGCCAGGCCATCTTTGAGATCATCACATCTGAACATTCCTACCTGCACAGCTTGGGCATCTTGGTGCGCCACTTTAAGAACAGTGAGGCGTTGAAGAGGACCATGACGGCCACAGAGCACCATCACCTCTTCTCCAACATCTCCGTCATCCATGGAGTGAGCAAACGGTAGGCTACTCGGTGGTGGTGGAAGAAGTACACAGTTCCTTTACTTAAATAAAGGTAGTTGAACAAAAGTAAACATTTGTCACTATAATTAGTAGTTTAATTATTATGACGAATGTTCCTGACAACTACTTTTATATAGAATATGTAGCTCTACATGCACCCATGAGAGAGCGCTACATGCACACATGAGAGCTTTAAACACTTTGAACGCCAGCCGTGTTAGCCATCCTTGTACTCAGTGTGCTACCGCTGTACAAAATTGGGATTTTCACTGTGCATCGCGGTGTTTGCAGGGCTATATCTATATTCTATACTATAGCTATGGAGACAAAAGAATAAATTTTTTCATGTATACGTTCGCGTGTTATACCGTGGTGAATATTGTATAGTTTCAGAGTGATCCTGGCTAATTCCTGGTAACTGTGTTATGGAGCGATATGTGAAGGATTATTTGTATTTTCAGGCTGTAGTGTATAGGCGCCTATACAGCCTGAAAATACAAATAATTATTACCCTTGTGTGTCGTGTCATCATCACATACAGCAATATACTGAGCACACATTAGGAACAAACACATTTTCAAATGTAACGTTAGCGGCCACCACATCAAGTATGTCTACACAACAAGAGTTGTAGGTCGGAAATGATGGAATAGATTTACCAACAAAAAAGGTGTTTAGCCTGCTCATACCTTAATAAAAGCGTGGGGCAGCACGAATAACTTGGCTCTGCTAATATATCGTGCTTCCATTCAAACAGACGGCAACAAACATGAAGTCAAGTCAGACTTCCGTCTGCACCCTGGCCAGGGTACTCCTGGGTCCTAGTGCCCACCCCGTTACACTATATGTCATGCACATGTATTTTATATGTTAATAAAATTGCATTTATCTATAGTCCTCCTAATTCTGTCACTGTTTGATGTCACAAAGAAGGGTGTATCCGAAAGCTGTCTACAACATTTGTAACAGGTGATGAAAAAGCAAACAAATAATTAACTATTAGACATTTGTTAACACATTGTCTGCCAGGCATTGTACCCATCCTTATGCCCAGTCTGCCAGTGCTGTAACCCTATGGAGATGTTTACCTTCTTTGCAGGGCTATAACTTTTTAAATATTATAGCTATATCGACATTACTATGGCCCATTCAACATCGGGTATCTATCGTTCCGGATGTGGGAACCTTATATTTTTCCATTCATACATTGTCGTGTTAGTACCGTCGAGAATATAAGTATGTTTTTAAGGTTTTCTGCAGTAATTCCTAAAATGCGAGTTATAGGCCCTGACTCATAGATAGATTATCGATTGGCGTTTCTTTCCTATACACGCTATATTAAAAAATTCAAATGTATATGATCGGTATACATTATGCTTCATCATGCATGAAGGAAAGGGGGGGGGGGGGGGGGGGTCGTTTATAATTCCTTGATCGTCGGTAGCGTCTTTTTTTACTATGGGTTGATACGTTGATCAGATGGATTGCCATGAAATGAATAAACAATCGGGCTGAAAATAACGTTATATTCCTCTTACCGTTCGCAGATGAGACTGGAGGAAAAATATTCCAATTATTTGACGTCGATCTGCTAGATCCATTTCCTGTTTGTATGACGCAATAAACGCCGAAATCATATTGATTATTGCGTTTCGAAAGCGATCCCAATGCACTTGAGTGTGTATCTAGATCCACGCTACAAGCTATTACTGCCGGAGGAATTTCCTCGATGCACCAAGCGCCACTTCCGGTTTGGCTTGAAGTGTAACTCGCCCGACATCCACCAGGCGGCGGTATTGAGGCGTTGCAATATCAGACAGGGTCCAGCTGCAGTCCCGGAGGGAGGCTGGATGAATTATGAATGCCATGGCGAAAAAATGAAATATTGATCCCAAAAACGAGTTAACTCGTTTCTGGCGCACAACGCATGGCGGGCAATAACGAGTATACTCGTTTTTGGCATCCAATGTGTTAATGATGAATAGGCTTCACTTCAGATTAGGGCACACAATAGCATCTGAAAATGATTTATAGATGTTTTATGAATGTCTTAACAAATCATTTGTTGAACATGAACAAATAAATGGAGGTACAGTATAGTCGTCTTTTCATATCCATTTTTCAAAGCATCTACAAATGTGTTACTACACATTAAACAACATTATTTAATGATGAACAAATCAAGTACAAACAATGTTGATAATGAGTTATAAATAATGTAGAACTAATTTGTAAATGTTATACAAATATAGTTATAAATGATTTAATAATAATTTACGAATGTATATAAATGATTTGTTCATGATTAGTTCATTATCTACAAATACCTTATAAAGGTCTTATAACTGAGTGTTATTATAAAGTGTTACCGAATATTCCAATTGTCTGATCGCGATTTCCAGTATTGACGTCGATCCGGTCCCTGACATGAAGTGGCACAAGATATGCCTCAAATGTGCTGAACGTGTTTTTCGAAGTGATCGGATGAACCACTAGACTTGGCTTGGTCTAAATTATCCGCCCGGATGACATTAGATGTGACACACAGTGTGAAATAAGGTTTCAAAGGGTGGGCGATACTGCCACCTAGCAGGATGCGGCCGGTATTGCACTCTAGGGATCTCAGAATGATTTCCTATGGTAACACCGAGGTCCGTGACACTGCATAGAATAAAAAAAATCGAATAAAAGAAAAAATCGAATAAAAGAAAAAACTATGAAAACCCGAGAAATCTCGGGTTTTGGCGCTCAATCGCTGGCGCCCAATGTGTTAAAGGGCAATTACAAATCAAAGTCATCTTATTAACACAGGCTTTCCTACAGTCTCATTTAACAAGGCTAATGTTTTTTTCTCCCAGTGATACTGACTTGTGAAAAGGAATTAGAATCATAGCTGTGGATATACGCTCATTATACCATGGCTATGAACCATGGCAAATCAGATTTCTTGATTTGAACTACCCGTTTTATAATCCTTTCTTGATCCCTTGAGGAAATCCAGGCATCATAGCAGCACGGGGGAGGGGGGAAGTGGGGAGGGGAGGTATGGGCAGGGTAATAGGGAGACAATAAATATAGGCAATAAATTTTTTTTTATCTGAATATAAAATATGAGAACATTAAACAGCATAAAAAAGGTGCAAATGAGGGTCTGTACCCTATCAGTCATAATATATGTTATAGTGCAGTGTTTAGTGTTAAGAGTCAGACATTTCTAATCGTTTTGCCACTGTTCGTTTTCCAACTTCTGACACCAGTCCGAGCCTCCAATAACAACAGGCCCTCACAGTGTACAGGGGCAGCAGAGGATAGCAACAGGCCCTCACAGTGTACAGGGACAGCAGAGGATAACAACAGGCCCTCACAGTGTACACTACAGGGACAGCAGAGTATAACAGCAGGCCCTCACAGTGTACAGGGACGGCAGAGGATAACAGGCCCTCACAGTGTACAGGGGCAGCAGAGGATAACAACAGGCCCTCACAGTGTACAGGGACGGCAGAGGATAACAACAGGCCCTCACAGTGTACACTACAGGGACAGCAGAGGATAACAACAGGCCCTCACAGTGTACACTACAGGGACAGCAGAGGATAACAACAGGCCCTCACAGTGTACACTACAGGGATAGCAGAGTCGTCCTTGCAGGCCGCAGGGAGTGGTTTCTGGTGGGAAACTGGTCACTTTCAGGTTTTCACAGAGATCAGATTTGGCTTCAGCATTTCTGTAGTATCCTGTGGACTGAACAGGTTGAAACATGTTCGCCAAACAGGTTATACAACTGTGACGCATAAAGCGGCATTCCCTTCGCTTTAAGATAAGCTGGGATGTGCTCTCCTGCTTAGAAGCAATTGCACATTATCGGCTACTGTATTCTCTGTATTGAAAATATAGGCTGCGTGTCAATAGCAGAAGACATTCATCCATCTTATATCGGCTTGTCTGCTAGGATGGAATGCATGTGTGGCATGTGGGAGGTAACACTGATGAAATATGACACATTTGACTCTTTCTCGTGATATAATTCTATGATGGGTGCGGGTCTGAGGGTGTCGTTGTTTACAGGGTGGGGCTGTTGGTCTGGATATCATTGACTCATGGCCTCTTTAACAGGCGGCTTTAAAAAAAAATCTTCTGTTTAGTCAAACGGCCAAATCTAGAAATAGTAATTATTCTAAGAAATAGTTCCTAAGTGGATATCATATTGCTGTAACCGTGAATTACATTTTTCAATATGGGTAAATCAATAGTGATAATAATGATAATAACCATTATTTATGTAGTGGGTTTCAAATGGGTTTAGGTTATCGTAGTATTAAAAAAACACGCATAAAACAAAGGCATGGAAGTAATGTACATTAAAAAAAAAATTAAATAAAAAAAGAACAAAGAATGACACAAAAATGAAATGAGCAAATTAGTCTTTAAAATATATTTAAAAGTAACTGAACTAGTCTTAAAGAGATGGTTCTGATTTTTGGAACCCTAGCCATATTTATTACTTGCCAATGCTGTTATTGATCAGTAGAGTCCTTTCTCAGAACAATCCATGCTGTTCCTCATACTAGCTCTGGATAGTTAGCTACAAACTAGGGATGTTCGATATAGGCTTTTTTTTTACCGATATACCGATATTGTCCAACTCTTAATTTCCGATATCAACCGATACTGATATATGCAGGCCCCCCCCCCCAAAAAGAATTAATCATGGAATTAACACAACATTATGCTTGCTTAAATTTAATCCTCTTTTTCTCCGCCAGATTTTTTCTATTTTTTCTCCTCATCCCAATTTAGTCGTTATGCCAATTCCCCCCCTCCCCTACCTGGTTGTTGTGTGCATGTTCCTCCTACTGGTTGGTACAAGGGAACCCTGAAGTCCACCACATGCTTCCTCCGACACATGTGGAGACAGCCAGTGGCTCTTTTTTCACCTGGCAGCGAGGACTCTCATTGGTGAAGCGTAACGCGTGGGAGGTCACGCTGCCTTCGCCATTTCCTGCCTTTCGCTGAGCAGGCGCCCAGACCTGACCTGTAGGCGTCGCTGTCCACAACGCCAGATTACCACCCACGACTTCCCTCCCCCTAACGAGTTAGTATGACGACCGGCCCAAGCCGCAGGGCAATGCTGACTCCGGGAGTCGAGACCGCAGCCTCTTGCATTGGTGACGAGCGCAATCTCCGCTACGTCACCCGACCGCCCTACATTATGCTTACTTTTGACAATAAGCATAAGCTCGTTTGGATGCATTCAACAAGGCATTCTAAATGTAAACATTATCTGTGCATCTCCCCTTTTCTTCTCTCTCTCCCTTTCTCTTTTCCCCTCTCTCTTAATTATTTTCCTTGTATACTATTGCTACTGTAATTTTATATTGTATTTACTTGTATGCATGTTGCATAACATTGCCAAGTAAGAAACAGGACTTTATTCTATTTTATTTATTTAGCCTTTATTTATCCAGGTAAGTTCATTGAGAATCAGTTCTCATTTACAATAACGACCTGGGCCACATGGCGAGAACATGACTAAATAATAATAATACAATAAATACAGTAGAAGTGCAGCAAGGCGCAGTGCAAGGAGATAAATAAAAGCAGGACAGACACACATGGACCAAACAACGACAGACCAACAGTAGCAGGGCAGACACACATGGGCAGAAGGGAACCAAACAACTAGCAGGTGCAGACATTGTTTAAAAGACACATAATTTTGTCCTTAACACATTAATTGCCAATAACGAGTATACTCCATGCGTTGAGTGCCAACAACGAGTAAACTCGTTTTTATGATCGTTATTTCTTTTATTCGCTATTGGCATTCATAATTCATCCAGGAAGCCTCCGGGAGCCAGCTGGACCCTGTCTGATATTGCAACGCCTCAATACCGCCGCCTGGTGGATTTCAGGCGAGTTACACTCCACTCTAAACCGGAAGTGGCGCTCGGTGCATCAGGGAAAAAGCTCCGCCAGAGATATCTTGTAACGTGGATCAATATACACACCTCGAGTGCATTGGATCGCTTTCGAGATGCAAGAATCAATATGCTTTTGGTGTTTATTGCGTCATACAAACAGAAAATGGATCTAGCAGATCGACGTCAAATAATTGGATTTTCTTTTCTCCAGACGCATCGGGCACAGGTAAGAGGAATCTAACGTTATTTCCAGCTCGATTGTCCATTTATTTCATTGCAATCTGTCCGATCAACGTATGGTGTCTTACTAAAGAAAGCCGTTGGTGACAATCAAGGAATCATAAACGACCCCCCCCCCCTTTCCTTCACGCATGATGGAGCATAATGTATAGCGATCATATGCATTTGAAATTTTTAATACAGCGTGTATAGGGACGAAACGCCAATCGATAATGTATAATACGCGTCGGGGCCTATAGCGCGTGTTCTAGGAATTACTGCTATACAGTCTAAAAACGGTACGACGGTACTAACATGACAATGTATGAATGGAAAAATATAACGTTCCCACATCCGGAACGATAGATACCCGATGTTGAATGTGCCATAGTAATGTCGATATAGCTATAATATTTAAAAAGTTATAGCCCTGCAAAGAAGGTGAGCCACTCCATAGGGTTACAGCACTGGCAGAGAGTGGTAAAGATGGGCATACTGCATGGCACCCAATGTGTTAATGGGCACAAGGTTTGGACACAAGGTTGGACACAAGGTTTTTCAGTGGCATTATATTTTGTATTCGTTTTTTTGTATTTTGTAATTATTACTCAAGTTTTAAGTCTGTATTTATTATTTTTCTTGTCATTATCTTGTCAAAGGTTTTTCAGTGGCAGCGGCCATAGCAGGTACAGGCCTTGGGAGGTGTATGTACTGAGAGGACAGAGTGTACTGAGAGGACAGAGTGTGCTCGAGTTGTGGGTGAGGTGCAGTAGGTTGCTGAGATGAGGGCTAGGGTTCCAAAAATCTGAACTATCCCTTTAATTATTGTTTTAGCATCCTGTTGTCCAGCTCAGCCTCCCTTCTTGTCCACTCAGTTTAAAAAAACATGTAGTTCCTCCTCTGTCAATTCTGGTTCAAATAGAAAAGGGTTTGGATTTTGTAGCAGTGGTTCTCAACCTCTTTCATGTCAAAGACCCCAAATTGATGCACATCAGGCTGCAGACCCCAATCTGATGAGATGTTGTCTCAGGGACCCCAATCTGATTATATTTAGGCAAATTATAGGCTAACTGTCTATACTGTAGGTGATCAGATAACAATGCTATAACTGTCATTCTTCTACATTCTCTCATTGGGCTAAACTTCTAGTCAATGAAATAGGGATCCCTTCTGGGGGGGTTGGAACCTATTGGAACCCCCCAGACATTGCCCTTGGGACTGACCCTTCCTGGTACCTCCTGTACTGGATAAAAGCGTCAGCTAAATGACTAAATGTAAATGTACTGACTGCATGTTTTCTCTCTTCGGTATAGCTTGCCTCAGTCTTCTCTCTCTCTCTCTCTCTCTCTCTCTCGTCTCTCTGCCTCTCTTTTTCTGCAGGTTCTTTGAGGACCTTGAGCAGCGTCACCATGACAACCCGTTGATCCGGGACATCAGTGACATCGTTCAGAACCACGCCGCCCACCACTTTGATCCCTACATCGTCTACTGCTCCAACGAGACCTTCCAGCAGAGGACGCTGCAGAGACTGCTGTGAGTGCAGGAGACCACCGGCTACAGATATATCTACAGAAGAGCTGTATCATAGTAAAACAGTAGTATTCTTGTGGGGGGAGGGTTCACACGCAACTATTGCTACAACAATACAATCAGTCAATAACGTTTCTATGGTGAAACCACAGGAAACTATAATTTTTTGGTAGGCACAGAGACGGTATAATGAAATGGAGCACTGTGGTCATTTTACTTGCCACAAAACAAACCTATTCAGAGAAAATTATTAAATGTGACATTCTTTTATGTGAGATTTAATGATGTTTTAAATCAATCACGATCTCTGCCAAAAGGCTGGGAATTGCGCAATTGAGTGGTTGCCATGGTAACTATGAACTCTGTGGCAGAAAGCACTGAATGACACATTGTGTACATTGTTTGGAAAAAGGGCATTTTTCTTTCACAAAATTGTCTTTTCTGACCAAATGAACCATTCTGCGTTGTTAGTAATTTACCAGCAACCTACAATATTAGAGAAAAACAATGATATGTATAACAGATTGTTCGATACAGATGACTCCCCATTCAAAGAGACAGGGCTCAGGCCCTTTGTTAATTTGCATTATCAGGATGGCAGCAGAGTGACCGGACTTCTCTTTAGACAGAGACGTGCTGCTGTAGGATGGACTTGTTATGGATGTAGGATGGACTTGTTATGGATGTAGGATGGACTTGTTATGGATGTAGGATGGACTTGTTATGGGTGTAGGGTGGACTTGTTATGGATGTAGGATGGACTTGTTATGGATGTAGGATGGACTTGTTATGGATGTAGGATGGACTTGTTATGGATGTAGGATGGACTTGTTATGGATGTAGGATGGACTTGTTATGGATGTAGGATGGACTTGTTATGGATGTAGGATGGACTTGTTATGGGTGTAGGATGGACTTGTTATGGATGTAGGATGGACTTGTTATGGATGTAGGATGGACTTGTTACAAACCGTTTCTTTGTATGAAATGGGACATTTCTCTGAGCTGAAATTAAACTGGAATGGCATCATGGAGACGAGGCCTTCTGGTCTGAATAACAGTTACGCTTAACACGTCCTGAATCCCTTGTCTTTCAAAGTAATGTTGCACTGTCACAATGTATCCACTATCCAGTGTTGATGTAGATGCACCATGACTCTCTCACATCAGCTGAACTGAATGGCATTCTTCCTCGTCAGGTCATGAATGTGCACAGCAAATTGAAACACACAGAAGTGAAAACAAAGGCCTTAGTGGAGGTAATTATGCACCTGGTTCAATTGGAAATTATTTGGTGAGTGCCTCACTCTCTTTGTCGCTCTCTCTCTTTGTCTCTCTCTCTCCAACACTGTGTTAGGTCCAGTAACACAGCGTTCAAGGAGGCTCTGAAGCAGATTGAAAGCAGCAGTGACTGTGGAGGTCTTCCCATGCTCTCCTTCCTCATCCTGCCCATGCAGAGAGTCACCCGCCTGCCACTGCTATTGGATGTCAGTCTAACCCCTCCCTCTGTCATTAGCTGTGTTTATGTGTAGACTGGTAACCTGTGTGTAGGACTGGCGACTAAAACAAACTCATATGAACACTTAAGTAGAGATACAGTGACCTGTTCATAGGACTGATGGAGTTCCACTCCAAATAAAAAGCAAAAAATAAGTTATTTGTCAATTACATCTCAATGAAATGATAAGGTAGCAGTCCCTATAAGACAAGGTATTGATATTTTTTCATAATTTCATGGCGCTGTAATTAACACAACTAAATGAACCCGAATGTAGCTTTTGGATGTGTGTGAGATTATGTGCCTAAGTAATAATCTGCATTGTTTCTTTGTGAAGTGCCCCTTTAAGTAGCAGCTCAACTAAGAATCGCAACCAAAATGAATGATAGGTTCTCCTTCCGTTTCTCACAGACCATCAGCCAGAAGACGCCTGACAAGACGGCGGAGTACTTTGCAGCAGTCTGGGCGCTGCACGCCATCAGCAAGGTAGCCATACATGCCCTGCTCATAGGTCAAATATCAGGTCAAATATCAATCCTGATGAATTGAAAATGGGGGACCCTGATGTAAACAAGACGAAAGTCTTTCTCTGGTCTGCATCCCCTTAACAATTGTGTGTATTGAGCTGTACTGTATTGTACCCATTCTGCAATCTGTTAATAAAGTTTTCAATCAATCAATCAACTCAGCACATACAGAACCAGCATTATCCTGTCCTGCTCAGCACACACAGAACCAGCATTATCCTGTCCTGCTCAGCACACACAGAACCAGCATTATCCTGTCCTGCTCAGCACACACAGAACCAGCATTATCCTGTCCTGCTCAGCACACACAGAACCAGCATTATCCTGTCCTGCTCAGCACACACAGAACCAGCATTATCCTGTCCTGCTCAGCACACACAGAACCAGCATTATCCTGTCCTGCTCAGCACACACAGAACCAGCACTATCCTGTCCTGCTCAGCACACACAGAACCAGCACTATCCTGTCCTGCTCAGCACACACAGAACCAGCATTATCCTGCTCAGCACATACAGAACCAGCATTATCCTGCTCAGCACACACAGAACCAGCATTATCCTGCTCAGCACATACAGAACCAGCATTATCCTGCTCAGCACACACAGAACCAGCATTATCCTGCTCAGCACACACAGAACCAGCATTATCCTGCTCAGCACACACAGAACCAGCATTATCCTGTCCTGCCTAATAGAGGCCTTGCACAGACAGTTTGTGTAACCAGTACTTATTTTTCTTTCAACATGGCTGCCTGTATCCATTGGTAACCACTTTCAAAATAAATGCCTAATTTCTGTGCAGTGGCAGAGTAGGTGATGATATGATATGAACATGATATTACTGTTCCACTGTGACTCGCAACATTTTTGTTGCTGTATTTATCATGTATCGACACATGGCAACCATTGTTTCTTCCGACATGGAGGGAAGAGTGGACATTCTAAACATTCTGTGAAAGGCCTCTATTAGGTTCAGATGTACACAACCTCCTGCTAATGACCAGCGCCAGACAAAGTTCAACGTTAAGGCGTCATGCTTCCAACTCCAAGTGGAAAAAGGGAATTTAGAATGTAATCCAGTTTCTAGTAGCAATACTACCGTTGAGATTATTCTTATTTTCCCAACAGTTGGTCAACAGCTGCAATGACGGAGCCAGGCGGATGGAGAGGACGGAGCAGATGTACACCATCCAGAAGCAGATGGACTTTGGGAAGATAAAGGTATGGCTGGTCAGGGGTCACCAGATAAAGGTATGGCTGGGTCAGGGGTCACCAGATAAAGGTATGGCTGGGTCAGGGGTCACCAGATAAAGGTATGGCTGGGTCAGGGGTCACCAGATAAAGGTATGGCTAGGTCAGGGGTCACCAGATAAAGGTATGGCTAGGTCAGGGGTTACCAGATACAGGTATGGCTAGTAGGGGTGGGAATTGCCAGAGACCTCACGATACGATACTATCGCGATATTTGCGTCACGATACGATAGTATCGCGATACTAAATATATCGCAATACGCTGACTATTACGATATTAATATTGCGATATTATATATTTTTTTATCACGTTTTTTTATTACCTTTTTTCAACTGCAAAGTAAAACTTTGTCAACAAGTTTTATCTAATAAAATAAAGTTCAGTCTGTTCATCTCACTTCAATAATTGTTATTGCAGAACATGGTATTTTCTCAAGCAGGCAGATGTAAACACTGTAATCTGTGTTGCATGTACCTGACAAATTACAGTAATATTCCAATTTAACTGTGTGTGTGTGTGTGTGTGTGTGTGTGTGTGTGTGTGTGTGTGTGTGGACTACTGTACTATTCAGGTATTGAAATGAACAATGAAACTTCCTTATACAAAAAATAAAATATTTTTTTTAATGAATCATTAAATATCGATACTTGGCGTCCCTGTATCGATACAGTATCGCCACGCAAAGTATCTCGATACTACTACGTATAGATTTTTTTTCCCCACCCCTAATGGCTAGGTCAGGGGTTACCAGATACAGGTCAGGCCAGGTCTGTCTGTCAGGAAGTCAAGGAGCCACTGACACAGGGTGGCGTTCAGTCCCAGGTCTCTGAGTTTGTCAACAGGCTTGGAGGGGTGGGGGGTTACAGCATTCTCACATCATTTCCCTGCCTGTTGGGCGGATGGGTGTTTAACTGAAACATTTGATATCATTGGAAACATCTGTGTGCTGTAGATGTGAGCAAAGCTTTGTTTTGATACACATTACACACACTATGATACACATTACACACTATGATACACATTACACACACTATGATACACATTACACACACTATGATACACATTACACACTATGATACACATTACACACACTGAGTAATGTGTACATTAAACACTATGATACACATTACACACACTGTGATACACATTACACACACTATGATACACATTACACACACTATGATACACATTACACACACTGTGATACACGTTACACACACTATGATACACATTGGACACAGTATATTTAAAGATCCCTTCCACTCAAAAACATGTTTCTAATGGTAAATGGACTGCATTTATTTAGCAGCTTTTATCAAAGCGCTTTACAACTTATGCCCCATATTCACCCACGTCAGCTTATAGACTTAAAACTTGTTTTAAATGTTTCTAAAAACCAAACTAATGAATTTTATCTAATCTTAACGGCAGGAAGATACCTGTGTCCCCTCCCAGTGTGTTCTCCTTACAAGGAAACCCGATCAATATAGTGCCTTGTTATAAGTACCCGGGTGTTTTGATCGATGATCGGCTTTCTTGTAGACCTCGTATAGAGAACCTGATCAAAAAGTTTAAACTGAAATTGGGTTTCTTTTATCGCCACAGGACATCCTTTACATTTGCTGCCAGGAAGAAGTTAGTTGCAGCCACCTTTCTTCCTGTATTGGATTATGGGACCTTCTTTATATGCACGCCTCTGCATAATGTTTGCAATCTCTGGACTCTGTGTATCACAGTGCCCTGAGGTTGGTCACATGTTGCAAAGCCCTCACTCACCACTGTACCTTATATGGCAGAGTTGAGTGGCCCTCATTGGCTGCACATCGTCTCTCACACTGTCACACCTTTATATATAAAGCCATTTTAGGCCTACTCCCCCAATATTTATGTGGTTATATTTTAAGAACCCAGAGTACTTACTCCTTACGTTCCAACGACTGTTATCTGCTACATATCCCCAAAGTTTGCACTGAATACGGCCAGCACTCCTTCATGCACTTTGCACCCGCTGCCTGGAATTCACTACAGAGCACTCTAGACCTGAAGGAGCTACTTTCTCTTAGAACATTTAGAAACCTTGTGACTAACTTGGAACCAGCCTCATATCGTTCTTACTCCTGCTCCTTACCCGGCCCATTATTTAACTCTATTGCTCTGACCAGATTGTATCTTGTCTATCTGCTGTTGATTTGGTATTGTTTTATTGTGTAATTTTTGCATTGTCAGTTTTAACTGTCGAAATTCAATGTTTTAAGCTGCTGTCTTGACCAGGCTTCCCTTGGAAAAGAGATCATTGTGTCTCAATGGGACTGACCTGGTTAAATAAAGGCTGAATAAAATAAAATCACACATGAGACCATGCAAGGTGCCAACCTGCTCAACGGGGGCAGTTAGGGGTTAAGTGTCTTGCTCAAGGACACTTCGACATGTTGCCGGAAGGAGCCGTAATCGAACCGAGAACCTTCTGATTACCAGACGACTACTCTACCTCCTGAGCCACTGTCATCAAAATGTTTCTGTATGGTTATCTCCTCTTGGAGGCATGACTTTGACTATACAGATTGTTATTTGTGACTTTGATTATACAGATTGTTAATTCTGACTTTGACTGTGCAGATTGTTATTTGTGACTTTGACTGTACAGATTGTTATTTGTGACTTTGATTATACAGATTGTTAATTCTGACTTTGACTGTGCAGATTGTTATTTGTGACTTTGACTGTACAGATTGTTATTTGTGACTTTGACTGTACAGATTGTTATTTGTGACTTTGACTGTACAGATTGTTATTTGTGACTTTGACTGTACAGATTGTTATTTGTGACTTTGACTGTACAGATTGTTATTTGTGACTTTGACTGTACAGATTGTTATTTGTGACTTTGACTGTACAGATTGTTATTTGTGACTTTGACTGTACAAATTATTATTTGTACAGAACTTGTCACCTGAGCACCTTTTTCACATTATTCCCCTTGAGAGGGAGAACTTCTATGTACTTGTGATGTGTGATGGCATTAATAGGTCAAACCTATCATGGTCCAATATGTTGAAAGCTGAGTAGGTATTTACATGTCTTGAAAAGAAATATGCTGCTGATTTGGAATTCCTGATAAATATCATTGACTGCTTGTTTCCCATTCGCATATTCATAGATCCTTGCATCTCAATGAGGATAAAGTTGTAGAGACGCTGCTGGGCTGGGCTGCCAGACATTTGCAGTAGTTTAACATTCTGAAGGGTTCAAAAAACAAACATTTGGAGGGGATCTTTAAAGCTTTATTAATAGATTGCTACGGGATCACCTATTGTAATATTTATTTTCATGGAATGATGATGTAATAGCAGCACTACCAGAGAAAGCTGTGTCTGTTTAATGATTGTTTGAAGTTGCTACCAAGCAGCTTGGTAAAAACTTCCTAAGATACCACTATGCCATGGATTTCCATATCATTATACTGTGTGTGTCTGAATTCATGCTAGCTTGATTGTTAGTTAGGCGAGTTCAGAATGTTGAACCCCTACCGCCCCATTTCCTACTCACAAATGATGTTGTTGTTCAGTAGTGGATCCATGCTGTTCTTCATACTGGATACCAGCAGTAGTGGGACTGTGGGACCACTGTACAAAAGACCTGTCTCAGTTTGCTTTGTTTTGTTTTACAGTGGCTCACTTAACGGGGGTGGAGTTCTACTTACTTAACTAAGGAGTATGAAGAACAGCACGGATTGTGCTGAGAAAGGTCTCTACCCTTCGACAGCATAATCGCTGAGTAGGAAACGGAGCTAGAGGTCAAGAATTCTGAACCTTTCGGTACTATAGGTCTCTATAGTATAACAGGTTTAACCTGAACCTACCCTTTAACACCGTATAGTAGTTCTACTATAAGCCAAGCCAATCGTCTTATTTTTCATACCTGATTTCAGGCTATACAAATTTGATTTGAAAAGGTATCGTTCTTTTTGGACCTATTTTGTAAATACCGTAATTAACTTGTATTTAACTGTTATTCTCTTTTTCTGTTTTTGTTATTACTGTAAATATAGCTTTGTTTTCTTTCTTCCATTAAAGCACATGTCTCTCTGCCCCTAGCCGTTCCCTCTGGTGTCTGCGTCCCGCTGGCTGAGGAAGCGAGGGGAGCTGGCCGTGTGCACCGAGGAGCTGAGCATCTGGAAGGCCTTCACCCACAGGAGCTACTACCTCTTCCTGTTCAACGACGTGCTCATCGTCACCAGGAAGAAGAGGTCGGTGTGTTAATAGTTGTGACAACATTTCCAATTAGCCCTCCGAGACCCACATAGACCCATGTTTGTATTTTTTAGAGTGAGACAGGGGATCTTTAGGGGGAGATAGCAGGTCAACAGTAGATGATCTTTAGGGGGAGATAGCAGGTCAACAGTAGATGATCTTTAGGGGGAGACAGCAGGTCAACAGTAGATGATCTTTAGGGGGAGATAGCAGGTCAACAGTAGATGATCTTTAGGGGGAGATAGCAGGTCAACAGTAGATCTTTAGGGGGAGATAGCAGGTCAACAGTAGATGATCTTTAGGGGGAGACAGCAGGTCAACAGTAGATGATCTTTAGGGGGAGACAGCAGGTCAACAGTAGATCTTTAGGGGGAGACAGCAGGTCAACAGTAGATGATCTTTAGGGGGAGACAGCAGGTCAACAGTAGATCTTTAGGGGGAGACAGCAGGTCAACAGTAGATCTGTATGGGGAGACAGCAGGTCAACAGTAGATGATCTTTAGGGGGAGACAGCAGGTCAACAGTAGATCTTTAGGGGGAGACAGCAGGTCAACAGTAGATCTTTAGGGGGAGACAGCAGGTCAACAGTAGATCTTTAGGGGGAGACAGCAGGTCAACAGTAGATCTTTAGGGGGAGACAGCAGGTCAACAGTAGATCTTTAGGGGGAGACAGCAGGTCAACAGTAGATCTTTAGGGCGAGATAGCAGGTCAACAGTAGATCTTTAGGGGGAGACAGCAGGTCAACAGTAGATCTTTAGGGGGAGATAGCAGGTCAACAGTAGATCTTTAGGGGGAGACAGCAGGTCAACAGTAGATCTTTAGGGGGAGATAGCAGGTCAACAGTAGATCTTTAGGGGGAGACAGCAGGTCAACAGTAGATCTTTAGGGCGAGATAGCAGGTCAACAGTAGATCTTTAGGGCGAGATAGCAGGTCAACAGTAGATCTTTAGGGGGAGATAGCAGGTCAACAGTAGATCTTTAGGGGGAGATAGCAGGTCAACAGTAGATCTTTAGGGGGAGACAGCAGGTCAACAGTAGATGATCTTTAGGGGGAGAGAGCAGGTCAACAGTAGATCTTTAGGGGGAGACAGCAGGTCAACAGTAGATCTTTAGGGGGAGATAGCAGGTCAACAGTAGATCTTTAGGGCGAGATAGCAGGTCAACAGTAGATGATCTTTAGGGGGAGATAGCAGGTCAACAGTAGATCTTTAGGGGGAGATAGCAGGTCAACAGTAGATGATCTTTAGGGGGAGATAGCAGGTCAACAGTAGATCTTTAGGGCGAGATAGCAGGTCAACAGTAGATCTTTAGGGGGAGACAGCAGGTCAACAGTAGATCTTTAGGGGGAGATAGCAGGTCAACAGTAGATCTTTAGGGGGAGATAGCAGGTCAACAGTAGATGATCTTTAGGGGGAGACAGCAGGTCAACAGTAGATCTTTAGGGGGAGATAGCAGGTCAACAGTAGATCTTTAGGGGGAGACAGCAGGTCAACAGTAGATGATCTTTAGGGGGAGATAGCAGGTCAACAGTAGATGATCTTTAGGGGGAGATAGCAGGTCAACAGTAGATCTTTAGGGGGAGATAGCAGGTCAACAGTAGATCTTTAGGGGGAGATAGCAGGTCAACAGTAGATGATCTTTAGGGGGAGACAGCAGGTCAACAGTAGATGATCTTTAGGGAGAGATAGCAGGTCAACAGTAGATCTTTAGGAGGAGACAGCAGGTCAACAGTAGATGATCTTTAGGAGGAGACAGCAGGTCAACAGTAGATCTTTAGGGGGAGATAGCAGGTCAACAGTATATCTTTAGGGGGAGACAGCAGGTCAACAGTAGATGATCTTTAGGAGGAGACAGCAGGTCAACAGTAGATCTTTAGGGGGAGACAGCAGGTCAACAGTATATCTTTAGGGGGAGACAGCAGGTCAACAGTAGATCTTTAGGGGGAGATAGCAGGTCAACAGTATATCTTTAGGGGAGATAGCAGGTCAACAGTAGATCTTTAGGGGAGATAGCAGGTCAACAGTAGATGCCACATAGAAGTGGTGACAGCATCTGAAAGCTGGGAACCTGGAGATTAATTTGAGATGCAGCTCAGCTCTGTGTCCAGGTGATCTAGTCATTAAAGGAACATGCCAACTTTTTGGGAAATTAGCTTATTTGCCATATACTCTGGAGTTAGACAAGCAGATACATACCCTTTTCTTCTCTGTGCATGCATTAGGCTTAACTCATTGACTGCCATAAGCTTTCGCCATCTTTACTAAATGGCGCCAGCGTTATTGACAATTTTAGCGATGTTTGTAGACCCATCGTGTGTTCTGTATTATAGCTATGGAGTAAGGCTGAGCCCGAACGTTCGAACGTTCGTTCGTTATGTTAACATTCAAATTCTAAATCAAAATTCGAATTTCTTATTTTTAATAAAAAAAAAAAAAAAAAAATTATGTTTATTTTATGTGTATTCATTCTGTTTGAACCAATGTGGTTTTTCTTCACAGTTGCAGATAAAGATTAGGCTACACTAATATTATAGTATACAAAAAATGTTATATTCATTAAAGAAAGTTGATTTAATAAAAAGAGACTAATTTAATCAGATTAATCACTTTATTCAAATTGAGGATTTAGTTTGAGGATATAAGAATTTTTTTTTTTTTTTTTTTAACTTTAATTTTTTTTAATTTTAATTAAAACGAAGGTTCGAACGTTCGTTCGTAAAACCCTGACGAAGTTCGAATCCCAAAAACAGGCTTCGGGGACAGCCTTACTATGGAGACAATAGTATGGCTCATTTGACAGGCATTGTTCATAGTCCATTACTGACTAATTAGTTCATTTCTACACACTGTAGTTTGTTACACACTACACGCTAAACATAGCCCCATTTCCAGAATAATCCAGTCTTTTTCCATAGATCGCGAGATATGACACATTATGCAATAAGCCCAAATCGTTCTGGTTGATTGCCTGAAGCTCCAAATACTCCCAAATCAGTACATATGTGCATTCACAAGATCATCAAGGGGGGGGGGGGTCGTTTTAACTCAAAACTGTGATCGTGTTTGTCGAGCATGTTTTACGTCCGGTAAAACGCAAAACTGGGATTGTTACAAAAACATGTTTCAGGTTCGGTAGAATAGAATAGAATATACCTTACCATAGCTAGAAGGTATTCCAAAAAGAATAATTCCAAGTGATCGCATCGCCATCGCCAGTGTATATGTCTATACTCGTTTATATGGGAAATACGCTTCAGGCAACAACATTTCAAGGCGATCGCTGTGCCTCTCACCCAACTTTTCTCGGGTTTGGCAGAGAAAGAGTTAAGGAACAGCCGCACTGTTAGCCTAGCTTAGCTCATTCACTGGAAGTAGGTGTGCCAGTGTAGCCAAGTTCCCAACAGTCACGAAATACACTCCAAGTACAACTCCAAAGCGTTCTTGTAAACATGTTGTTACCTGTGTATTTACCACGTGGAGAAATAAAAAATAAAAAAAGAATTAGACATTTTCGTTTTCTAAGCAGATATATACTCTGAACTATTATATATTTTGTATTTTAATTTTTTATATATTTATACTTTTCCCCCCCGTCTTTTTCTGTTTTTCTCCCCTCCCAATGTTAGTCGTTATGCCAATTCCCAATCCCCTTCCTGGTCGTTGCGCACTCTACCCCCTACCGTCGGTCTGGGAGGGCGGAGACTATCACATGCTTCCTCCGACACATGTGTACCCAGCCCACCACTTCTTTTCACCTGGCAGCGCGGACTCTCCCTGAGAGAGTGTAACGTGTGGAAGGTCACACTACCTCTCTTAGATCCTTCCCTCGCTGTGCAGGCGCCCCGACCGAACTGTAGGAGTCGCTGTCCACAACGACCCAGACCCACCCACCGGCTTCCCTCCCGCTGACTCTGCCAATCGAGCCAGTATGACGGCCGGCCAAGCCGGAAGCAACGCTGACAGCTGGATTCGATACCAGTGTCTCTTGCGTTGGTGACGAGCGCCTTGTCCGCTGCGCCACCCAGCCGCGGAACTATTATTTCTATTGACATACTCAAAGCACTTTTCTTTTTTTTTACAATGTATGGTGGAAATTGCCTCCTTCATCGCCACTGTGTAGCACCCAACCTCTTGGAGAGAGGGAGAGATAGTTATGGTGAGAGGAAAGGGTATCCCCAATGACCCAGAGCTCAGGTCACAGTAGCTGGTTGCTGGCCCACTCAGTAAACAGACACGCAAGGAACGTGCAATGTGAATGTGTTGCCAAAACGTCTCCAGGCTGGAGTGAATTCCAATAGTGAATTCCAATGGTGCTACAGCTGCCTAACCAGTATGCACCTCAATGAGCTACATACGATCCCACATGCTGCTTCTCTTCACGCATGCATGGTATTCTGGTCAACTGGTAAATTATGATTTCACCGACCATACTAGTAAATTCAAGTACTAATAATGGTACCCCAGTTTAACAGCTGTGACATGACTATGCACCCTGCACCTTCTGTAACCCAGTTTAACAGCTGTGACATGACTATGCACCCTGCACCTTCTGGGTGCATAGAAGGTTAGAAGCTAAACAAAAGTCACTTCTCCACATGATTCACAGCAGTTAGGGGGCAGGGAGCAGGCTGCTAATGCTCTTTAGAATCCTAGCCCTATGTCATACTTCACAACGATGTTGTTGATCAGTGGAGTCCTTTCTCAGCACAATCCATGCTGTTCCTCATACTAGCTCCAGCTAGTTAGCCACAAGCCAATGCAAAGTCAATGGGGTCGAGTGAGGGTCATTAAAATGTACTTTGTGTGACTGTGGAGTAAATTCCATTGAGTCTCAGTCAGCTTGTACAGACGGGTTGCTTCGCATTGGTTTGTGGCTAACTATCCGGAGCTAGTATGAGGAACAGCATGGATTGAGCTGAGAAAGGACTCTTACCGATCAACAACAATATTGGTAAGTAAGAAATTAGACTACGGGTCCAAAAATCAGAACTGTCCCTTTTGAATATATGAAATATTTTCTAAAGGAATTAGGCAAACACACAAAGATAGTTTTTGACACTTAACTTAACACCATAAGTTAACCTAACCTAACGTGTTACCCAACTTGCAATGGGCCTGGTCTACAAGATACACTACACGACCAAGGTACCCATGTACATGTCAAAATACTTCCCAAAGGTCAGTGAATACCACGATCACAACACCAGAGGGAGCTCCACAAATCATGTTAAACCCAGATTTGGCTCAAACAAGGGACTAAACACGTTTCGCAATTATGCCACATCAATGTGGAACGCCCTACCCAAAGCTGTAAAGGAATGTGAATCACTACCCACCTTCAAAAACACTCTCAAAAAACACCTACGGGAGACTGCAATTCGAAACTGGCCCCTACAAATGTCCTAACCCAGTTGTACAGTAAATGACCAAGTATGGCTTTGTCAGAATTCCAATGTACAGTGTACAGTGTCCCCTACCCCCCCCCCCCCCCCCCACCTCCAATGTACAGCCCCCCACCCACCCACCCACCCAACCCCACCCCACCTACCCAACCTCCTCCAATGTACAGTTTCTACGTCAAATGTATATACACTCTTTTTCTGGACACTTTTGTATCACAAACAGTACTGTATTTGCAAATCTGGTATGTCATAAATGTATAGATGTAGCAGTACTGTCTATCTGTATGTCATGTATGTCATATATGTTATGATGAATTGAAAATGGGGGACGCTGATGTAAACAAGACGAAAGTCTTTCTCTGGTCTGCATCCCCTTAACAATTGTATGTATTGAGCTGTACTGTACTGTACCCATTCTGCAATCTGTTAATAAACTTTTCAATCAATCAATCAAAAACGAATGCGCACAACAGCGGTTGTGTTGAGCTTGGTGGGCCCACTCTGCCTGGCCGGGGAGAGGAGAATAGCTTACGATGATCTGTCTTTGTCTGCATGTCTTCAGTGAGGAGAGCTTCGTGGTGATGGACTACGCCACTCTGGAGAACGTGGAGGTGGAGCTCGGGGACGAGGCGGCGGGCCGGATGTCTCCGCCCGCTAAAGGCTCCGGCCCCCACCTCTCTCTCAGACTGCTCATGAGCAAGAACAGCGAGGGCAGAGCGGAACAGATGGGCCTCGTAGCCGAGTCCAGGTACTGTCACAGCTAAGGCTGGGCCATAATGGAAGAAATCAATATCATCATCAATCGTATCCATAATTATGTATCATGGTATCTGCTCACGTAGGTGAAATTCTAGTTTATGTAATCCAGTTGATGTTAATCTCATTGCACAGTTTAGTCATATAGCTGATGTTAATCTCATTGAACTGTGTGGTCATATAGTTGATGTTAATCTCATTGAACTGTGTGGTCATAGATGTTAATCTCATTGCACTGCGTGGTAATATAGTTAATCTAATTGAACTGAATGGTAATAACGTAAAGTGTGACATAAAACCCAAACTGACGTTCCCTCCAATATTTCGGATCACATTTTGGGAGAAATTGAAATTAATATGTGCTTATCATCAATATATTCTGACCTAAAGTTGATTCCTCTCACCTTATCCTTGCTGGTCACTGATGTCCTGACAACCACTGGGACTTCATAAAGGTCTAATCAATTTCCATAAATGTATTCGTGTTATAGGTAAACAAATATGATATAATATTCATTCAGCAGTAATTGTGCAATTGCAGTAATTGTGCAATAAATTTTTTTTACATCAAGGTTACAATAATACAAATAAAATAATGAATAAAAGCACACATTTACTTTTTCAAATCAACTTAGGTGTGAAAGTGAACAGTGGACAACCCCTACGAAGACCTGATTAGATCACAGTAGTCTTCAGTCTAAATGCAGCCTGGACACGTTCACCTCTGATTCTGGCTGAATGACTGTGTGAACCTAGTGTCCAGGTACCACAAGATAAGTCTTAATGTTAGAAGACAGCCTTAATGAGGTGAATTGATCCAGAACCCAAATGAACACATCTGAACCCCAATCCAAGGCTTTGCATCTAGCTCCCTCTACTGACAAAATTCCTCCAAACCTCAGATGTTTTTTTTCTCTTTTATTTTACTATGTTGATGGATAGCACTTTACTTTAGTTGCAAATAATGATTTAAGTGTATTTAAGGAACTGATGAGGGACTATATGTTAAAGCATATAGCATATAGCAACAGATATTGAACTGAGAGTTAACTTTTAGAATTAGAGCTGAGCTCTAAAAGACTTTGTCTATACAGATTGTTATTTGTGACTCTGATTATACAGATTGTTATTTGTGACTTTGACTATACAGATTGGGTCTCATTCACCAACATTGCCAAAAGATTTCTCTTAGGGCAACCATCGTGGAACCGACTAAGACAGAATCGCCGACAAGTACACCCTGATTCACCAACGCGTGGGGAAGCTGTCTTAAGTGGCAAAAACGATCCCAGTTGGGATGCGACAATGAGTTCAAGTTCAAGTTTCTTTATTAGTTGTCATACAGAAATACAGGATACTTTTGTATGAAATGCTTCTTTCTGTTTTGCTCCTGAGAGTGTGCTAGGTAAAAATAGATAATTATAAAAAGTATAATAAGTATAAAATAGAAAGTCAAGTACTTAAACAAGTGTAAACAAGACAGAAATGTTCAATATACGTACAATGCAGAGTAGTTGCAATACAATATAAATGGGATGAGGTAAATGGGATGAGGTAGCTTATGGTGCCATATACAATGCAGAGTGTTTACAATACAATATAAATGGGATGAGGTAGCTTGTGGTGCCACCTTGTGGTGGTAGGGTAAGGTGCAAGGCTTGTGCAATGAGTTGCCAATAATATAATATATAAATATAAAGTGTGTTAGTGTGTAAAGTGGGTGCTACAGTGAGTTGTCCATTTAAAGTGGGTGTGTACGTATGGGTGTGTGTGCGTGCTGTGAGTGTGTTTGATGGTTTGTTACATAGTGTTAATTGTCATTGAGCATCCTGATGGCCTGGGGATAGAAGCTCTTTCTGAGTCTCTCTGTGCTTGCCATGAGACCCCGGTATCGCTTGCCTGACCGCAGCAGTTCAAAGAGGCAGTTGTTTGGGTGGCTAGAGTCTTTTATTATTCTCTTGGCCTTATTCTTACAACGCTTGTTGTAAATGTCTTGGAGAGTGGGAAGCCCACCTCCAATTGTGCGTTCGGCTGAACGGGCCACTCTTTGCAGTCTGCTACGGTCTTGTGCGGTGCTATTCCCAAACCAGGAGGTGATATTGCCAGCCAGGATGCTCTCTATTGTGCATGAGTAGAAGTTCTTAAGGATCTTCTGACTCACGTTGAACTTCCTTAGTCGCCTAAGGAAGTAGAGGCGTTGCCGTGCTTTCTTGACTACACTGTCAATGTGTGTGGTCCATGTCAAGTCCTCGGATATGTGGACTCCAAGGTACTTAAAACTGTTCACTCTCTCGACCGGTGCCCCGTCTATGCTGAGGGGGCTGTAGTCCCTGACCCCCGACCTCCTAAAGTCCACAATCATCTCTTATTGTTTTTCTGACATTCAGGGAGAGGCTGTTCAACTGACACCATCCCGCCCGAACCTTTACCTCTTCCAGGTAGGCCCTCTCGTCGTTTGCAGAGATCAGGCCCACCACCACTGTGTCGTCATTAAATTTGATGATTGTGTTGTTGTTCCGCTGTGCCACACAGTCGTGTATGTACATGGAGTAGAGGAGGGGACTCAGAACACAGCCCTGGGGGGCCCCTATGTTGAGAGTGATGGATGAGGAGGTGCAGTTGCCTGCTCTCACCACCTGGGGTCTGCCCGTCAGGAAGTCCAAGACCCACTGGCAGAGGTCATAGTTCAAGCCCAGGTCCCTGAGCTTGGCTATTAGTTTGGAGGGGACTATGGTATTGAATGCTGAGCTGTAGTCGATGAATAGCATTCTCACATAGTTCCCCTGCCTCTTGTCCAGGTGTGATGCTGCTGTGTGCAGCACATGGGCTATGGCGTCCTCCGTGGACCTGTTGGGGTGATGCAAATTGCAGGGGGTCCAGGTTGATGGGGAGGGAGGAACAGATGTAGCCCTTCACTAGCTTCTCAAAGCACTTCATGGCTATGGAGGTGAGAGCTACAGGGCGGTAGTCGTTGAGGCAAGCAGGCTTGAATTTTTTGGGTACAGGGATAATGGTGGACTTCTTCAGACAGGTGGGGATGACAGCCTGTTCTAATAATAATAATAATAATAATAATAGCTTCATTTTATATAGCGCCTTTCAAAAGACCCAAGGTCGCTTTACATAGGAGGGAAAATAACTAAAGTAACAAACATAGTGGACAGACACAACATAAAAAGTGAGAAATTAGGGGTTAAAGGCCAAGTTGAAGAGGTGGGTTTTGAGCAGTTTTTTTTTAATGAGTCCAGAGTTGGGGTGTTGCGGAGTTCTGCGGGGAGGGAGTTTCAGAGGGTGGGAGCTGCCACACTGAAAGCTCTGTCCCCGAAGGTCCGCAGTCTGGTTCGGGGGATGGACAGGTTAAATATTTCAGTGAATACCGGGGCCAGTTGGTCGGCACAGACTTTTAGGACGTGGCCGGGGTTACCGTCCGGTCCTGCTGCCTTCCTGATATTCACTTTCTTAAAGCCCAACCTCCAGGTTAAACCCTACTGATCAATTATGGGTAGTTTACATCATTGGTATATAATTTCATTATTTATTTTTTTCCATTTGACACCGGAAATGCCACTCTGAAAGAGTTAAAAAGGTCCACGCACGAATAACATGCACGCGCGAATCAAAAAAGCTTATCAAACGCCGACGTCACAACAGGACAACAGGTGCATATTAATGAGCCGAATCTAAAAGCTTATCAGACGCTAGCACCTAGCACGGCCGTGACGTCACTTCAGGAAACGTATGCCTTATGTCCGTCCGGGTCATAGTACTAGATCAATGGTGGCTCACTCGGTGCATCACAGTTAGCCTATATCTCCGCCGTCCCTGCTACAGTCGACTCGGGACCACTACACTCACTGACGTTAGCCTATAGCCCGCCGTCCCTGCGGGTGGTTCTCCTCTTTGTGTGCCCCCGTCCCCGCGGAGGAGCTTGTGGACTCGACAACAGCGGCGGCCGCAGGGCGCCGGAGCCCGCAGCGATAGTTAGCTCATAGCTATCGTGTAACACTAGCCTTTACGGGCTCGAGCACGCTACGGCTGCCGCCGCCGTCGCGTCCATGGGCCCCCCGGCAGGGCACCCGTGGGGACTGGGTGTACAGAGAGGAGAGAACCATTTTGGGTCGGCCGTTCATGCCGGCCAGCGAGCCGGATGTCGGGATATGTTGTTAGCACAATAGCTACCAAGCTAAGCTATGTTATCTACTAACGTTATAAACACAATATGTGTACAACGACACAATGATTTACATTATTACAAATATGGTAACGTGGTTGTGGCTTTTACAAATAGTGGTTAGCTTTAGAGATGGATGGATGGCTATAATCACGGAGCAATAGTTAGGTGAAACAGATACATTTCATTCGGCTAGTAGTAGCAAGCATATATCTATGGTAGCAAGGCTCTCTGCCTGCCACTAGCTGTGTGACTCTCAGCGCCCCCTGGTGAGCCCCCTGGTGCCCTGCACCTGTTGTGACGATCATTTCGATTACACACGCACGTTATGAACCATTGATTAAAATATGCACGTGCGTGGTGATTGTGTTGGGCAGACAAAATGTTTGATAAAAACGCTAAAACTGGGTCAATTTCAATACTTTTTTTCCCCCTTCTTCATGAAAGCCACTGTTGGCCTAGTCCACATTGTTTATTGAACAAAAATACAACGTGGAGGTTGACCTTTAAAGGTCCTCCTCACCTCATGTTCTGTTATCCTGAACACTGAGTCTCCATCGGCAGTGCCCCCCCCCCCTCCCTCCATTGCAGTGGTTTGTAGGCTGATGTTGTTATTCACAGCCTCAAACCTCGCATAGAAGGTATTGAGATAATTTGCCAAGGAGATGTCACTGATCAGCTTGAGTGAGGTGCCTTTGTAGTCTGTCATCGTTCTGAGGCCCTGCCACATACCTCTAGAGTCAGCCTGTTCATACTGAAGTTCAACTTTATCCCTGTAGCGCCGTTTTGCCTCTATTACTGTCCTGCTTATGTTGTATCTCGCCGCCTTGTGTTCATTCATGTTGCCTGTCACAAGCCCGGCGTTGTATGCTGAGGTGCACGCTTTCAGAGCCTCGCGGACGGATTTGTCTGTCCAGGGCTTTTGGTTTGGGTAAACTCTAATTGTGGTAGAGGGGATTGTTTCTTCTTCTACCAAAGTACAAACAAAGTCTAGCACTGTTTCAGTGTAGTCATTAATATTGTCTGTGTTGTCGCGGAACACACTCCATTCTGTACATTCAAGTGCAGCATGGAGTGTCTCCTCTGACTCCACAGTCCAACGCTTAACCTCTCGTGTTACTACAGGGGCGCGCTTGAGACTTTGTTTATACTGAGGTAAAAGAAAGATGGCGTCATGGTCTGATTTGCCGAAAGTGCTAGTAGCTTGAGACTTGTACCCGTTCTTAAATTGCGAGTAGCAATGGTCTAGGATATTCCCGCCTCTGGTGGAACAAGTCACATGCTGATGGAAATTTGGCAACACTTTTCTCAGATTAGCGCTATTAAAATCACCCGCAACCACAATAGCAGCGTCAACGTTAGCCGTTTGGAGTTTGTTTACCTCGTCGTTGTGAAGAACTGAAAGTGCCGCTCCAGTGTTTGCGTGATTGACTCATCACTCGTTGACAAACATGAACATGCGGTCCCGTCTAGGTCATTTGCATACAGACGGCTCCGGCAGCTCCTTAAAAAGCCAGCCAGCAGAGCCGGGGGCAAATGAAACCCGAAAAATAACGCGTTCGAAGAGTAGACGCACCTGCAGGAAAACGTAGAGCTAATTACAGCAATGCGGAAATATACTCCTGCTGGCAGTGGAGCGGAGGAAATTAATAGTAGCGTCAGCACACACACGCGCGCGAGCGTACTGTATAGTCTATGTGCGTAATTAATGAACGCAGTAGGCTTATATTAATTCTAATGACATCAACCTGCATTAAATGTAGTAAACTGCCATGAGAAATGTAGGAAATATGTATGCGGTGGTAAGCTTGACTGAAACCTCAAACGATTGCGGACATGCCATGCAGAGTGTACGGTACATACTGTACTACTATAGGGAAGCGCAGTATCCGTGATCTCCTAATAAAACAAGTCATTCGAATAATATAAGCCTACTGTTCATTCATTACGCGTGTGTCTGTGTGCACATTGTGTGTGTGTGTGAGTGCGCTGAACAGGTGGCCAGGCAGGAGTGAACAAGATGGTATAAATATGGAATTACACTACAGATATATCCACGCAATTAGCTTTAGTTCTTATTTATTTATCCACTGTCATTTCAATGCCATAGAATGCCGTCTTCACCCGGATTGTGTAGCCTAGGGTGCAGAGTTGCCCATTTAAATAGCGTGATTGCTCACTGTTAATTGGATGGCAGGGTTCCAATGTACATGATTACTGTTCAAGTCCACCTGCAAGGTCAAGGTTTTATTTGTCACACGCAACATCATACCGGTAAGATGAGCAGTGGAATGTTTATCCACTGGCTCTTACAATGTATACAATAAGCAAATGTCCAAAACTATAAATAAGAACAACAATAAATAATAACAACATTTATCTGATTTATTGATTTATTCAAAGTAATTTGCAGTGTTTGTGTAGTGCTATTATTTATTTTTCCGACATCAAATGCGTAATTTTTTATCGTACAAATATTGTCATATTTATTTAAATTATGATTAATTAATTCCAAGGAGGCCTGTAGAGTTGACATGAAGGAATCACTATGATTCCTCCCAAATAAAGCACTTAAGAACACGGAGCACACCAGTCTGTCAACTTAAGACTGCTCTTCAGCGCTCCTAAATCCTGCTCTCATTCGGGGCCGAATCCAAGACGAGGGACGGTTGGTGAATCCCAAAAATCGTCCCGAAAAGGTCTTAAATGGCCCCAAGAGCAAATATTTTATCTTAAGTCCGTTGGTGAATGAGACCCATTGTTATTTGGGACTTTGACTATACAGATTGTTATTTGGGACTTTAACTATACAGATTGTTATTTGTGACTTTGACTATACAGATTGTTATTTGGGACTTTAACTATACAGATTGTTATTTGTGACTTTGACTATACAGATTGTTATTTGGGACTTTAACTATACAGATTGTTATTTGTGACTTTGACTATACAGATTATTCTTTGTGACTTTGATCATACAAATTGTTATTTGTGCAGATCTTGTCACCAGAGCACCTTTTCCACATTCTTCCCCTGGAGAGGGAGAACTTTTCTGTACTTTCCTGAAATCTGAGATGCATGTGTGATTGTCACTAATAGGTCAAACCTCTCACGGTGCAATATGTGACCTATATGTAACTTGACACCTTTGACTTCAGCTACACAGAGAACTGAGTATGTATTGACGTGAAGTTTCATTACAAGACAAATATCCCTACAGAGACTAAGGTATATTGTATTGCATCATGTACGGCAACTTTGAATTCCTGGTAAACATCAATGGGTGCTGCTTGTTGCTAATTTCCATATCCATAGATCCTTCCATCCCAATGAGGGTAAAGGTGTAGAGATGCTGCTATGATATTTTCAGTAGTTTATTGAACAATTTGGTGGGAAATAACATATTTATACAAATTGTTATTCAATATAGAAAGAGTTAAAAAAAACATCTGAAGGGGATCTTTAATCATTATTATTGCGCCGCCTGTACTAGCAGTGTTACCATTAGATCTGGTTCAAATGTTCTCCCGGAGGATAGAACTTGACCCGTGTTGTCATCAGTCTGGGGATCACGGCTAAATGTTTCCTTCTCTTTTCCGTTGCCAAGGGTGGACCGAGCGCGATGGGTAAGCTCTCTCAGAGAGCACAAGCAGGCGGATATCGTCACTAGTAAAGAAGGTAAGTCATCATTGTTGTATTCATATCAAGTCAGAAGTCTCCTTTGTCAAAACGCACTATGGTTACATCTCCAATTTGATTTTGTCAAAATCGGCTACAACAGCTGTGTACATTATCCACCCAAGCAACAGTTATCTGCACTAAAGATGTACTCAATATTTGTCTTTTTCCCCCTCTGGTGTAATGTGCTGTTTTACGTCAAGTTCAATGTTCATCAGTAATTTTGACATGGATTTCGCATTTGTAGATTTCACAGATTAAATTGCCATATTCCAAAGATTTAATTTGTTCTTTGGAGATAAGGTGTCAAATGGGTTCCTTAACCTGTTAAGCCTTAAGCCTGCTTTTCTTTATCATAAATCGATCAATAGAGACCGTATTAGATCCCCAATTATCATATCATGGGGGTGGTAATGTGTACTTTTGCGTACTTTGGGGCACGCCTCACATATCGTCATGTAACTCGAGAACCGCTGAACGGATTTTGTCACCTGAAAGGGGAATCGACAGGCAACAAATATGGCTTTAATTCTATCTATATATTGTATTAAAAGAAATGCACACCCGAGCCACTAGAGGTCGGCAAATAATCGTTCACATGTGGGCCCTTGGGTGTTAAGAGCAGGGACGCGGGAAGGGGGGGTGCGGGGGGTGCTGCAGCACCCCCTCTCAATTATTGCAAAAAAAAAGAAAAAAAATATATATATATATATATATATATATATATATATATTTTTTTTTTTGCAGTATTTATATATTTGTATATACTGTAACTGTATAACTGTAACTCTGTATATTATAAGTTTATCCTGCTCAAAGCACGTCACCATTTTAATATTGTGTGTATTGAGCCGTACTGTATTGTAGCCATTCTCCAATCTGTTAAATAAAGTTTTCATTCATTCATTACACTACTGTATGTACACAATCATATGTGTAAAACCGAGTAGATTTTCAAGTGATGACAGACTGTCACAGACTGATTGAATGACAGGTGAAACAACTAATTGTATTCACCTCCTGTCTCCCGCCCTTCCCACGCGCCACGAACCACTGAGCTACTGTGATACAGTGCTTGCGCAGTCAGTCGATTTGAGCTAGTAGTCAGACTTTGCTAGCACAGAATGTCTCACTCGCAGAAAAGAAAAATATCAGATTTATTTTCGAAACGTCCCGCCGGTCCCAGTGACAGTCCCACTAAATCTGATAAACGTCAGAGAGAGACAGAGACGACAGGTTCAGCCTCAGCATCAGGTATTGAAGAGTTAACTGAGTCTGTTCCCCTATACCCCCCCTCGGGCGCCAGGGGCTTCCACTGAGGGGTGATGCAAATAGGGATGGGGTGTTATGGCAGCTCATGATGGAAAGAGTGCGCACCGAGTCTGATCCCGAGTTGAAGAATTGGCTCCAAAAGAGAGACAACTGGATGTCCAACAACATCCAAAACGAAATCTTACAGCTGCTTGCCCATGATATTCAGCGACAAATTAGAGGCAAAGCATCCAAAAGCCCAATCTTTGGCTTGAGCGCTGACGGAACCACTGATGTCACTCACTGGAAAAGAACAATTCTCGTGTAATATACAGTTAGCCGATGACAACTTGGAAGCTCAGAACTTCTTTTGGGGTTTTTACAATGCGCGGCCCAGACACAACAGCCGAGACGCTGTTTTTGTGTATAAAATACTTTTACGCCTCGACCTGCCCATGGAGAGGCTGATAGGATACTGTTTTGACGGGGCCAGCAACATGTCTGGGGGGTACAGGCTAGACCAGGGGTTCCCAAACTTTTCAGGCTGCGACCCAAAAAAAACGGTGTCAGAGAGCCGCGACCCCCACTATTATAGGAGGTAAAAAAAAATATTTTAAATGGAAATGTATGATTGAAACATGCAAACGTTCAAACGCACACACACTAATAAGCATTGGAGGCTTTTAACCAGGGCCGGACTGGGGAAATCATTCAGGCCAGGAAATATAGCCCCATAAAATAGAAGTCAAGTACATAGACAAAAGTGTTCAGTATACATTGTATATATGTATATACTGAACACTTTTGTCTATGTACTTGACTTCTATTTTATACTGCTATACTTATTTTATACTTATCTATTTTTGTCTAGCACAGTCCCTGGAGCGTAACAGAAAGAAGCATTTTGTATAAAAGTATTCTGTACTTCTGTATGACAACTAATAAAGAAACTTGAAACTTGAAACAGTCAGGCCACTTTTTAAGCAGGGGGTCCCCCACCAGGAATTTCTTTGTTACAAAGACTTAATTTCCTGCATTCTGGTGCAGGCATTTTTTTTATTTGTACCCTTTAAATGCCAGTGTTTGTGATGGCATCACAACTTAGTGTTAAAAAACAGGCTAGCATATGTATGATTAGCAACAACACAGATTTTTATGGATTTTCAGTTTTTTGTAATTGATAAATACAATATTGTATTCAACTTCAGCCCTGATCATAACACCACATATTCATTTAATAATTCTAACCCTTTAAATGCCAGTGTGTGTGATGGCATATATTTGCAATATATCAAATGCAAAGTAAATTTTTCTGGGGGGGATTATTACAGTCTAGCATGTGTCAATGATTAGCAGTTTTTCGTAAGGCTCCCTTTGTGTGTGTGTGAGAGCAAGAGAGAGAGAGAGAGAGAGAGATAGTTCTCCAACTTGTGTGAGTTGCAGTGATCTCCTGGTTGTTCCCCACCTAGGTTATCTAACTATTGCGCTGGTGCAAATAGAAACACTGGCCTGGCCTGCTTCTAAGTTCAGTGGCCTGACCAAAAAAAAAAAAAAAAAAAAAAAAATGTTTCATCTGGCGACCCCCCAGCACCCCCTGCCGTTTTATAGTTCCCGCGTGCCTGGTTAAGAGGTTAATGTTTAAAAAAAAAAAATAGCAGGGCTGCTACGTGGCGTAGTGGGCAAGGCGCTCGCCACGAATGATGGAGACGCTGGGCTTGCCTGTTCGAGCCCAGCGCTCCACATTGCTTTCAGTTTAGCTGGTCGTTCATACTAATACACATTGGCCGTATTAGGGGGTGGGAAACTGATGGGTGGGGATCGGGCGTTGTGGACAGCGACTCCTACAGGTCGGTTGGTGCGCCTGCGCAGTAGAATCGGGGAGTGTCGGGGGCAGCGTGAGCCTCCCACGCGTTACTCCTCGCCACTGAGAGATCGAGCTGCGCAGGTGAAAAGATGGGACTGCTGTTACCTCAAGTACCGGAGGGGACTAGTGCTATGTATGACTTAGTCCACATTGCAGCCGGCTTGTGGGAGGCAAGAAACAGCGTTCGTGACAGGGGAGGGTTGAATTGGATGATAAGAAATTGGGATGGGAGAAAATATAGAAAAATGGGAGAAAAAGTGGATACAAAAAAAATAAAATAAAAATGTAGCAAAGAGTAAAGACCATAACCCTATCAAAAACAGTAGTCAAAGTGTATATTTTCATTTTACCGATGTTTTATACGATTTATCGGAAATACGAATTCCTTAGCTGTTTAGGTACAAAAAGCTCATGTTTCATGTCATTTTATTTTTTATATTTCTTTTGAACACTGTGAAAGCGTGTGTGTGTGCGTGTGTGTGTGTGTTTCAGGTCTGCCCCAGTGTGAGGCCACTAAAGCCTACATGCCTAAAGACACAGATGAGCTGGGACTCCAACTGGCTGAACTCGTCATCGTTCTGGGTAGAGAGGAAGGTGAGGCACAACGGCTAATGTTTCCAGAAGACCCTCCAAAAAAGCAAATCATTATTATAATATTGTTCTTTTCTTTTTTAAACCTTAATTTACAAGGGTTCTCTGAGCATGGATGCTATATTTCAGAAACGCCCTGCTTCACACTCTCAGTTCCACACATTCACACCAGGGAGCTGCCCAGTACAACCACAGTATGACACTGTTGACCACTAGGAGCTGCCCAGTACAACCACAGTCTGACACTGTTGACCACTAGGAGCTGCCCGGTACAACCACAGTCTGACACTGTTGACCACTAGGAGCTGCCCGGTACAACCACAGTCTGACACTGTTGACCACTAGGAGCTGCCCAGTACAACCACAGTATGACACTGTTGACCACTAGAAGCTGCCCAGTACAACCACAGTCTGACACTGTTGACCACTAGGAGCTGCCCAGTACAACCACAGTCTGACACTGTTGACCACTAGGAGCTGCCCAGTACAAACCACAGTCTGACACTGTTGACCACTAGGAGCTGCCCGGTACAACCACAGTCTGACACTGTTGACCACTAGGAGCTGCCCAGTACAACCTCAGTCTGACACTGTTGACCACTAGGAGCTGCCCAGTACAACCAGTCTGACACTGTTGACCACTAGGAGCTGCCCAGTACAACCACAGTCTGACACTGTTGACCACTAGGAGCTGCCCAGTACAACCACAGTCTGACACTGTTGACCACTAGAAGCTGCCCAGTACAACCACAGTCTGACAGTGTTGACCACTAGGAGCTGCCCAGTACAACCACAGTCTGACACTGTTGACCACTAGGAGCTGCCCAGTACAACCACAGTCTGACACTGTTGACCACTAGGAGCTGCCCAGTACAACCACAGTCTGACACTGTCGACCACTAGGAGCTGCCCAGTACAACCACAGTCTGACACTGTTGACCACTAGGAGCTGCCCAGTACAACCACAGTCTGACACTGTTGACCACTAGGAGCTGCCCGGTACAATCACAGTCTGACACTGTTGACCACTAGGAGCTGCCCAGTACAACCACAGTCTGACACTGTTGACCACTAGGAGCTGCCCGGTACAACCAGTCTTTTGGCCACTGAGCAGTGCCTTGCTCAAAGGCTGTTCAGCTGTTGGAATTGAGGGACGGGATATTGTTATTCATTGACTTCTTGTTGACCTGAGGGATAGAACAAGCAACCCTCCGATCAAGATTCAAGAGGTTTATTCATCACATACATACACAAGACATATAGTGAAATGAAGGTGGCCATGCCCGCTTCGATTGTGCAAAAGAAATACAAATAATAATAGAATAAAATAGAATAGAAATTAATTGTAGATCACAAGCTTCCCTAACCTTCAGGCCACTGCTGCCCCACTTGCTGCTTGAAGGGCTGGTTCAGATATTTGAACCCTGGCTCCGTTTGCTACTTACGAAATGATCGGGGTGAATCGGGGTGTGATTTGCTTCAGGGGGGTTTCTCCTCCCTTCTGGTCATCTATAATAGACTGTGATTCATTCTAGCGATTCATTCATTTCTGTAAATCATCAGCAGCCTACACACCAGCGTATTTCTGCTTGCTAGTGCCACCTCTCGCTGAGACAACGAATTGCTGGCTACTGCTGCAAGCTGTGTTGTTGGCTGTAGTTTGAACTACAGTACAACCTGGCACTTTCGGTTTCACTGGACTCTGTGCTACAGGCGAAGATGCGTTCTGACCGATGTGTGAATGCACCAGAGATTTGATGCAACGTGGATCTTATGAAGAGTGAGATTCAAGTCAAAGTGAATTTCTCTGTGACATGCCAAGAGTTTTATAAACATCCTCTTCGTAAGAAGCAGCGTGGTCTAGCAGGAAATATAAATTCCTCAAAATGCCTATATGCCCTCTCCATGGTGCTGAAAATGGTCTCAGATTCAGAAATTTTTGTTTTGGGAGCAGTAACAACTATGAAGACATAGTTTCTATCAGATTAGAATTTCTGTACAATTTAGTGTTTCTGCTGCCATCTGGCCTATTTTACCTACTTAGGCTACTGTGCTTTTGTTAATTAATCTAAATGCTTATATTTACATCAAATTGCTTTTAAATACATTATACATTATGTAAACCTTATTCTTACATATTGTATTCAGTATTACTTCACTGTCCCACAACATCAACCTGCTGTCCTGCATTTGGTCACCACCCTTACAAGATGAAAATGAAACCGCCACCATTGTATTATATTTCAGGAAGCATCCGTTTGAAAGTAACACAGCCTGTTGAGAATACATTCATCTCTTTGCTTGAGGGCAAAGAATTAAAACAAACAACTAATAAACTAAACAGAAAGCGACTTTCTGTTGCATTGTTTTATATTATGTGTTTTATATGGATAATGGATATATAACTATATAATTGTATGGTCTACATAAAACACAAATTGCACCCTGGATAGAGTTATTTCTCAACACAATCCATGTAGTTCCTCATTCTAGGGCTGAGATGGAATACTATGAAATATTTGTATAGTGAATATATGGATTTGGGGGATTTCAAGAATTACTGAATAAGATACCTATTGAAGTAAAGAACATGGTAAAACATTTACTTTGGAAGAATCAATGGGTCTCATTCCCGAATATTTTCCAAAGAGTTCTCTTGGAAGACTTATCTTGGAACCGACTGAGACAGAATCAACGACAAGTTCACTCTGAGTCCCCAACGCGTGGGGAAGATGTCTTAAGTGGCTCAAACTATCACAGCTGTGATATCTGCGTTGAAGAATGTCACCAGTCTGAAACGCGAACGCACGTCCCCATTCAGGTCATTTGCATACAAAACAACGCCTCCAGAGCTCCTTATAAGGCAGGCTCTGTGCCGTGTGCAAATGAAATCGAGGAAAGTCGAGGGTTTAGACACACCTGTCCAGCTCATTAAATGCAACTAATGATGCAGCCGTGTGAAAATGGTGGCGGAAGTGCTTTGCGACCGATCAAAATTGGATTAGATTAATGTATTGTCATCATTATACAGAATACAGGCTACTACTCATAACCACCTGCAGCAGCGCGCACCCCCCCCCACACACACTCGCAGTACTGTATAGTCTACGTGCGTAATGAATGAACGCAGTAGGTTTATATTATTCTAATGACTTGTTTTATTAGGAGATCGCAGATACATGCGCTGCATAGTACAGTCCACCAGTCCGCTGCCCGACTCTGGCGGCCTTAATGTGTACTGTACTTACTGTATAGGGCAGAGCATATATAATAGTATCTACTAAATCCTAATGAAACAAGTAATTAGAATAATATAAGCCATTCATTCATTAGACACGTAGGCTATACTGGCGCACACAAGACTTATGGAATATTAATGCAGTCTATTTTCACGCGATTCGCTTTAGTTCTTATTTATTTATCCAGTCATTTGCACGCGATTAGCTTTAGTTCTTATTTATTTATCCAGTCATTTGCAGTGTTGGTGTAGTAGGCTACATAGTGTATTTCAATATCTGTTTTATTGATTAATGATATATTTGAAGGAATGCAAGTTATAGCTATATCAAACAAATGTCTGTCCCATTAATCATGGGATATATTGCATGTTGATAGCATTCTTTCAAATGTATAATTAATCAATAAAACAGATATGTAACAAATAAGAAATACAAATTCGACAGAAGGCATTAAATAATTATTATTTTCAATCATTTTTTTGAATATCTGAGTGATCAAAGTAATTATACATTTGTCCAAAATAGCTGGTTCAGATATGGTTAATCCAGCTGCCCTGTGATCAGATGAATCCATATCATTTATTTTTCCGACATCCACGTAATTTCTTATCGTACAAATATTGTCATATTTATTTTAATTATGATTAAGTAATTAATTCCAAGGAGGCCTGTAGGGTTGACATGAAGGAATCACTATGATTCCTCCCAAATAAAGCCATTAAGAACATGGAGAACACAGTCTGTCAAGTTAATACATTTTTCAATCAGTCAATCAATCATAAGTCTGCTCCTCAGCACTCTTAAATTCTGCTCTCAGCCACGGCCAAATCCAATCTCAGGGAAATTTGGGGAATCTCTCTAGCAGCCCTAATATGTCTTAAATCGGCAGAAATTTGCCTGAGAGCAAATTTCTTGTCGTAAATCTGTTCGGGAATGAGACCCAATGACACCAAAGGTTGAGACTCAATACTTACACATGTATTATGGTTGGAATGGCAAGACATTCTCTAACTGGTCATACAAGAACTAACACTAACTAACTAACATACAAGGATTAACACTAGACTATAAATAAGTGTCAAATATTGCTTTTTAAATGTATTACATTTTTGTATGTTTGTTTACCTTGGTAATGTTTGGTCTGAGTAAAATAGACCCATATTCTGACCAGTGGGTTGAGAAAGCTCTCAAAGATGTACAGTTTCTTCCCCCTCGAATGTATATATATGTATATATTTTCTTTTAGGATCTCTGTCTCTTAAACAGTACTGTATATTTGTATATCTTGTATGTCATAAATGTCTGGATGTAACAGTACTGTATATCTATGTCGTGTATGTCATACATGTCATGATGAATTGAAAATGGGGGACCCTGATGTAAACAAGACCAAAGGCTTTCTCTGGTCTGCATCCCCTTAACAATTGTGTGCATTGAGCCGTACTGTATTGTACCCATTCTGCAATCTGTTAATAAAGTTTAATCAATCAAGCTAAAGAGATCAAACTCTAAAGAATGTGTGTTGGGTTCTCTCTTTAGACTGGTGTCACGGGGAGAGGATGCGTGACGGGGAGAGAGGCTGGTTCCCAGCTAGCTGTGCCACAGAGATCACCAACCCCACCGCCATGGAGAACAACATGCAGCGCATGAAACGTCTGCGCAAGGAAACCGACGTTTGAGACCTTTGGCACTCACATATTCACCCCCATTTCACCTTCATCAAGTCGTCGGTCTTTGTGGCCGAGATATACATGGCTTCTTTTGTTCATGTTGATATTCACAAACCAAATAAATAATTCACAAAAGCACTTTGCTCGCTCCTTCTCCTTGTAGAATAGACTTTAAAGGAATAAGAGACCTTGTGAATAGAGGCCTTTCTTTATTCAAACACTTTGGAAAGAAAATGCCTCATTTATGTGCCATGGAAGAGTAGGTAAAACATTGGAAAAACCACTTCATAAGATCCAGTAATAAGACGCCAATTTGTGACATTTCTGTTGTTGATGTGATTCTATAACAAATAGGAACTGGCATTTCTTCCAACAGAGGAAAAATTGGTATTTTGTTCATTCAAAATTGACACACCTCAATATATCCGGTTCTAGATAGCATCTCAGGCACATGGGAAGTGGATATACAAAAGCATTCTTGTTGCCTTGAAATATAAGGTGAATATGTGAGAGCCAAAGCCACTCCCCCATGCTCCACAAAAGAAAAAAGGCTTGTACATTAGCAGTGGCAAAACATACTGGCGATACGTTGGGCTTTCCAGTTTGTACAGCTTAATCCTCTGTCATGTGTTGTAGTAGAGTTGGTGATGATGTATTTTCTGTAGTAGCTAATTAATTAATCTTACTTAGGGATTGGGTTAGTCTATGAAATGTTCCAGTACACAACGTAGTGTTGCAAAGGGTACTATCAAAACGTGACCAGTTTAAAAATGTACATAATCCATTCGATTACATCAATTGAGTATCATAATCAGATTAGTTACTTACTCATTTTATATAGAAGGCTAATTCATTCCATTTCAATGTTAATTATTAGCAAAGTTATCATATACCACCATGAACTATTTAAAATCATCTAAAATATTTGAGTCCATATTCTTACAAGAAAGAAATACATATTTACCCATAATCTGATTGGTTATTCTGTTGCTAGGCTTGGATTAATTCAGTCATAACCAAATAACCAAAACTTGGATCTCTCTGCAAATTGCTTTAGTGCAGTCAGCTTTGTACCAATACACAGCATATTATGTACTGGGAGGGTGAGAATATACTGTAGCTATATGATAGTAACCTAGTTTACATATAAATGGTGTGGTGGGTGTGTTATTAAATTAATCTAGTGTGGCCAAGTTATTCTCATAGGTGCCGACCTGTCAGTGAATTTTCTATTAACTGGTGAGTGTGCAACTAACTAACCCCTCCCCTTAAAGGATAACTCCACTATTTTGGGAAATTAGCTTATTTAACATCTTCCCTGGAGTTAGACAAGAAGATGCATACCTTTTTTGTCTCTGCGTGCATTTTAGCTTTGGGAATAGATGCTCCGTTAGCATAGCTTAGCTTCATCACTGGAAGTGGGGGAGGACAGTAGCCTTACAGTGTATTGCAAGGTCTGACATTGACCAAACTTGATATGCATGACCTTGGTGGGCTCTAGGTCAACTCCTGAAAAGGGGGTCAATGTCAGACCTTGCAATCAAAAGTTAGGGGCGCACTGAAATTATGGCAAGGGTTATTAGCCCCCTAACTTTTGATTGCAAAGTCTGACATTGACCCCCTTTTCAGGAGTTGACCTAGAGCCCACCAAGGTCATGCATATCAAGTTTGGTCAATGTCAGACCTTGCAATACACTGTAAGGCTACTGTCCTGCCTCACTTCCAGTGATGAAGCTAAGCTATGCTAACGGAGCATCTATTCCCAAAGCTAAAATGCACGCACAGAGACAAAAGGTATGCATCTTCTTGTCCAACTCCAGGGAAGATGTTAAATAAGCTAATTTCCCAAAATAGTGGAGTTATCCTTTAACCTTAGACACACCTATGGGAAATGCACTTAAGTCTTCAGTAAGACAAGAGAATAGATGCCAGTTTCCTTGTTCAGTAGAAGACTCTGGGAGGTGTTATTGGCCAACAACTAAGCTAGTGGTCCGTATCCGTTTCCATTAATTTGTGCTAAGCTAGGCTAGCTTGCAGCCAGATGGGTTTCTACTGAACAGGGTAAATTGGTATCCATCTTCGTCTGACTAGAGAAGATTAAGCACATTTTCCATAATGTTGGCGTGTTCCTTTAACCAAAAAAATTTATATAAGGGGAGGTACTACCATTGAACAGGGGAATCTTCTCCAAATGAAACTTTTAAACATTGCGAAAGGTTCCATCTCACTTACACTTGGAATACTGGTGCTAAATAAACATAGTAGTAATTTGAGGATTTGGTAGGATTGGTCAAATCTTTCCACCAGTGTTATGATCCACCATTTTAGTCCAATTGCATCAGTTCATCTGAAAAGCACTTTCAGGTCTGGTATTTCAGATCGAGTAGGAATTGATAGCGTTTGTTAGAACTACCCAACTCTGTACTCCACCTGTGGGAAGACTAATTATCAGTCTCTAGATATACAAAATAACAGTGTAGCAGACCAGACCCAGAGGAATACAGCAAGTTATATTGCAATGCCATCATTTCAGTGGTCTACTATTAAAAGTTTCTTAAAGTTATAACAATTGTGAACTTGATATATATCCAGAAAGGTTTCATCTGAATGTTTGAGTAAAATAAAGATAACACATGGGACAGGTCTCTTGTCTTTTATTTGAGCTTGCATTTTTGTTAAAATGTTTGAATACATAAAAAGTTATTTAAAAATGTCAAACTGACCAGATATCAAATTACATTTTTTTTTCTTATCTTAAAAACCATTTGGTGTAAAAACTTAGGACCGATTTAGAAAAACATCTGCTGTTTCCCCAAAACTTTTTGTAGCTGTCACGTAAAAATAATGGAAAAAAACAGTCTGCATAGATTCTGCAGGCAATCGGTGGTAAATCTGGTCGAATGCGTGGTGCAAGCTTGTGACGATCGTCAGGTCAAATCTGTTTCTTATTGCTCAGATCTTTGATGTTTCTTCTTGTTGACAAAAAACTGTGGGAGACAGAAAAAAGGGAAAAATCAATTAGTTATAGAGCGGTTTCCTTTCAATGAACATTGTAGTTTACTAATGGGCATGTTATCCATTAGTTGATTTCAGTTTTCAGGAAATAATTCATTCAGGACTAGGACCACACAGACTAATGGACTGAGGACAGCCCTAGGACCAAACAGACCAATTAATGGACTATGGACAGCCCTAGGTCCAAACAGACCGATTAATGGACTATGGACAGCCCTAGTCGTACGATGTACACATTTACAAGTCCAGTAATTTGTTGCTTTATCGCCACATATACTGCACCGTGGGGCTAAAGCTGTGTGCGCTACTGAAACAATAGTTAGAGGGCTGCAGGCGGCCAGACAGTTTGCTTTATCAAAGCCGTTGCATTACCTCATCCACCACAGGAGCCAATGAAAAATGCAGATCAGAATAAGCAGCCACATTTCCTAAAGGGACTTGAACTGTGCTAAAAGTCCTAACCATTCAAATCTAATGTTTTGATTTAACAAGTTTGTTCTGCCAACATCCAACAAAGTCGACTGTGAAGATAGACAGCTGTTTTTTCTAGTTGTCAACAGATTGGCAGTTTAAAAAATATCGGTATCGCAGCTCAATACTAATGCTAGAGCAATGAATAAGGAATCCCTTTATGCCAATTTACCCAGAAAGGAGCTAAATATGGCCATAAAAAAAAGTTCACTGATATTTTGAAGGGGAAGAAAATACTGCAATATTTTATATCCAATTCCTGGAGCAATTGTAGTGTTAGCAACTGCAAACATACCGGTAGCTGTAACAAATCAGCTAAGCAAGCTAATAACTATTAGATGAAATTTCAAGTCCAGCAATTGTGTGTCTCAATTGTTATATCAGATGCAAAATAAATGAATAAAAACCATGTGGGCTATATCAGCCATCCTGCTCTCTAAATGCCACTATAGGCCATAGAAAAACCCAAAAACCCACCCTTAGCTTTTACTTGCAGTGAATCTGTCCTGCCATGTTAGGCCCCAATGTGCTCATTAACACTCATTCTAGTGCTGGTGTAAAGTCGCCAACTCACCCGGACGATGGTAAAGAGATGGTAGGTTGCCGGTGGGCGGGTTGTTCCTACTCAGCCCCGCCCTGCTGGGGCTCGGGAGCGGACGTTTTCTCAGCGGATGGTTCGCCTCCTGCCTTAGCCTCCTTGCCGTTGCCATCGCCGCCCTCTGGGCCAGGCTTGCCGCCGGCCTGTGGGCGTCTGCGGCGGTAATTGAAGTTGCGGCGGTAGCGGCGCTGACGGGGCTCTTGGTCGGGGCCGCCCTCACCTCCCTGACCTGCTTCTGACCTGTTCTCCTTGTTCTCCTCTCCGTCCCGCACCGGTCTGGGACGGGGTGGACCCCTGGAGGAGAGCATTTTTGTCTTAGCTCATTGCCGTTTCAGGGTTAGTTTGATGTTCCATAATGTACATACATTGAACATGGTTTACAACAAGCCAATCAGCGTACATTTTGTCATCTGATCAAACATGAAGTTGGCCACATCCACATAGCCATGCAAAACAGTCGCAGGAAAAAACACCCACATACAAAACTATCACATTCTTGTGAGCAGTTGCCATTCAATGTTAAGCTGCAAAAAAGGGAGTGTGGGCATGTCCAACTGAATCAAGTGGTATTCACCAATTAGAATAAAAACATTTTCTAATTGGCTAATTCTATGTAGATAAAAAGACCTTTAGAGTTCAAGATTGTTGCTTCTCTCCCCTTGTTGCAGCAGTCAATGAAGCCAACATGCAAACCCTCTGTCTGAACCTTGGTCGGAAGCCTCTGTAGTAGTTCTGTCTCATTGGTTTGTCGCCGCCCTGGTCTGGACCTGGACCCCTCTCCCTCTGCTGGTTCTCTTCGCCTTCGCCTCCCTAAAAGCAAACACGGGTTAAGTCAACAACGGTCACCTCGCAATATTTCCTAGTAGGCTTAAGAACACCAACACTTGAAAGATTGGACTCCAAGTTATCCATGATGAAATAATTTTTGTCATGCTGTGTCCGACAGAACACCTTTAATAGTCATCCAAACTAGTCCAAAACAAACCAAGGGTGTTGATGTGAGGCTGATAAAAACCTCATAGCTCCCACAGCAGAAAGTTTGCAGTATATCAACAAGAGCCCCGATACACCAAGGTTTGTTTTGTCCAAAAACCACAAGATTGTTGTTAAGGAGAGGGGGCGAGAGTTGTGCATGACATCACTGGAACAGGGGGGTTCCCAGCGTTCGGACATGGAGCCCCCTGCTTCAGGATGGAAGCCCTGTAATGGCATACCTCTAAAAATGTATCAGTTGGTGTACGGGGGCCATTGGCCATAGCGTCTACGTACAAAGTATGGCGGGTAGCGCCGTCTGCCTGGGTAGGAGGGCCTGCGCTGCTGTGGCTGCATGTCTCCCTCTGGGGCGCTGTCTGCCCCCTCACGGCTGCTCTTCTCGCGGCCTTCACGGCCTTCCCGGCTTCCGGTACTCGGCGGCTCGCCCTCGCCATCGCTCTGGTAGTTCTCAGGGTATTCTCCATTGCGGGGAGGGCCCCTCCTGCGGGGGTAGCGCCTGTAGCGGTTCCGGTCAGCGGCGTACTTGCTCCCCTGGACCGGAACGCCTGCTGGGCCGGTGACGTTGGCCGCCTCTGCTCCCTGCAACACAGAGGGAAGGGAGAGGGTTTAGAGAGAACCAACCAAGCAGCCCCAGGGATGTTACCGTATGGGGAAACATTTACATCATGATCATTGGAAAGATCTGTAACGGTAAATGTAGGAACAGTGGGCGTCGGGTAAATGTAGGAAAATCCTACATTTCGTGTTGAAATGTTATGGGTGTAAAACACAACAAGCGAGCAAGGCTGCTGCAAATAAACAAGTTTATTCTGAAATAGACATTTGTTCAACTGCTACCAGCCACACATAATCTCAGGACAGTATCCATGGCAACGAGCCGCATCAGGCGAAGTATGCTTAGGCGGAAGGGCGCGTATCTTTTTGGAGAACATCTGATCTGAGGTAAGGAATCTATTTTACCAGTCTTGGGATAATCAGAGTTGTATTTGCTGAGATCTCAGCATTTTCCCTATGTGTGATGTGGCTGTTTGGCTGTGATCGCTGATGAGGAAATCAGCTCACGCCTATTCATAAATAGGCCAAAAAATTACGTTTTGTGTATTCTAGAATATTCCAGTAAATGTCTATCATGGAATCTTTATATTTTCCTTGAAAACGAGGGCTTTTCAAAATGCTATAAAACGAAAATGAACCGATAAAAAAACAATCCGCTTCGACAATGTTGACTGAAAACGAGTCATTGATAAGCGACGGGCAGATTAGACACAGCCATAATTTAAAACATAGATTAGGCGTTAACGCCAACATTGAAGTGGATGGTGGCATTCAACGGGGTAAAAATGTAAACAAGGTTGGCTCTGAAAGTGTTAATATTCCACAATAATTAAAACATTGTACCGGATCTTTAACCAATTATTAAGGCTGTCAAAGTTAACGCGGTATCGCCCGATTCTATTAACGCCACAATTTTTGCAATGGCATTCATAATTCATATAATACAGCCGAGACGCTGCAGCTGGGCCCTATAGCTGCCGGCTACGACGGCGCAATACCGCCACCTGGTGGATGGTCGGGCAAGTTACACTCACCTACAGGATATGGCTGATGTGCGTCGATTAAACTCATCCGGCCGTCAGATATCATTGCATGACTCCCGACAGACACAATGTACATAATGGATCGCTTTCTAAACGTAATAATCGATATGATTTCGGCGTTTATTGCGACATACAAACCGGAAATGGACCTAGGCGATCGGCGTCGTATACCTGGGATCTTTCACCGCCAGTGTCTTTGACCCACGGTAAGAGGAATATAACGTTATTTTCAACCCAATTGTGAGTTTCCTTGTGAGCAAACCGATCTGATCAATATATCACCCAACCTACATAAAGCATTTACTGATGATCGGGGAATTATAAACCACCCACCCCTAGGGATGCCCCCCGGACCCCGGTTTTGAACGGGAACCGGTACTATATTAGAAAATACCGGAGTATTTATAAGCTCCGACGTCCTCGGTACTGCTATCGATACTCTAGAGAAATTATTATTATTATTATTATTATTTAAAAGTTGCGAACGATCCTCTCTCTGTCTCTGCACGAGAAGCGAGCCGCAGCAAGCCATTACACACACTTGTCGCGAGCCACTCACACATACACGGGTAGGGACTGGAGGTGCCTGTCCGTGGCTAGCTACGTTAGCTACGGAGCTAGTAGTCAGTTTCAGTGTTGCTGGATGGTACACTCTAACGTTAACGTTATGCCGAGTTCATACTACACTACACTTATGAACTCGACATAGCGATAACGTTAATCCGTTTCCATGAAGTGTTTAATTAGCAGCAATCTGTTCTGTTGTTGAACATTTAACGTTAACGTGGCTAGCTACGTTAGCTACGGAGCTAATAGAGTATACCATCCAGCAACACTGAAACTGACTAACGTTAACGTTATGCCGACTCGCCGAGTTCATACTACACTACACGTATGAACTCGACATAGCGTTAACGTTACTCCGTTTCCATGAAGTGTTTAATTAGCAACAATCTGTTCCGTTGTTGAAAATGTAACGTTAAGGTAGGTATCCGATGCACTTCCGGCGTGGACAGGAAATCGTTGTGAAATCGTTGTAGTCATTTTGTAGTCTTATTAACTAAAAGATTTTAACAAAATAAAAAGCAGCAGCACTATTGCATAACTGAGTCATGTTTGCTATGTATTTCTTTCTTTAGGGGAGTATGACATTTGTTTCACAGTTTTAGCATGATGTTTTATAGATGGCCAGGTTAAACACAGGTTTTTGTTTTTTAAGAGGGGGCCGGGGGTTTGATTTGATTGAAGTTTATTTCAAATATGCAACACAACAAACAAATATCAAGTACAGATATAGCCTTAAGCCGTTCAAATAATAATTTATAATTTTTTTTTAAATTTAAATATATTTAAATAATCTAAAAGAACCGATAAGAGTATCGATAAAGTACCGAACCGTTAAGCAGTATCGATAAGAGTAGTAGTATCGATAAAATCCTAACGATACCCATCCCTACCCACCCCCCCTTCCTCCACACATTATGAAGCATAACGTATAGCGATCATATACAGTTGCATTTTTTAATATAGCGTGTATAGGGAAGAAACGCCAATCGATAATCTATATATGCGTTTAGGCCTATAACTCACGTTCTAGGAATTACTGCAGAAAACGATAAAAACAAATTTTTTTTTTATTGGTCTTTTCCCCCTCCATTTTTCCTCCGATTTTCTCCCATCCCAATGTTAGTCGTATGCCAATTCCCAGTCCCTTCCTGGTCGCTGCGCACCTACCCCCCACAGTCAGATCATCTGGGAGAGTGGAGGCTACCACGTGCTTCCTCCGACACACGTCCAGCCAATCACCGCTTCTTTTCACCTGGCAGCGCGGATTCTCATCGAGAGGGCGTAGCGTGTGGGAGGACCACACTATCCCCCTCGAGTCCTATCCGCGCTTAGCAGGCGCCCCGACCGAACTGTAGGAGTCGCTGTTTACAACGACCCGGACCCACCCCGCCAGCTTCTCCCACCCTCTAATACAGCCAATTGTATTAGTGCAGACGGCCAGCCAAGCTGGTGACAACCCCGGAGCTGTGGGCTGGATTCGAACAGGCGAATCCAGCTCACAGCTCCGGGGCTGGTGACGAACGCAATCTCCGCTCGGCCACCTAACCGCCCTCGATAAAAACACTTATATTCTAGAAGGTATTTTTGTATGAATGAAAAAGTATAACGTTCCCACATCCTGAACGATAGATAATAGATGTTGAATGGGCCATAGTAATGTCAATATTGCAATAAAATTTAAAAGTTATAGCCCTGAAAAGAAGGTAAACATCTCCATATGCTTACAGTGGTGGCAGACTGGGTATATTGATGGGTATAACCAATGGAGGGGGATGTGTCAACTATAAAAAATTAAAAAAAAATTTTTTTTACTTTTTGTTTTGTTTACTAGACTTCACTCTGTGTATTATTGTTGCTCTCATTGATACTATGTTTGTTTCTGAAGTGTGTGTGTGATATATAGAGAGGGGGGGTGAGAGAGATGAGGAAGGGGCAAGAGAGAAAGAGAGCTGGGAGTGTGTGTGAGAGAGGGGGGGGTGATTAATCAGCCCTTGTGTGGGTGAATGGAACAAGTTCCTAACGTTTTCTTTCCCCTATTATTTCATGCACTTTATTCATTGTTTTAAATTAGTTATTTTGTGCATCACTGCTTTGAATTTGATGCAAATTTGCAATGCATGAGGGTCATCCTTTTGTGTTAAATGGCTGCATAAAGCAAGCATTTGTTGACTCGCATGTTGATAAGAGTATTACAACTTGGAACTTGAAAAAGATCTGTTTAAGGTAAAAAAAAAAAAAAAAAATGCGATTAATTTGCGAGTTAACTATGGACAATAATGCAATTAATCAAGTTAAATATTTTAATCGATTGACAGCACTACTAATTATCTGTTATGACTTATGTGGACACAGCCCCACATTATATTGACTACTTAGTGTATGCAGTATTGGTCTGCATTTCTTGGTTTTGGGTAAACCAGTAAGGGCAGGCAATGGACCAAGACAATGAAAATCAAACATGTGGTAGTTTTCCAGGTTAGAAAGATAAATATAAGGAAAAGTAGTCTAAAAGTTTGATGTAAAATAATTGCTACTCAACCACTCTTACATTTTAATAACTGAAGTCCACAATGAGGAAGTGCCGCTGCAGGTTATAGTACTTGAAGGCTGCAAAAATGAAACCAGTCTTCCATTTAAGAAGTTAACTAGGTCCAAAATACATTTCCATTGCATTTTCCATTTCAAACGCATCAAGCTTAATTTTATTCAGGGTAGTTCTAGCAGGCCGTCTACCGCAAGTTAAATGTAAGACTTTAAGATATTAAGTGCTGTGGGCAGCTTCTGAGAAATTAGGAGTGAGTTTACCTGGTCAGCAGAAAAGGAGAATGCTCTGCATCAGTTTCTTTTCACTTTGCATCAAAAAGAAAAATATATTTATATTTCCCAGCTTCTGATTGGGAGGTGGGGTTTTGCACATTGTGTGTATTTATGGCGGGGAACAAGGTGGTTTCCCATGCGACCCCGGGAACGCAGGACAAAAACATCTGATCTACAGGGGACTATTTTTGGACAATCAGGTGGTTTATGTGCAAATTCAGAGGCTGGGAAAGACTTTTAGACAGACGACCACCCTGTCTAGCTTACCTTCTCCCCTTCAACCACATCAAACTCCACAGTTTCTCCATCTCCAACACTGCGAAGGTATTTCCTTGGGTTGTTCTTTTTTATGGCCGTCTGAAATAATGATTAAAGAAATAAGATTCACTTAATTCAAAGATCAGCTCTAAATAAATTGACCATTTTGAGTTGACAGGCCATTTACCTGGTGTACAAACACGTCCTCTTTCGTGTCATTCCTAAAAGATACAGGGAAAAAAGAAGTCTGCATTATACATTGAGATTGCAATTCCCAGCTAAGCCAAAGACTGTCATAGTACAACAGACAGATTGTGACTGAGCTAGCAAGTGTATGGATTAATTTAAGTACCACACGCTACAAGAGCATAGCAACCGGCAGACAAATCGTCTGGCCCGGCTTTGTAGGCAAATCAAAGCCATAATAGGATTGGGAATGTTCCCTCACACACAGATCATATTAGTGTCTTTAGAAGGCAGAGGTGGGGCTCACTTACCTGTTGATAAAACCATATCCATTTCTGACGTTGAACCATTTGACTGTCCCCAAGACTTTTGTTGCTATAGAGAACAGAAACAAAGGTTAACAATTTGAACCAGTCTTAAATAGATACATTTATGCTAGAAGCAAAATGCTACTTCTTTCAAAGCATGTGACACTGCTACTGCGGCGAGGCCTACTTGGGGCAGTTTGGCAATTAAATAGCAAGACCGATGAAAAAAAAAAACAACCCCGAGATAATGTTGAGACAAGAGTTATATTTAACACCCCCCCCCCCCCAACTGTTGGGCTTTTTATAGATGTTGATGATGCTCAAATGTTCGGTGCCAGCTGCCCTGCATTGGCAATGCATGGTCCAGAAAGCATTCTCATCAACTATAGTAGAGACGACCCGCATTAAACATGAAAACCTCGCCTTAGTGCCAACTGGACAGTCGGCTCAGAAAATAACTGACAGCGTGGTGGTGGTGGACTACAACAGGGTGACAAAACGTCCCACTCGTGTCAACAGTGTTGCAACTTCTTGACACCCTCTGAAAGCCACACTACAAGGAAGTACTTTCTTGTGTTACACGTGGTGGCGTCGCGCCCTAAGATGCTAGCAGCGAGGCGAGGAGCTTTAGCCCAACCGGGTTAGCCGAGCAGCTAACTGGGCTCTCAACCATGTGGTTGGATTAGGGCCAGAATGTAGAAGAAACATTTTATTGTGTGGCTACAACACGAAACTACTATTGAAATTGGGAACCGCAGCACTGCAGCAGTGCCGGGCGGTGTGGGGCCTGTTCTGTTCTGCAGACACGGTGCGAGAGAGAGACAAAAGAAATCGGTAGGATATCATCACGGCGGCGGACATTTTGGGTGCTGCTCCTCCATCAGCAGCGGGCTAACAACGCTGCGGCCGATAAACCACACATTAGCCGTTCATGTTAATGTTAACTTCATAGCCGTTTTGGGAGCGGTTCCGTTGGACAAATTGAAAACTGTTCCGTTGATAAATTGGCATTAGTTAGCCCGGCCCGGCTGCTTTCAACGTGAACAGAGTACAACGTGAGGAGGTGAAGAAGCGACTAAAACGCTCTGCGTCTCGCTTTGAACAAAGGGGATGATAGCGTGCAGCAGCTAACGAGCTGTGAGGAGGAGGAATGGTTCTGCCGCCGCCACGGTAACGTTGTGCCGTGTGATCCGATACCGTGCAAGACAGTCCACTGTATGATGGCCGAGGGAACGTTAAGAGTATCTGACGGGTCGGTCATGATCAAGGCCTCGTGTGATCGAGACCCGAGAAACCCGAGACGCGTCAGACAGGACACAACGGTGGAGGAGTTATTAAATCGACCGTCGGTACATGACTCCACGTTAACGGTTAACCAGAGGCAGCAGCTTCTCGTGTCCCCGGCCGGCCTGGACTCACGTTTTAACCACGTTAAACAAAACGTCAGGGAAATGACAATATTTTATTCAACGTGTAAAATGTCGCGTCCAACGTTTTAACTAAAAAGCGAACAGAAAGAGTTTCCTTTAGACCAGTTCATCGCATAGTTTGTTCCCGCGGAGCAGCATAACTAATGACCATTATTTGTTACTGGGCAGAGTCCACCTTCTTTACGGGGGGGTGGGGGGGGACCACGATCAACTTAGCAAACACATCCGACTCTATTGTAACTTGGCTTCTTCCAACCTAACGTTATTATTATTATTAGCCAACTACCGGTTGATGTTAGCGAGCATAAACGATGGGTTACCCGTTGGCTGTTATCGAGCCCCGGCCGGCACACGAGTTAGTTTCTGGCGGCGTTAACACGAAGCTAACAGCGGCTACCGTGGAGCTAGCTGGCCGCTAACTAGCGCCGTGGTCTCTGCAGCAGCGGAGCTCCTTACCGATGACCTTCTTATCCGCCGCGGAAGCTTCGGCTGCCGGGCTGGACGGGCTCTCCGCGTCGTCAGCGGGCTGCGGTGGTTGTTGCGTTTCGGCGGCCTCGCTGCTCATGGTGACTGGTTGGTAATGGTGGTGGTCTTGTGCCGGCGGTGACTCTCTAGTGTGTTTCCCGGTGCTAGATGGTAACCTGGGCCGGCGGTGGTGGGGGCTGCTGCCTTCGGGCTCTCTGCTTTCCTCTCTCCGCTCCCGTTGCCGATCGAACTGGGCAGAGGGAGAAACGATGCCAGGGAATATTCGCGCCGCGCGCACGCCCACCGCGTGCTCCGATTGGCGCGGTTCTTTTCCGACGCCGAGCGTCACAGGAAGTTGGCGTTTCTATTGCTTCGCGGAGTTGTCGGTTAAGTTGTAGAAGAATTGCTTGAAAACCATTGGCTAAAGGAAAGAATGTCCATGTACAATTTCACCGCCCACAGTGATGCAAAAGCCAGACGAACTAGTCAGACAACCTATTTTTTTTCCCTGGGACACTGGCTGCATGTGTGCATGTTGATACACTTATTAGTTATTATTACCCACTGCATTTTACAACATTTGCTGTCAGTTTAAGGAATCCTACATTGACACGAATACACTTTATTTATTACAAGTATAATGGCTCCTTGTAGAGGAGCCAAAGCTATTTAGGTTATTGTATTATATGAATGTTTATGTTTACTTTTATAACCTTACATTTAAACGGCATTGGGAATATTGATTGGATTTAGATAAAGTCATTGAACCGTCTTATATTTGTTTGATTGATTGAATTGAATTGATTGATTGAAAACTTTATTAACAGATTGCAGAATGGGTACAATACAGTACAGCTCAATACATACAATTGTTAAGGGGATGCAGACCAGAGTGTACAACTGTACAAGCAAAACTGTACATTGGAATATTGACAAGACCATACTTGGTCATTTACTGTACATTGGAGGCCGGAGGGGGTTGTGTTAGGACATTTACAGGGGCCAATTTCGAATTGCAGTCTCCCGTAGGTGTTTTTTTAGAGTGTTTTTGAAGGTGCGTAGTGATTCACATTCCTTTACAGCTTTGGGTAGGGCGTTCCATGTTGATGTGGCATAATTGCGAAACGTGTTTAGTCCCTTGTTTGAGCCGAATCTGGGTTTAACATGATTTGTGGAGCTCCCTCTGGTGTTGTGATCGTGGTATTCACTGACCTTTGGGAAGTATTTTGACATGTACATGGGTACCTTGGTCGTGTAGTGTATCTTGTAGACCAGGCCCATTGCAAGTTGCTGTACTCTGTCGTCTACTCTAAGCCATCCTAGGTTGTCAAAGTGGGCAGGGGTGAGGTGGGTTCTAGGAGTAAGGTCAAGCAGTAGTCTGACCAGTTTGTTTTGAGATAATTTTGTTTTTAGCGCCTTTGAGGTGCTTTGGTACCATGAGGTGCAAGCATAGTCGTAGTACCCTTGAATGAGTGCTCCTGCCAGAGTCTTCAGGGTATTCTTGTTTACCAGTGAGGAGATCCGGTACAAGAATCGAGTTCGTTGGTTGACTTTTTTTATTACATTGGATGCCATTTTGTCACAGGAAAGATTTGCCTCTAGGATGGAACCCAGGTAGGTAATATCTTCTTTCCTTGTGAGAATATTGTCACCCACTGTAACTGAGAAGCCGTCGGTCTTGCTGAGTTTGTTATTTGAACCGAAGAGAATGGACTCTGTTTTGCCCATGTGTAATGATAGTTTGTTATCAGCGAGCCATATGCAGATTTTGCCTAGTTCTGAGCTGAGGGTTTTTTCAACCTGTAACTTGTTCTTGTCAGAGACCAGCAGGGCTGAGTCGTCCGCAAACAGGAACAAGTTGCAGTCACAAGCTGACGACATGTCATTTGCATAAATTAGGAACAGTAGCGGACCTAGTGTGCTTCCTTGTGGAACACCACAGCTCACTGTGAGGGGGGGGATAGGGTACCGTTTACCTCCACCATCTGCTCTCTCCCCTCCAGGTAGGATTGCATCCAGCTCACTGATAGACTATCAAAACCAATTGCTTTTAGCTTGTCAATCAGAATGGTTTGATTGACAGTGTCGAAGGCCTTTTGTAGGTCCAGCATGACCATGCCGCAGTATTTGCCCGCGTCCACCTCTTGTTTGATGTGGTCGTTTAAATAGAGAAGGCATGTGTCAGTGGAGTGGGATGTTCTGAAGCCAGATTGGAATTCGTAGATAAAAAAAAATTCCGCAAGGTATTTTTCGACCTGTTCGTATAAAAAAATTTCCATGACTTTCGAGATGGAGGTAAGGATAGAAACAGGGCGGTAGTTGCCTGGGTCTAATTTACTGCCTTTTTTGTGCAGGGGTGTTACTTTAGCAATTTTGAAGTCCTTGGGGACGTGTCCCTGTTTTATGGAGAGGTTTATTATGTGTGTGATGACTGGGGTGATGGCGGCTGCTGAGTCTCTGAGGAATTTGGAGGGGATGTTGTCATGGCCAGTAGCCTTGTTAGGTTGGAGGGCGCTCAGTTTTTTGAGTACCTCAGCTGTTGTTACCATAATGTCATAATAGAACATTCTAGACCATTTGTGATGTCACAGTATGATGTCATAATCAAACATTCTAGAACATTTGTGATGTCACAGTATGATGTCATAATCAAACATTCTAGAACAATTGTGTATCTATATTCAACAATTCTCAAAAAATTCAATGTTGATACTGTTACGCTTGGTACGCTTCTTTGGCATGATGAACCCAGATGACAGAGTGGAGATTGATGAGACCGGAGACAGAATGTGACGATGAACAGTTTACTTAACGACAAGGTACATACACGACTAACACACACAGGTAACATTTAACAATGATCGCGCCCAGCAGGGCAGGACAGACAGGACTATATACACAGACTAATTGACAAGACACAGAGGGTAATTTACAAACAAGACACAGGTGTGGTAGACAGAAACAATAGAACACAGAGTACACTGGAAAACAATAACAAATAACCAACCAGACTAAACATAATTACAAACCACAGACAGGGGAACACAAGACTAACAAAGTGGAGACAACAGACAATAAACACAACAAACACAACTGACAATAAATAACAATGAGTTGGTGTGTGAGCTGATGCCAGATCGGCATCAGCCCACCGGGTGGAAATGTTGATTGAGTGTTATTGTTAATGGGAGGTACTTGTGAATATGACTGTCTGAGTCCTGGTCCCACAGGACCAGGACCGGAGGAAGTGTTACAGATACACTGTTATTACCCACTCCATTTTACAACATTTTCTGTCAGTTTAAGGAATCCTACATTGACACGAATACACTTTATTTATCACAAGTATAATGGCTCCTTGTTCTTTTTCTTATGATTTAAAGGGATAGTTCAGATTTTCAGAACCCTAGCCATATGTCCCACTTTACAATGATGTAAAATGGTAGCCCCTTTCGGGACCGTGATGCACTCCAACAAGGCTGGACGAGTGAATACACAGTCCCTTATTCCTCCATAGGAAAATCCCATAATTAACTCTGAAGAACTGGTCCTCCGCGAAACGCTTCTTGTACAAGTATCGCAGAGAAATTTCAAAGGTACTCACAGTTGCACAAGGGTTTTGGACAGAGAAATGCAATGGTTTGAAAGCTTGGCGTTGCTAATAAACATTTTAAATAATTTTTATAAACTGGTCAACACAGCTTTATTTCCGGCAGCATCAGGCAGCTAAAGCTGTTTTGAGCAGTGTTGACCAGTTTATAAAAATAATTTAAAATGTTTATTAGCAACGCTGAGCTTTCAAACCATTGCGTTTCTGCATCACAGTCACGAAAGGGGCTAGTAAATCTGTTTAACAGTACTGTATATTTGCATATCTTGTATGTCACAAATGTAACAGTACTGTATATCTGTATGCCATAAATGTCATGATTAGATTAGATTAGATTATATTTTTATATCTGTATGTTGTGTATGTCATAAATGTCATTATGAATTGAAAATGGGGGACCCTGATGTAAACAAGACGAAAGCCTTTCTCTGGTCTGCATCCCCTTACAATTGTGTGTATTGAGCTGTACTGTTCTGTACCCATTCTGCAATCTGTTAATTAAAGTTTTCAATCAATCAATCTGTCTGTACAAGCTGACTAAAGACAGGAGCTTGACCCCATTGACTTTGCATTAGTTTGTGGCTAACTGGCCAGAGAATAAGGGGAGATTGTGCTGAGAAAGGATTCTACCAATCAACATCATCATTGATAAATAAGGAATAGGGCAAGGGTTAACAAAACAAAAACAAACACACAGTAATATTATTCAAATTGTGTTCCAGATCAGCTTCTCCCTCCGTGATACTCTGGCTGAGTGTAGTTAGACATTATCCTTGGGTTTTTACTCAGTCGGTGGATTCAGAGACTCCGCCTCCAGAGGCAGGGAGCAGACCCAGTCCCAGACTCTGTGTAAAAGACAAACCCACATCAACCCCCCACCCATTGTCATGTTAATGCTCCGCTGGCACTGTTTATGAGCCCCGGTTGACGTCTGAAGACCCCTCCTCCCCCCTACACAAAGATGGGTTTTAGGTTTTAGCGTTGACCCCAGAAAGCCTCTCCTACCAAGCAAGCCCCCCCCCACCCCCAGAAGAAAATACTCTTCCTGCCTACATAAGAGCACTGAAAGGATGCTTTTGTGCTGAGGGAATGGGGGTCCAAGGCAAGTGAAGGGTAGCGTGGGGGAGGGGTCTTGGTGGGCTGGATTTGTATGTATGTGGGGCTGGGATAAGAGGTAGCCTTAAGTTCAGCGGTGGAGTGCTTGGCACTGGAGTGATTGTGCGCTGGAAGAGAAACCCCCTTGTGTCTGGCTCAACCTTTTCCTTTAAAACACGATGCAAGGCAACGTTTGATTATTCACTAGGAGCACAGGCCTGGCGCCATCGTATACCACCACGTTGAATGCCAAGTGTATGTAGCAAGACTGATGACGACGTTCCCTCATCTTCCAATGGTTTAGTTCATTGCACAAGAGGAAAGCAATAAAGTACAGGATGACAAATAAAGGTGTAAGCCCATACTTGATGTCCTCCTCTAACCCCCCTCTTCCACTTGCACTTGATGTTGTCAATATTGACCTTGATCCAAAAAAAGATGAATATCCTTCCCATGTTCTTGAACTTCTTTATTTACATCTATATTTGTATATATTATATATATGTCTGAATATACCTGCATTATAATCCTTCTATATACTTACTTATACACCTACATATAACCCATAACTGTATGATAGCATGTACAATAATGCTGTATATACCACCATATATATATATCCACACCTTAATTGCACATAATCCTTTTTTTTAATCAAATTTCTTTATTTAAAATGTTCTTTTGACAACACACCATCAACATCAACAATAACAACAGTAATAATAATAATAATAATAATAATAATAATAATAATAATAATAATAATAATAATAATAATAATAATGACAAGATAATAAGAAATACAGACAAAAACCTTACTAATAATTGCACATAATCCTTTTACATATCTGTAGATACTATCAAGTTTCTTTATTAGTTGTCATACAAAAATACAGAATACTTTTATATGAAATGCTTGTTCCTGTTCTGCTCCTGAGAGTGTGCTAGATAAAAATAAAATAGATAAGTAAAAAATAGAGGTCAAAAGTACGTAACAAGTGTAAACAAAAGTGTTCAAAACAAAAGTGTTCAATATACATAAATACAATATACAATAAAGAGTAGAAAAAAATTAGTAACTGAGTTACAATACAATATAAAGTACAATGCAGAATGGGATGAGGTACAACTTAGGTCAGGTGCAATGAGGTATGAGTTGTAGTGCAAATCTCTTTACCAATAAATATAATATAAAGTGTGTTAAAGTGTCTGAAGTGGGTAAAGTGGGTGCTACAGTGAGTTGTTTATTTAAAGTGTGGATGTGTGTGCTGTGAGTGTATTTGATGGTTTGTTACATAGTGTTATTGTCGTTGAGCATCCTGATGACCTGGGGATAGAAGCTCCTTCTGAGTCTCTCTGTGCTTGCCATGAGACTCCAGTATCGCTTGCCTGACCGCAGCAGTTCAAAGAGGCTCCAATTGTGCGTTCGGCTGAACGGGCCACTCTCTGTAGTCTGCTACGGTCTTGTGTGGTGCTATTCCCAAACCAGGAGGTGATATTGCCAGTCAGGATGCTCTCTATTGTGCATGTTACATCCCAATGTATATATTCCCCAGTGTGTGTCTCCATGTGTGTGTTCTCCATTTTGTTTGTTTCCTCCCTCCAGCCATTGTTCCCTTCACCATTGGTCAATTCTTCCATTATTGCAATACAGCACCGATTGGTGGATGGCTTCAGACTCCAACACTCAATCCACACCACCCAATCATGGATCACCCCACACCTGTTAAAACATGGCTTCTCACTTCAGTCTTTCTCTCTCTCTGGCATGAGGCTAGGCATGTTGTGTTTTTGGTAAACCTGTAACTTTGACAGTATTGCATTTCGTTTATTGCCTTTGGTGCTTAGTAGTAATTTCCTTGTGTGTGTATGGCCACAGAGAGAGCATTGTAAGCCATAGTTTGTTTTTGTATATATTCTGCTTTTGTTTCTGTATAATTAATGTGTTTTTCTCTCTTTCTCAGGAAGCACAGATGGGGTGAGCTGCCATTTCCTTTGGACATTGTTTTCTCCTGTTTTGGTTAGGTAAGAGTAGTTTAGGTAATGTAATCTCTTTTACCATAGATTAGATTGTGTTGATTTGGAGTATAGTGGTGTTTGTTTGTTGTTTTGGCCTGGGCTCACCCCTGAGCTACATGTGCTTCCTTTGCATCTACCAATAAATATCATTGTTGTTTACAAACCTGGTCCATCTTTTCTGTCAACCAACTGTTATGTTACAGCCCTTTACCCTTAGACTCACAGGGGTCGTAACATAAATGGGGGCTCGTCCGGGATTTTGTAACCCGTGTTCAATTGTTGGTTGATGGATTTGGTGAACTGTGTTTGTTTACACTTGTATAGTTATTAATTACTTTGTGTAAAAATGGCATTTGTGTAAGAAAAAATAATGGCAGTTAGTACTTTTGATCTGGGGAAATTCTTGAGCAATCCTACTTGGGAAGCGCTAGATAGCTGCCGCAAGGCAGACTTAGTGGAGATTGCCACACATTTTCAACTCTCGGTTCAACAAAAGCATCTTAAGCAGGATATCAGGTGTCTTGTGGTAGATAAGCTGTTGGAGCAGGGGACGCTTGTTTTACCTGCGGTCTCTGATGAACATGCAAGTCCTCCTGGTGAACTTACAGAAGCACCGCCTTCTGAGGAGCAAGCCCATGGTGCTGAAAAGGCAGGTGTGAACGTCACATTGCCACATTTTCACTTGACCTCTCCTGTGTCAACTGGGTCTCGAGAAGGGGCCCAGGTCAAGGTTAGAATAGCCCGTCTCCAGATGGAGGCTCAGGAGAAGGCACAAGCACGTGAGGCGGAGTATCGGCTTCGTAAAATGGAGCTTGAGGCGGAAAATGAAAGGGCTATTAACATCCGTAGGTTGGAGCTTGAGGTGGAAAAAGAGCTCAGACTGCGGGAGTTGGAGCTGGGAGACCAAAGGAGTGGATCCAACTCTGCTACACCGACTCCTCCACAAGGCCCGGGTATGTCCTCCTCCACAGCTTATTCATCACACACTTTTGATATAAGTAAACACATTGCTTTGGTGCCTCCGTTCCGAGAGACCGAAGTTGATACTTATTTTAATGTGTTTGAGCGTATTGCTGCTTCATTGCGCTGGCCAAGAGAGGTCTGGCCTTTGTTGCTTCAATGCAAATTGACTGGTAAAGCCCAAGAGGTTTGTTCAACACTTTCCCTAGAAGATAGTTTACTGTATGATACTGTGAAGGCTGCCATCCTTCGTGCATATGAGCTTGTGCCCGAAGCTTATAGGCAGAGGTTTCGCAGTCACAAGAGAGCTGTCAACCAGACCTTTGTAGAGTTTGCTAGAGAGAAGGGAACTCTCTTTGATAAATGGTGTGCAGCAAGCAAGGCCTCAGATCTTAACTCTCTCAGAGAACTCATTCTATTAGAAGAGTTTAAGAATCGTTTGCCAGAGCGTATTGTAATTTACCTGAGTGAGCAGAAAGTGTCCACTCTGCAGCAAGCTGCTGTATTAGCTGATGAGTTTGCGCTAACCCATAAAACTGTGTTTGTAGATAGGCGTGACTCGTTTCTCCCCCATGATTTCTCTCAGAGACATTCTGTCCCCAACCATTCAGAATTCACACACCCCCGACCAAGAATGTCACCTCCACGCTCAAAAGAGGAGCGGACATGTTACTACTGTCATAAATCTGGTCATGTTATTTCTGACTGTTTAACATTGAAACGTAAGCAGCAACCGTCCTCTCAGAACTTTAGACAACCCAAAGGGGTTGGTCTGATTAAAATGGCACCTGATTCCGATCAACAGATGCACAATGATCAGGATGTTCTCGATCCTTGTTTCAGGCCATTTACTTCCAAGGGTTTAGTTTCCTTGACAGGGGATCCAAAAGATCAGTGTACAGTTCAGATCTTACGAGATACTGGAGCCTCACAATCCTTTATCCTCTCTGATGTACTACCTCTGTCTGAGAAATCTTCCTGTGGTTCTAGTGTCCTGGTTCAAGGTATTGAGATGGGTTTCGTGCCAGCCCCGTTACACTGTATTCATGTACAATCTGATTTGGTCACTGGTTTCTTTAAAATAGGGGTGAGACCTTCCTTGCCAGTTAAAGGCATTTCCTTTATCATGGGAAATGATTTAGCTGGAGGACAGGTGAACGCTGTGCTGGAAGTGTTGGATCACCCAGACACAGATTCTCTGCCTGATGACTTGTCACAGAACTTCCCTGAAGTTTTTTCTGCAAGTGTTGTCACTCGGGCTCAATTGAAAAAGAGAGGTGATGAAATTAATTTGTCTGACTCTGTTTTTGCTTCAGCCTTTGTCAGGGAGGAGTTGCTGGCTCCAACTTCTGATTCCGCTGACAAACCACCGACTCATAGTAAGGTACCCCCACAGACAACTGTAACTAGTTCCGACGCTTTGAAGTTACCCGTTACTCGTGAAATGCTAATTACTGCCCAGAAGGCTGACCCTTCTCTTGCAAAATGTTTCTCTTCTCTTGAAACAGAACAGAGGAGAGAGTTGCATTCTTATTTTGTGGATGAAGGAGTTTTGATGCGTACATGGAGGTCCCATGGTACTAGACTGGCAGAGCATGCACAATCGGAGATAGGGCTACCAGATCAGGTACCAGACTGGAGCACTGTTTATCAGATTGTTGTCCCTGCAGTTTATCGTCAGCATGTACTGTTCTTGGCCCATGACCACCCTTGGTCTGGACACTTGGGAGTCACTAAAACATACAACAGAATACTTCAACATTTCTTTTGGCCCGGTTTGAAGTCCGATGTAGCACAGTACTGTCGTACCTGTAGTACTTGTCAGATCACCGGAAAGCCAAACCAGGTAATTCCACCTGCTCCCCTCTGTCCTATACCAGCGGTCGGTGAACCATTTGAACATGTCATAGTTGACTGTGTTGGTCCGTTGCCAAGGACCAAAGCCGGCAATCAGTTTTTGTTGACAATAATGTGTACCGCCACCCGTTTCCCTGAGGCTATCCCTCTTCGCAGAATTACAGCGCCTGTAATAATTAAGGCTTTGACGAAGTTCTTCTCCACGTTTGGACTGCCTAAGGTAGTACAAACGGACCAAGGCACCAACTTCCTGTCTAGGTTATTTGAGCAAGTGTTACAGTCCCTGGGTATCCGACATATAGTGTCCAGTGCCTACCACCCTGAAACTCAGGGGGCTCTAGAACGTTGGCATCAGACCTTAAAGTCCATGCTGCGTAAATATTGCTTAGACACAGAGAAAGATTGGGATGAGGGTGTCCCCCTTGTTCTATTTGCAGCGCGAGAGACCATACAGGAGTCTCTTGGTTTCAGTCCTGCTGAGCTCGTTTTTGGGCACACTGTTAGAGGGCCTCTGAAAGTTCTTAAAGAACGGTTCATGTCAAAGGGTGCCAGCACACCCACTAATGTTCTAGATTTTGTTAGCCAGTTTCGAGAGCGACTGCATCAGGCGTGCTCTCTCGCAAAAGAAGCGCTCTCTTCTTCCCAGAGAACTATGAAACGGCACTATGACGAGAAAGCTGTTTCTCGATCTTTCCAGCCAGGTGATAAGGTTCTAGTCCTGTTACCTATCCTTGGTTCTGCTCTTTCCGCTCGTTTTTCCGGACCGTATGCAATAGACAAGAAGATAAGTGATACAGACTATGTGGTTCGCACCCCTGATCGTAAACGTCACTCTCGTGTTTGCCACATCAATATGCTTAAACCATATTTTTCCAGAGATAGTGTGCAGGTGAAGACCTCAGACCAGACAGCCGGACTGGCCGTCTCTGCTGTTGCCTCAACTCCAATAGTTCCGGACTCTCCTGACGTTAGTGGTGAGGATGTAGATGGCTTGGAGTTGCGCAATGCAGCCCATCAGGGTGCTAGATTGTCCAACACTGAGATGTTATTGAACCTGCCCACTCACTTAGCACACTTACCTGAGGAGCAGCGAGAGGACATCACAAATTTGATTCAGGCCTACATGGCTCTGTTTGGTGATGTTCCCTCCTGTACTTCTGTATTGGCCCATGATATTAAAGTTAACAATGCTGTGCCTATCAAGCAACATGCATACCGTGTTAACATCACCAAGAGGGCCATGATGCAACAGGAGGTTGACTATTTGTTAAAACATGGTTTAGCCAAGCCAAGTTGCAGTCCCTGGAGTTCACCTTGCTTGTTAGCTCCCAAATCGGATGGAACTCCTAGATTTTGTACTGATTTCCGAAAGGTAAATGCTGTCACCGTGCCTGATTCCTTCCCACTGCCCCGCATGGAAGATTGTATTGACAAGCTTGGATCTGCCACCTATGTTAGCAAACTAGATTTGTTAAAGGGTTACTGGCAGGTCCCTTTGACCCCCCGTGCCTCGGAAATCTCTGCGTTTGTTACTCCTGACAATTTTTTGCAATATACTGTAATGCCTTTTGGAATGCGTAATGCCCCGGCCACTTTCCAGCGACTGGTGACCCTAGTCCTGGCTGGTGTTCCAAATTGTAATGCCTATCTCGATGACCTGGTTGTCTATTCGACCAACTGGCGTGACCACATGACAACCTTGCAAACTGTCTTTGACCGCTTGGCTGGAGCCTCCCTGACCCTTAACCTTGCCAAGTGTGAGTTCGGCAAGGCTACGGTTACCTATCTTGGTAAGCAGGTAGGACAAGGCCAAGTGCGTCCGGTGGATGCAAAAATATCTGCAATCACAACTTTTCCAGTGCCTACTACTAGGCGGGAATTGCGTAGATTCCTTGGGATGGCTGGGTATTACTGTGGTTTTTGCCGGAACTTTTCTTCTGTCGTCACTTCTCTCACTAGCCTGTGTAGCCCGTCCAAACCATTCATTTGGACAGCTGATTGTCAAAATGCATTTGATAGTGTTAAAGCTCTCTTATGCAGTTCCCCTGTTCTCTCTGCTCCAGATTTCTCCCTGCCGTTCCAGCTGGAGGTGGATGCCAGCGGGGTGGGAGCTGGAGGGGTGTTATTACAGGAAGATCATGATGGTGTCAGTCACCCGGTTTGTTATTTCTCCCGGAAATTTAACAAACATCAACTAAACTATTCCACTATTGAAAAGGAGACTTTGGCTATGTTGTATGCGTTGCAACATTTTGAGGTGTATGTCGGTTCGAGCGTATTACCAGTGGTAGTATACACCGACCACAACCCATTGGTTTTTCTGTCGCGGATGTACAACCACAATCAGCGCCTCATGCGTTGGGCGCTCATAGTGCAAAATTATAACCTCAGCATAAAGCATAAGAAGGGGTCTGAGAATGTGTTGGCGGATGCTCTATCTCGGAGTTAAATCTCTCGTGCTGTCGACTTGTTCTATTTTGCTGTCGACTCGTTCTACTGTATATTGCTGTCGACTTGATCTATTTTTGCTGTCTACTCGGTCTATGTTGCTGTGGACTCGTTTCCTGTTGCTGCTAGTTTTTTCATAGCTCTTTGTTTTGGAGTGCATGTTATCTCGGGGATGTTATCTCGTTGTTAAAGAAAAAAAAAAACATGTTTAGTTGGTAGTTTATGTAGGCATGTTTTTTGTCTTATGTATGGGGGTGTTACATCCCAATGTATATATTCCCCAGTGTGTGTCTCCATGTGTGTGTTCTCCATTTTGTTTGTTTCCTCCCTCCAGCCATTGTTCCCTTCACCATTGGTCAATTCTTCCATTATTGCAATACAGCACCGATTGGTGGATGGCTTCAGACTCCAACACTCAATCCACACCACCCAATCATGGATCACCCCACACCTGTTAAAACATGGCTTCTCACTTCAGTCTTTCTCTCTCTCTGGCATGAGGCTAGGCATGTTGTGTTTTTGGTAAACCTGTAACTTTGACAGTATTGCATTTCGTTTATTGCCTTTGGTGCTTAGTAGTAATTTCCTTGTGTGTGTATGGCCACAGAGAGAGCATTGTAAGCCATAGTTTGTTTTTGTATATATTCTGCTTTTGTTTCTGTATAATTAATGTGTTTTTCTCTCTTTCTCAGGAAGCACAGATGGGGTGAGCTGCCATTTCCTTTGGACATTGTTTTCTCCTGTTTTGGTTAGGTAAGAGTAGTTTAGGTAATGTAATCTCTTTTACCATAGATTAGATTGTGTTGATTTGGAGTATAGTGGTGTTTGTTTGTTGTTTTGGCCTGGGCTCACCCCTGAGCTACATGTGCTTCCTTTGCATCTACCAATAAATATCATTGTTGTTTACAAACCTGGTCCATCTTTTCTGTCAACCAACTGTTATGTTACAGCCCTTTACCCTTAGACTCACAGGGGTCGTAACAGTGCATGAGTAGAAGTTATTTTTTTTTTTAAACTTTGGCCATTTCCCTGGCTCTTTTATACGTTTATCGCATTTATACTTGGTCAAGTTCGACCGACAGAAGCAGGCTGAAAGGGTTCAGATGGGGGGGAAGACACTCTGGGAAAGGCACGGCTGCAGCCCGGGATTCGAACTCGCTCAGCCCCAGATCCGTGACGAGCACGGTTGTCCACGGCGCTGAAATAGCACTCGCGGTACGTGGTGAGCTACTGGAGCTCCCCGAGTAGAAGTTCTTAAGGATCTTCTGACTCACTTTGAACTTCCTTAGGCGCCTAAGGAAGTAGAGGCGTTGCTGTGCCTTATTTTTCTTTGATCCACTTTTTCTCCTCCTTTTTCTATTTTTCTCCCATCCCAATTTAGCCGTGCCAATTCTCCCCTCCCCTGTCTTAAACGTTGCTCGCATGTGCCCCCCACTGGCCGGTTGTAGGGAGGATAGAAGCCTGTCACATGTCCCCTCCGATACATGTGCAGGCAGCCAGTCGCATCTTTTCACCTGCCAGCGCGGACTCTCATTTTGCGAGGAGTAACGCGTAGGAGGCTCACACTGCCCCCGCTATTTTCCTGTCTCTGCTGTGCAGGCGCCCCAACCGACCTGTAGGAGTCGCTGTTTACAACGTCCAGATTACCACCCTTCGACTTCCCACCCACTAACTCTGCCAATTGAGTTAGTATGACGGCCGGCCCAAGCCGTAGGCAACGCTTATTCGAACCGCGGATTCGAACCTGGTGTCTCTTGCGTTGGTGACGAGCGCAATGTCCGCTGCGCCACCCAGCCTCCCTGTTGCCGTGCCGTCTTGATTACACTGTCAATGTGTGTGGTCCATGTCAAGTCCTCGGATATGTGGACTCCGAGGTACTTAAAACTGTTCACTCTCTCAACCGGTGCCCCGTTAATGCTGAGGGGGCTGTAGTCCCTGACCCCCGACCTCCTAAAGTCCACAATCATCAGAGCCGGTGTCCGAAACAGACTGCGAGCCAGGCGGCACAGAATGCCACTGCCCAGTATATTGCTAGCCAATGTACAATCAATAGACAATAAACTGGACGACATCAGAGCAAGGATTCAATTACAAAGTGAGAGAAAATGGTGGTTTTTTCAATGTATATTTGGTTATAAACTGATATAAAGAGACGCTTTAAGAGGGTAATATCATCATCATCACGGGATGATATTGACGGTGGTGGAACCAGTGGTTTCACAGGCACAGGCCGCGTCAGTGTTTTGTTTTGCATTCCTTGTAAGAACAGAGATAACGGAGCGGTACAGAGCGAGGGAGAGGGGTGACCTCTTTAATGCAACAGTGAATGAAACGTTTAATGGTGTGAAAGGTTATTAACGCAGTTGTCATGACAACGCGGCACATGACAACCAGAAAGGGGTGGGCCGTCGTTTCTACGACGAAGATCTATAAGTCGAACGGTGTTTCCGGGTGTAAGGCAGACTAAAATCTGGCTGAGACTAAGAGGGAAGAAACCAGGAGAGACTCTCTCTCTCCTCTTATCACAGAGGGGGGGGGGGGAGAATGCCACATCATCATTAGCTTCGGCTACCACGAGGATGATCTTGGCTAACGAACAGGCCTGACCACTGTTGGACTGAGAGACAGAGGGACAATAGACTGGACTGAAAGATCATTAGATAGACTGAACACACCGAAAGATCATTAGAATAGACTCTTCAAGGACAATACAATCTGTTAACATCTGAGCTGAGGTTTCTGTTTATAGCAATAAAACAACGCTTTTCCTCATAAGGTATTTCACGGTGTTGGAGTGTCGAATTGTGCTCCAATTTTGGTGGTTGATATTTGCAGTCATGGAAAAGAAGAGTCATGTTATTGGTTATAAGCAGAGAATAGAAGGAGGAGATTGCAAGTGACGTTGTTTTCATCATTAATCTTTCATCTCGGGCACTTCTACTTTGTCTGGTTTTATTCAGAATTCATCTCTAATTTGTGTGCCTTCTTGAAAATAGATGATGAAAACAACTGGTTCAGTGTTCTGTTAGTATGGGAATTAGGTAGACTTTCATGACTGCAACATCATCACTTGTGTCTGATTCATGTTAATTAAGTGGTTCCATCCATTGTTATCCATTGTCAGGTGAGTCCACCAAGCCTGTGGTCAGAGTGCAGGCATTTGCATTGCTTTGTCTCCCTCACACCATACCCTGTGGGTTTCAAGTGCCCACTCTGAATAGCGTCTGTTATCGTCTTCGTTCCTGTAAAAGAAATTTACATGTGGGTGTTTGGATGCAGATTTGTTTTAAATGGTCAATCGATTGTCTCTCAACTCTACACCATCTTCGGTTGAGTCTCGTGGTAACAAAGAGAAAATCTGCATCTAAAGCGATACTTCCTACTATACTAAGTATAGTGGAGATACTAAGTTGAGTCCCTATAGGTGTGGTCAGAGTCCTCTCTAGGCATTTGCATTGTCTTTCAACTCCACATCGTCCTCAGCTGGTTTGAGTGAGTGTTTAAACACTGCTTTGTAATTCAATTTAGAGTTAACTCAGTCTGCCTCTCCTGTAAACACAAAAAAACATGTTAATTTTCCCACTCCTCTAAGACCATTTTTTAGTGTGTTCTCTTTGATTTTGAGTTCAAACACACGTCATCTAGTCTTCATCTATATAAGGTCAAGCGCTTATACTGGAAGTGTGTGTTACTCATAAATTGTGTTGTGTTCAGTTATGATGCATGATTTTCTATGGTACCCCGTATCAAAATGTGGGAATTAAAACATACACTGTTTTATTAAAATAGAAATGATTTGTTGAATAAACATAGCATGTTTGCCTTATCACTAGCCTTGTGCACATTTCTAAGATATAGAAACCCATTTATGAGGAGCGAGCCTGCCTGTGCGCCCACAGAACATTTACACATCTGAAACAGGCATTGAGTTTAGCTTTCTGTGACTTATAACGTGTACAGTATTGAAAAACAATCACTCAAGCGATATGGGATAGCTGTAGTTTACTGCAATGAGAAGATAGTTATGTCATGCATCTACATTAGGACTTCAAAACAATCGCTCAAGCGATATGGGATAGCTGTAATTTCTGCAAATGAAAGGATGGTTATGTCATGCGTCATAAGTTTGTTTCATACTCACCGGAAAAAGCTGCCGTGTTCACGTTGGATCCTCACAGTTCAGTTTAGTTATTGAATAACCATTTTATATTACCAGCGTGTATTTACACATACAATTAAAACATATACTATGCGTGGATTTCATATACCCTCGGCCTCGGGCATATTAAACCTTACGTTCGCCCATGGATAGGCTCACAACAAAACCATAACTCCACGGCGCGCATAGCGTGACGTCATCGCTCCAAGCGACGTTTGTGCGTTCCCATTCGCCTCGGAAATAACGCTTTGCAATCCTGCAGTACTAGTTCCGCGAGCTCTCAATAGCCTGGAATTTACCTAAAACCAGCGTTTTGTAACCGAATGAACGTCACTTGTGCATAGTGAAACGTAAACAAATAGAAACGATAAACTATAATTTCCAACCGGACGTTACATGTCGCGCGAGTTGTACCCCAATGTTATTCCCATAATGTTAACTTGTCTCTCAATGCTCGGCGCGATATCAGTCGGCATACTGTGCACATACAAACAGACAAAACAACAATAATACATATAAGTTAACGTGTTTGTATATACCTGGTCTGTATTGGATCGCTGTTCGTTTAGTCGACCAGCACTCTGCTGCGACAAGGCATTTATACCCTTGATATACCTATACATCGTTATTAAAGTCATAACGACCGAACCTGACTTCGAAATTTACCAGCGTTATATTAGATTATATATACCGTCTAATCACACTCTCGGTCTCTTAACCCGCGACTAACGTCCCGTTTTATGTAGTATGGCGTACTACACCGGGACATCGCGTAATCATCTTCCCGCTATCTGTATGATCAATTGGTTAATTTAATCCGAATACATCGTTTTCAGGAATGGAAGAGATTGTGGGCTTAGTTTGAGGTTGAAACAATGAATATTATGACGTTACTCTGGTAATTCTAATTATGATTCCATCAGCTTCTCGGTCCTAACTTCCCGCCTCTTTGCAGAGGAATCACAGAATAGTTTCTAACAGAGTAGCGTTTTCCAATGATATCACATCTAATAAGCCCACGTTTCTTGCCTTGTTGCCTATATTTTAGTCTGCATCAGCTAGACTTGGGTTAGCAATCCAACAACCTTTATTTTGTTGCCTATATTTCAGTCTGCACCAGCTAGACTAGGGTTAGCAATCCAACAACCTTATTTTGTGCCTAAGCTTTCGGGAATAGCACATATAACCCATCCTCTCAGAACCGCCTGATAAGGACCCAGGTGCACGCGTTGCCCTGGTAACGATTTTCAATACAGATCAGATATATTAATGCACATTATTCTTACTCAGCCATGATCTCAATATTTGACAACATTCTGTAACATTCACCTGGCACAGAGAAAAGCGGGAAGGTTTTAATTCCTTGCCATACATTTTTGGTCGACCATCTATATACTCACTTTTCTCTGTATAGATGAAACAATACATCACGCCGGTGGGACGCAAAGAAGTCCGTCACAAGTTCGTAGACGCCAATTGTGGGATATTCTGAAGAAGAATGTTCTCAGTCAACCGAGGTTTGGATAATAACAAGGTTTATTAACCAAACAGATAGATTACATAGAGAGAATGGCTGAGGCTCTCGCCCCAGGTGATCAGCTGAAATGACCCAGGTAAAGAGCCCTGGATTTATCTCGGGAGGAGACTTATATAGTTAACAAGGGGGGGATGTGGTCCCATTTGATAGGTCAAATGGGGGGGGGGGGGTACAGGTTTGGGGAGAGGGGCACAGGAATGTCTTATTCCACAGAGAGGGGGGGGGGGCACAGGGGAGGGGAATATATTTACATGAGGACATTATATTATACCCAGGGGAGGAAATTAGGCCACTTTACTCGCCAATTGCGAGTATTTTTTACGTTTGGCGAGTAATTCATGAAGAGCACTCGCCAGTCTGGCGAGTACTAGTAATTACAAAACAAAACAAAAAAATCATTCTGCAATCTGATGATTCGCTCACTGGCACAAACCGAACTCTGACTCCCCCCTTGATTCCTCCCATTTGCGCCACATAATAATCAGACCATAACCAATGAACATCATCGTTGTACAGATGCGCTCTAAGCTCCTCCAATGAACACTCGTTTTCTAGAAGATGCCGCCCATCTAGGGGAAGTGGACAGACCACTGCGCACAGACCTACAGACTCCTGCCACCGGCAGCCGGCTTGACAACGTAGACAAACTTACAAAAACACATCAGTGGATGAAAATAATTGCATGTAGAGTCGTCGCTTTCGGATATCAGTGCGGTCTGACATGGGGGCGAACAACGGCACGCGACGCGTCTCCTTCGAGTCGGATGAGAATGACAAGTCAACCAGCATTAGCCGGCTAGCTACCTAGCATGTAACAAGCTACCATAACGCGCATTCAACATAGTGGACGACTATACTGAGCGGCTTTGCTTAAATGCAGCCGAGTGACATTTTATTATTACCGGGTTTTCCCCCACTCGCCCATATGCCCTTCACAACGGTGATGTTGTCATATTTGGCATTCAGAATACACCTGCTGAACCCCTAGCGTTGTCGATTCGGTTCCAATGTATTGTCATCTTACAGCACAAGTACAGTACAACCAGAATACATTTGGCATACAACCAGAGTGCAAATGTAACAAGTCAAGTCAAGTTGTTTTATTTAGCTATTACATTACAGTGAAATGCTTGGTTCTTTCACTGTCCAACTCAGTCCAACCTAAACCAGACCAACCCAGTATTGATTGATTGATTGAAAACTTTATTAACAGATTGCAGAATGGGTACAATACAGTACAGCTCAATACACACAATTGTTAAGGGGATGCAGACCAGAGAAGGACTTTAGTCTTGTTTACATCAGGGTCCCCCATTTCAGTCCTGTTTGCTTAATGCCTTGTCCACTTCCTCCACACTCCAATATGCCCTTCAACCCTGCTCCTGTCAAACCTGCTCTTTCCATTCCCTCCATCATGTCCCCCCTTTCTGATGAATATTTCCTGCACTTAAGAGTCAGACACACATTCCTAGTAGTTGAGCTGTGATGAATGAATGAATGAAAACTTTATTTAACAGATTGCAGAATGGGTACAGTACAGTACGGCTCAATACATGCAATTGTTAAGGGGATGCAGACCAGAGAAAGACTTGTCTTGTTTACATCAGGGTCCCCCATTTTCAATTAATTTTCAATTCATCATTCAGTATAACCTAGACCAGCCCAACCCAGCATCTTTCACTGCCCAGTTCAGCCCAACCCAGTCCAGAATAGTTCCCTCTTTCATGTTAATATGTGATTTAATGATGTAATATTTTGAAGAGTAGAGACAGTGTGATTAATTTACTATGATTGAAAATCAATTTAGACAAAGACGTACAAAGAAGTAATTATCACAATTAGCGATTTTTTTGTCTGGTAAAAAATCTGTTTGTCTGGTAAAAAAAATCAGATACCCGCCAGTTGGCTGGTAAGCCAAAAAGTTAGTTTCCTCCCCTGATTATACCACAATACTCACTTTTCTCTCTTATAATGTGGGTGAGCTTAATGTATAATATACCAGGATTGTTTGGAACAGGTAAAAGTGAATAGGTATGGTAAAAGAATGGGACTGATGTAATCCATCGGTTATCAGATAATGAATAAAATAGAAAACAATTAAAATAATGAAAATGTTGGCCAATGTGATCTGTTGATTGGCATAACAGTTTAAAATAGTATTATTTATATACATGATTCATGACATGATCGACTGGACTGCGTTCTGTGTTATTTTGATATCAGAGATGTGGGGATAGATATCACCCTTTTCAAAATACCTATATCAATGATTGGTCCTCAACTCTGATATCAAACAACAAACAACATAATCATTAGAGGCTATATCATGCATCTATCTGGTTCTACCTTAAAGGGACGGGTGTCATTACTGTATCTTGACTAGTGTGGGAAGAGCTTTGGTTCCCTACCAGTGGCGGCTCGCCACTAGGGGCGCTCGGGCGCCGCCCCCCCCTCAGGCCCCTGGTTATATGAGAGAAAAACAAGACATTTTTATTTTTATTTTTTTATAGCCCTATAAATAATATAAACATGTTTAAAATGAATAATATTTACTCATTTTAAGTATGTTTGTGTTTCCAATGCACAATATAACGTTAATATATAAAATAAAAAATACTCGTTTTCCTGAACAGGAAGTGACTCACTTTTTTTAATTTTTAAATTTTTTTGTATTTCTCTGCCCGGGCTAGACGCAATAGCGCTCTGAGTGCGCGTCACTGTTTGATCGCTGTATCCGTCGCAGCCAATCAGTGCGTAACGTGCTGTGCATTGAAATATGACTATTATGTTGGAATCCGGGCACGATTTGAAGCGGTCTAGGCAGCAGCGTCAAGAATTTCTGTAGCCGCATTTCGCGGAGACGCTCTCTGATTGGCCGACGTCAGTTTTTTTTTCCGTAGCAGCATTTCGCGGAGACGATCTCTGATTGGCCGAATCCACTTTATGTTCCAATTCTAGCTTATTCTAGGTTGGTGGTAGAGATAGTTGTGTTGTTGTGACTGAGATGCAGCTATTTGTCTTAGAGCGTGACTGCAAGTTCTTTCGACGGTTAAGCTTAGGCACTCTTTCAAAGTTGGTTACGGTTAGAGTTTGTCTTAGAGCATGGCGATAGAACGCCAGGTAGTTTGCAGTCTGTTCGACGCGGAAATGGACAAAGAAATCAAGTACTGTCTTGTTGTGGTGCTAACAGCTAACAAGCTATATGGCGGATGCAGTCTGGACAGTGGACAGTGGTCTGGATATACATCATCAACAGCGGATTATACACTTTATCAAGCCCACCACGTTTCAATTAAACAAAGTAAGTTTATGCTGTTGTGTTGTGAGATGCAGCTATTTGTTGTTATCTCACACAGTACTTGTTGGCTATAAGCTATATATGGATGCAGTGTGGAGGGACATGCACAATGGACAATGGAGTGGATATACTTTATCAAGCCCTGCTGCCTGCTCTGCTGTCAACTTAACAACAACAACAAGGTAGATTTGCAATATCGCTCGCTCTCTCTCTCTCTCTCCCTCTCTCTCTCTCTCCCTCTCTCTCTCTCTCTCCCTCTCGCTCTCTCTCTCCCTCTCTCTCTCTCGCTCTCTCTCTCTCTCTCCCTCTCTCTCTCTCTGCCTATGCGTGTGTTTGGAGACGGAGCGAGTTTGTTTCTAACGTTTCTATTTATATATTGTTTCAAGTTGTGAATTAGACTGTACTTTATTTGGCCAATGCGTGGTACATGTTTGGTATAGCGCCCCCTAGCGCCCCATCTGGAGAATAATCCAGGAGCCGCCACTGTTCCCTACCGTAGAGTGAGAGCACTAGGTGCCTAGCATTTCAACCCTTAAAGGGACGGGTTCCATTACTGTGTATTGACCGGTGTGGGAAGAGCATTATTCATGGTGTTGTGTAAGCGGGAAGCGCTTTATTCATTGGGTTGCGTAAGCGGGAAGAGCTTTAGTCATTGTGCCTTGTGTAAGCGGGAAGAGCTTTGCTCATTGTGCCTTGTGTTAATAACAGGATAATTTCTACAGCAAAGAAAACTAAATGGGAGCACTGTGTGTGTGTGTGTCTGTTACTGTGTCTGTTGTCTTAACCCCTTTCTGCCCGGGTAATGCATTTTATTGTTTAACCCTTTCCCCACCCCCTGCCTATGCATCATTGGGACAGGTCTCTGCTCATCAGCAAGGAAAGGTACTGCTTTGGGGAGAAAGTATATCATCTATCACTACTGCCACCGGGTGTGGGAGGGTGCAGGAAGTATTAGGAGAAGTGTGGGTACATGTGTGGGGAATTACTGCGAGTCGCCCTGGAGGGCAAGAAGGACCAGAGCACCACCCCTAGGTTACATTTACATTTAGCTGACGCTTTTATCCAAAGCGACTTACAAGTTCTGTATGACAGGTTATCAGGAAGGGTACAACTCTATCAGCTGAGTAACAATATTCATCAAAGTGTTGCGTGTTACAGTGTAGGTTAGTTTATTAGGACACGTGCATGACAGTAAGGTTAGATTAATTTTTTATTATTATTTCAGATAATGGTTGAAGAAGTGCGTCTTTAGTCGACGGCGAAAGATTGGACGGGATTCGGCTGTCCTAACTGGGGTGGGTAGTTCATTCCACCATTGTGGGGCAAGGACTGAGAATAGGCGGCTTCTCTTTGATGACCCTCCCGGAGCTTGGATAGGAGCAGTGGCGTCGTTAGCCCTGGGCTTCCGGGGCTTTAGCCCCGGATGTTTTTCTCCTAGCCCCGGATCTAAAAAAAAAAAAAAATTGTTTAATTTTTTTTTTTTTTTTTTTACTTTTTTTTTTTACTTTTTTACTTTTTTTTTGTGTCAGCATCCCCATTGTCTGTGCTGAATGTTTGTTAGTGTTTGGTATTTTTTGTTGGTTTTTAGTACTTTTAAAAAAATTTAGTAAGTAGTTTTCATTTGATCCTATAATTTTTTCATTCACCGATTTGTGGACTTTTTTTTAGTGTCCTGAAAGGCGCCTTATAAATCAAATGCATTATTATTATTATTATTATTATTATTATTATTATTATTATTATTATTATTATTATTATTATTATTATTATTATTATTATTATTATTATTATTATTATTATTATTATCATCCAGGAGGGAAAATACACTTTGGATAGTAGGGACTGCATCTCTGCCTGTCCTGACAAGGAAAAACTGTAAAGACTAGAGATGAACTGTTTATTTATTTTGTACATATAGGCTGTGCATATGTTTGTTTGTTTGTTTATTTGCTTATGTGTATGATTCTTAACTGTGTTTTTATTTTGTTATTGGTGTATGTATATGTGTATGTATGTACAGTATATGTATATATATATTATATACACATATATATATGTGTATATATATGTGTATATATGTATATTTGTACTCCTGTTGGGGCTTCTTGGACCAGATCAATGTTTTATCTGGCTAAATAAATAAATAAGAAACTGATGATTTGGTCCTGTTAACTTTGAATGTTCTATGGGGACTGCCCAGATCCCTCTCATGGACCTGGACCTCACTTTGAGAACCTCTAATGATTCTAGTTATTCAGTATTCATCTCTAATTACTCTAAAATTGCGTATTTCTGTGTTTAAAAAAAAAAAAAAAAAGGGGGGGGGGGGACCCCCCCCCCTCCACCCCCCCGGGCTGAAGCCCCCAATGTTTTCTAACCCTAAAAACGCCCCTGGATAGGAGTAGGTCTGAGGCGGCCAGAAGATGCAGAGCGTAGGGGTCTTGAGGGTGTTAGAGACCATTGACCGGAGGTAGGCGGGAGTGGTTCCCTTTGCCGCACGGTATGCTAGGTCGAGGGCCTTGAAGTGGATACGTGCAGCAATGGGGAGCCAGTGCAGGTCCCTAAGAAGTGGGGTGACATGGGCCGACTTCGGTAGGTTTGAGATCAGGCGGGCCGCTGCGTTTTGAATGAGTTGAAGAGGCTTGGTGGCAGTGGCCGGGAGGCCAGCTAGCAGTGCGTTGCAGTAGTCGAGGCGGGAGATGACTGTTGATTGGACGAGGAGTTGGTTAGTAAAGGTTAGTAAATCCTAGGCCCCATCCACTCCCTCTGCTAAAGCTCCACTCTAATACTCCTGCACTACAGTCGGGGATTCAGCCGGACTCAGATCTGCTGCGTTCCCACTACCTGGTGACAGTGTACATCTACTCTCATAAAGTAGGGATAATCCACCCTGCTACATATGGAAACATACATTGTGCTTTCTAATGATGTCTCTGAGTGGCAGCATGTATAGTGAGAATAATAATGGACCAAGGCAGCTCCCCTGTGGAACTCCGAAGTGTTTCTCAGAAGAATGATCTCCAAGCCTGACGTAATATTTTCTCCCTTTGATATATGTTCTGAACCAGTTTAATACATAGTCAGAAAGACCAACTAACTTTTCTAGACGATTTATTAGGATATCATAGTCGATCGTGTCAAACGCTGCGCTTAGATCTAATAGGACGAGAATTGAGACTTTGTTTGCATCAGAGTTTATTCTGAGGTCACTAATTATTTTTGTAAGAGCAGTTTCTGTGCTATGGTGCGTTCTGAAGCCTGATTAAAATTCCTCCATGATGTTGTTTTCTTTGAGAAAGGAGTTTATTTGTATTGAGACAATTTTTTCAAGTATCTTGCTGATGAATTGGAGGTTGGATATTGGCCTATAGTTGGTTAGTACATTACTGTCTAGTTTGGGTTTCTTTAGTAAGGGTCTTACGACAGCTGTTTTGAATGCGTCTGGGAAAATACCTGTCAGAAGTGATGTATTTATAATATTTAGGACGTGACTTGCAATACTCTCGAATATTCGCTTAAAAAATGCTGTGGGTATAGGGTCAATACAGGAAGTGGAGGAGTTACATTCCATGACAGTTTTGTAAAGCTCAGTTGATGTAATGCAAGCAAATTTTCCTATGGTTACATTTTCGCAGGGTTTGCTGATGGTGTCCATGTTTGTATCAGGACTAATGCTGGCTCTAATTTAAGTTATTTTGTTATTGAAGAATAATGCTAGTTCTTCACATTTTGATGCAGATGACTGTGGAGGGGTGGGGGCAGTGTTGAGTAGCTGGTCGATGGCTGAGAATAATATTCTAGAGTTTCCAACATTCTCTGTGATAATCTTAGAAAAATAGTCCTTTCTTGCCACTCGTATATTTTTGTTATAGGCAGTCATGGCTTCCTTATATATCGCAGTGGACTGTGATCTTGGTTTTCCTCCATTTTCGTTCAGCAGCTCTTTTGCCTTTAACACTTTGATTACCAGCCATGCAGTGCACCTTACCCCCGTTGAATGCCACCACCCACTTCAATGATAGCGCTCTCATATTTGTGAATGCATAAATTATGGCTATGTGTCTAATCTGGCCGTCGCTTATCAATGACTTGTTTGCAGTCAACATTGTCGAAACGGATTGTTTTTTTTAATCGGTTCATTTCCATTTTATACCATTTTTAAAAACCCTCGTTTTCTTGAAAGTTTCAGGAAAATATAAAGATTCTGTGATAAACGCCCTTTACTGGAATATTCTGGAATACACAAAAAACATTGTCATTTTTCGGCCTATGAATCGTTTTCAAATAAACGCTAGATTATCGATAGTATATGTGTACTTATGCACGCTATATAAGCGGGCTGAAAAATCGAATCTCACACACACACACACATATGGCACATGCTGATATCTCTGTGAAAAAAGTTCTGATTATCCTAAGACTGGTAAAATAGATTCCTTACCTCAGATCAGATGTTCTCCAAAAAGATTATTCCAATTCCTGATCGCCATTCGAAATATCGATCGCGTTTATTGATCCAGCGCTGGGTACTGGAAATATGTATTCCACGTTGTTTTGCGGCTCTGCAATGACTTGGATCCCCTCGGGTGGCTTGCCCGAGAAGTAAAGCGAGGAAGCTGGATTCCCCCCCCCCCATGTGTTTCATTCAGTCTAATCCAATGGGGTGCAGTACAACAGGGAGAGACGATAGGGGGCGGTATTTTCCCAATGGAGATCAGAGAGAGTTTGCAGCACTGACGTGAGACTAGATTCATAAAATATGAATTCAAATCGCTAATAAAAAAAATATTATACGATATTTATCATCGCTGGCACTCAACGGTCGGCATGAACTAACGACATATCTCGTCGCTGGCAATCAAAGTGTTAATGGAGCGACAGCATCCAGTGTATATGATAGGGTGTTGTTGAGATTTTCAACCATGCAGTTTAAAGAACAGTCCAGGCTGGATGGTTCAGTTTGTCTCATGATGTTTCAGAACTTCTCTTCTGCGATGTCATCTAGTACTCTTCGCTTACAATGGTTACCTTTTTTATCTTTGTTAAGTTTAGGTTAGCATTGAAGAATACACAGTGATGGTCAGATATAGGTAATACGATTACTGATACTTTATCAATGTTCAGCCTTGTTGTCATCACTAAGTCTAGGGTTTGATTGATTGATTGATTGAAAACTTTATTAACAGATTGCAGAATGGGTACAATACAGTACAGCTCAATACACACAATTGTTAAGGGGATGCAGACCAGAGAAAGACTTCCGTCTTGTTTACATCAGGGTCCCCCATTTTCAATTCATCAGGACATATATGACATACATGACATACAGATAGTCAGTACTGCTACATCTATACATTTATGACATACCAGATTTGCAAATACAGTACTGTTTGTGATACAGAAGGAGTCAGGAAAAGGGAGTATATACATTTGACATAGAAACTGTACATTGGAGGAGGTTAGGTGGGGGGGGGTTGGGTACACTGGGATATTGACAACCATACTGGGTAATCTACATTGGAGGTGGTTGGGGGGGGGGGGGGGGGGGCACACTGTATAAACAAGCAAAACTGTACATTGAGGGGGGGGGGGGGAGACACTGTACAAACAAACAAAATTGTACATTGGACTATTGACAAAACCATACTAGGTAAATGACTGTACATTGGCAAAACTGTACATTGAGGGGGGGGGGGAGACACTGTACAAACAAACAAAATTGTACATTGGACTATTGACAAAACCATACTAGGTAAATGACTGTACATTGGAGGGGGTTGGGTTAGGATATTTACAGGGGCCAGTGTTGAATTGCAGTCTCCCGTAGGTGTCCCTTGAGAGAGGTTTTGAAAGTGGGTAGTGATCCACATTCCTTTACAGCTTTGGGTAGGGCGTTCCACATTGATGTGGCATAATTGCTAAACGTGTTTAGTCCCTTATTTGAGCCGAATCTGGGTTTAACATGATTTGTGGAGCTCCCTCTGGTGTTGTGATCGTGGTATTCACTGACCTTTGGGAAGTATTTTGACATGTACATGGGTACCTTGGTCGTGTAGTGTATCTTGTAGACCAGGCCCATTGCAAGTTGCTGTACTCTGTCGTCTACTCTAAGCCATCCTAGGTTGTCAAAGTGGGCAGGGGTGAGGTGGGTTCTAGGAGTAAGGTCAAGCAGTAGTCTGACCAGTTTGTTTTGAGATGTTTGTAATTTTGTTTTTAGCGCCTTTGAGGTGCTTTGGTACCATGAGGTGCAAGCATAGTCGTAGTACCCCTGAATGAGTGCTCCTGCCAGAGTCTTCAGGGTATTCTTGTTTACCAGAGAGGAGATCCGGTACAAGAATCGAGTTCGTTGGTTGACTTTTTTTTATTACATTGGATGCCATTTTGTCACAGGAGAGATTAGCCTCTAGGATGGAACCCAGGTAGGTAATTTCATCTTTCCTTGTGACAATATTGTCACCCACTGTAACTGAGAAGCCGTCGGTCTTGCTGAGTTTGTTATTTGAACCGAAGAGAATGGACTCTGTTTTGCCCATGTGTAATGATAGTTTGTTATCAGCGAGCCATATGCAGATTCTGCTACCTGATTCTGTTACCATGTTGGTGAGTGGGTTCATTTACATGTTACATTAGCTCAAAGCTGTCCAGTAGCTTGGTAAGCTCAATAGCCTTGGGGTCGTTCTTCTTATTTATATGAATATTCAGATCTCCATGTATGATTAATCTTTCACATCTAAGGATACCGACTGAGATTAGCTCTGAGAATTCCTGCAGAAATATTGATGAGTATTTTGGTGGCCGATCAATGTGATGATGAGCAAAGACAGTTCAGCTTTGAGCTCAATAGCAAGATATTCAAATGATGTAAATTCACCCATGTCAATGTCATTACATACAAACGATGTAGATAAAATAGCAGCAAGCACTCCCCCTTTTCTATTTTGTCTGACCGATTGATAATACTTTTTTTTTATCCACTTATTCTCCCATTTTCTATATTTTCTCCCATCCCAATTTCGTATCATCCAATTCAACCCTCCCCTGTCACGAACGCTGTTTCTTGCCTCCCACAAGCCGGCTGCAATGTGGACTAAGTCATACATAGCACAAGTCCCCTCCGGTACTTGAGGTAACAGCAGTCGCATCTTTTCACCTGCGCAGCTCGATCTCTGTGGCGAGGAGTAACGCGTGGGAGGCTCACGCTGCCCCCGACACTTCCTGATTCTACTGCGCAGGCGCACCAACCGACCTGTAGGAGTCGCTGTCCACAACGCCCGATCCCCACCCATCAGTTTCCCACCCCCTAATACGGCCAATGTGTATTAGTATGGACGGCCAGCTAAACTGAAAGCAATGTGGAGCGCTGGGCTCGAACAGGCAAGCCCAGCGTCTCCGTCATTCGTGGCGAGCGCCTTGCCCACTACGCCACGTAGCCGCCCACCGATTGACAATACTTATAATTTGGAGGGCAGGCTTCTATCAGCGTTGTCGCACCAGTAATGTCATTTAGCCAGGTCTCGACTAGGAACATGCATTGCAAATTCTTTTCAGTTATCAGATCATTGATTAAGAAAGATTTGTTGCTCAACGATCTAACATTCAGAAGGGCCATTGTCAGTGATTTTGTGATGGGGGTGTGGCCGGCCTTGGCTGAGCGATGATGGGTCTGAGGTTGCAGTACGAGTCAGGCATTTCTTCTTGAGTCTGATAGTAGTGAGAACAGGAACAGCATGGTTTGTTATTGGAACAAATTGATAGCAGTAGTTTGGGTGTGAGGCGTGGTGGACGTTTCGGAGGTTGCAGTTGCGGGCTGTCGAGGAGAGATGGCGGAATAGTTCTTTTGTGATGTTTTGGAGATGCCTGGCTGTAAATCCGACCAGCATTTACCAGTTCGACCATTTTTGACGTGAAAGGCAGGTGGGGGGGGGGGGAGCAGGGAGAGGGGGGAAAGGGTGCCTGGTAATTTGGTGATGACATGGCAAGAGGGAGGGGGCGAGGAGGAGAGTGACACAAGGGAGGAAAGATATGGGGGGCTGGGCGCCCTGCGTTTTAGAGTTGTTGATGGGGAGGGGGATCCTCCGTGATCCGATCCAGTTGTTCCGCCCCTCATAATCAGCTTGCTCTGTATGTCCTCCGATAGCGATTCTATCATCTTGATGTTATCAGAGTTAGGTTGTGTTATTGTACCGTCCGTCTTAGAGCTTGTTGCAAGGCCGTTGTAGTAGAAAAGGTGGGAAGTGAACATTTTTCCTCCATATCTGTTCAGAGAAAATCCATTCCTTTGGAACAACTGTTCACGTCTCCAGAACATGTCAAAGTTTGCAATGTAATTGACATTGTGTAGCACACAAGCAGATGAGAGCCATTTGTTTAGCTGGAGAAGTCTGCTGAATCTTTCAGTCAATTTAGAGACTGTTGGCAAGGGGCCACTGACGCCGTCACAACATAGATACATGCACGTATGCTGTTGCAACATAGATACATGCATACGCTGTAGCAACAGATACATGCACATACGCGGTCAGCAGCAATTGGGAAATCACGCTTGTTAGCTTTTATTTATTGATCTATTTTCAATCTATTTTTTTAATCTATATTGATCTATTAACAAAACACAACACCCGTTAAGATTTTATAAAAATGTAAAACAATTTATTATAATTAATTTGATACAAAGAGTGTTTGATTAATGAATGGCAATATTGTACAGATCAACATTATTTAAACTGAAAACTAAAAGAAATTACCTCCAAATTTGGATACAAACGAGTTGTGAAACTGGAGAACTCTACTACAGAATTACCCTTTTCAAATAGGTGACATACAAACACTCAGTATTAGGACCCACTTGAGTACAACAACCCAAGGAAATTATTGTATGTGGGTTTTTGATATTGCTTTAAAGGAACACTCCAATATTTTGGGAAATACACATATTTGCCATCTTCCCCAGAGTCCGACGACAAGATTGATATAAATTCCATCTCTGTGCATCAGTTTTGGAGTTGTTGGAAGTAGTTTTTCTTCACTTCCGACAGAGCTAGGCTAGCTGCTCCCTACGGCTTCCAGTCATTGTCCTAAGATAGACTAGCATGCACCTGGACCTCTCTCTGGGGCTACAGGACACACAGAGATGAAACTGATCAATCTTCTCAACTCTGGTGAAGATGGCAAATAAGTGTATTTCCCAAAATGTTGTGAGTGTTCCTTTAACCTACAATCAGGCGTAACAATGCAATCAACAATATTTCAGCCATATTGACAGTATAAACACTGTTGATATGTAGAATGTTACTTTGTGGTACATTAGAACAGACTAGATCCCCAGAGCCTAGAGAGGAAATAAGGTCAAATAAGGTAAAAAAAAATAAAAAGTCAATGGTTGATATATGAAAGGAGGTTGTGTAGAATAGAGGAAAGGTCTGGTGAGCAGGAAGAGTCACATATCAGGATAGGGAGCTCGGGTTCATCACATCTTCTCAGACCAGAAGATAGAGACCAATTTCTGGCTGCAAGCTCGCCTAGCTTAGCACAAATAAACGGAAATGAATACGGATCTGTAGCCAAAAACACCTGTCCCTGAGTTTTAAGCTAGGTCAGTGGTCCGTATCCACTTCCATTAATTTGTGCTAAGCTAGGCTAGCTTGTAGCCGGATAGCTTTCTACTGAACGCAACGAAATTGGTATCCATCTTCTTGTCTGACTCTGGTGAAGACTGCATTTCCCATAATGTTGGTGTGTTCCTTTAATCTCTGCTTCGATGACAGTAGGTTGTGTGGTTGGTGTTGGGTTGATCACATCTCTCCACACTGAGCGATGAGGATAGGGAGCTTGGGTTTGTTGTTGGGCCCCGTCGGAACATTCTGTAGGGAGGAGAGAGCAGAGGTTTAGGGCAGTGGTTCTCAAGGACCCCCACATTATACACATCAGGCTGCCGGCCTCCGTTTGATAACATCTCGTCTCAGGGACTCTCTTCCAAGAAGACATATTATTAAATTCAGTAGTTGAGGAGGTGACAGTGGATAAGTGGAAACATGCTGTATAATGAGAACAGTCACTCTTACACTGGATATTCTCTCAAGACGAACCTTAAAGGGGCACTTTATCATTGCTACCTTATCATTGTATTAAGCTGTAAATAACAAGAATTCAATGTCCCAGATGACATCACTGGTGGCCATATTATTTTTTTTTTTATATATATTTTTTTTTGCACAAATCTCTCCAACATTCCAAACATCTCTTTCCACATCATCATATTCAATTTCCAGGATTTGCCTTTTTCTTTTTTTGTAAGAACATACAAAACATGTAAAGGACTCATACAAATACATTAATAACTGACATGGAAAATAAAAAAAGACTTACGAAAAAAGAAACATACTATACTATACATTATGCGTATACATTCCTGATATATATACCTTGCATGTAGACCGAACTACCTTCGAGCAGGTATGTGCTGCATCCTCTATCGGGATGCCACCCTTCTCCATATTGCATGTGAGAGAAAGCGCCCCAGACATATGCAGTTGTGCATGATAACATGCATGCACGCATGTCTCCGACACATGTATGTGGGTACGTGTATCACGTAAGCATGTGTACATGCCTCATATGTGTGTGTGTGCATCTTCCTGGTATGTGACTGTACTCCTATCTCTTGTGTGTGTTTCGTATCCATGTGTGCCTCTGCCCCCTATGTGAGTGTATATCTCAGATGTGTATATATATGTGCGTCTCAGCTACGTATGTGTGTGTCTCCTATATACATGTGTATCCCCCTTATGTGTCAGTGAAAGCTTATATTTCAACTATGTGTATATGTAGGTATGTGTATGCCTATTTCCTATAAATGAGTATGTGCATGTATGTGTGCCCCTGACGTGTATACCTTATCCTTGTGTATATGAGTGTGTGTAAACCTATTATGTACACATATGAATATGTGTATCCTAGATACTTGTATGCGGCTATACCTGCGCACATGTGAGTGTGATAGAGACAGTGACCGTTCCATAGACACACCATCCGGACATAAAATATATGTACATATATACACAATACATTATAAAGCACAGGTACCATCAGATCAAATCCCCTTTTTCATATTCATCCTTGATAATATTGTAATCCCATCTTAATCATTTGTCCCCAGACCGTTCAGTCAGGTGTAGAAAACTGTCCCATACCTCAGCGAAAATATCCTCTCTCCCTGCGACTCTATACGTCACCCTTTCATATGATGCTGTCCGGAACATTAGTTCCATCCATTCTTTAAAAGTAATATCAACAGGTGATTTCCAATGTCGTAATGCAATTCTACATCCTGATATCATGGCCATTCTATACCACATTCCCCGGTATTTAGGCAGTTTAATCCCTTTCGGTACTATACCCAAAACACATGCCATTGGGGCGTTATTTATCTTCACATTCAAGACCTTACTTAGGAATATCACAATTTGATCCCACATTTTCCGGACCTTCTCACATTCGTACAACATGTGCAGTAAAGTGCCTGTCTCCTTCTCACATCTCCAGCAGATGTCACTGTCCCTTAATTTCAGTCTGGCCAGTTTACTAGGCGTCCAATAGCTTCTGTTCAACACTTTGTAAAAAATAAGTTGTGATTGCGCCTCCCTAGAGAATTTACTCCATTTGGACACCAGTTTCTCCCACATTTCCTCAGTAATATCCTCACGTACATCGTTCTCCCAGCTCAATCTCAGACCCGCCAATTTGGGTGCATTGTATTCTCTTATAACATCATAAAATCTTGACGCACCGCCTTTCCTACCCCATCCTTTATAGAATATTTCTTGAATTGCAGTAATCGGGCCACACTTTGGTCCTCCTATTGATGACGATATACAATGTCTAATCTGTAGGAATTTATAAAAGTTGATTCAGTTTGGAGAGCTGGGAGAGCGAGAATGCATAGTGATACCAGTCTAGTTTAGGCAGGGATAAGCCGCCATTTTCCTTTGCTGCATACATTTTGGCCCGTCCAAATAGCGGCCTTTTGCCCCCCCACAGATAAACATTAGTGACTTTGTCATACTGTTTGAGTAATTGGGTCGGGAGAGTCAGCGGCAACATATATAGGATATAATTTAATTTGGGAGCCAATATCATTTTTACTAGGTTTATCTTTCCCAGGAGGGACATATTCATTTTGGCCCAATTCTGGGTCAGAGCACTAATGTGTTCGATTATAGGGGCAATATTGGTTTGCATCAACTCTTTCAGACCTGGGATCAGCTTTATTCCTAGGTATATCAACCCTGACGGCATCCATCTGTATTGCCACCCCCTTCTGATATCAGGGGGACAACATTTAGAGAGAGGCATTGCTTCTGACTTGCTCCAGTTGATTGTGTACCCAGATATCTCGGAGAAGGACTCGATAATAGTTCCAATGACCCCAGCTGCTGTTCGGGGATTGCTGGATACCAATAAGATATCGTCCGCATACAAAAATAATTTATGTTCTACCTGTCCCGCTATTATCCCTTTGATGTCCTGATTAGTCCTTAGTGCGATAGCAAGTGGTTCGAGGAAGAGCGCAAACATTTGGGGAGAAAGCGGAGAACCTTGTCTCGTCCCCCGCCCTAGGTTAAAGGGCGAGGATACGATCCCGTTGGTCAATACTGATGCCATCGGATTTGTGTATAACAGTTTTACCCACCCGGTAAACGATGGTCCGAACCCGAAGCGCTCTAGTGTGTGAAATAAGAATGCAAATTCCACCTTATCAAAGGCCTTTTCGGCATCCAATGAGAAGGCCACTGTAGGTTCTACATCATTCCTGACCTTCCACATTATGTGTAGGAGTCTGCGGATATTATCAGCTGAGTTTCTCCCCTTCACAAAGCCCACTTGATCTGAATGCACCAGAGTTGGTAATACATCTTCTATTCTATTCGCAAGTACCTTTGCCAATACTTTTTCTTCCAAATTGCTCAGGGATATAGGTCTATAGCTTCCACAGCATTGAGGGTCTTTGCCCTTTTTCTGTAGTAATGTAATAGTGGCAGATCTCAAGCTAGTGGGCAAGCCCCCCTTTAATAATGAATCCTCATATACTTTTAATAGTCTCGGAGCGATTATATCACTGAATTGTTTGTAGAAATCGGGAGTAAACCCGTCGTCTCCTGGTGCTTTACCCAATTTAAGGCTGTTGATTGCCGCGTGTATTTCTTCTATCGAGACCCCCCCCTCCATTGATTTTACCTGTTGTTTCGATAATGACGGTAATTTGATTCTGTCGAAGAACGCGTCCATTTTTAGCTGATCCACCGCCTTCTGTGGGGTATACAAGTCCTGGTAGAAGCCCCTGAAAACATTATTAATTTCCTTTTTGTCTGTAATGATCTTGTCATCTTTATTACGAATCGAGGATATAATATTTTGATTATGCATTTGTTTAACCCGATTCGCTAGTATTTTACCCGCTCTCTCCCCTTGTTCATAGTATCTTTGGTTGGTCCTAAATAACGCATATTCAGCCTTCTTTTGATATATGTTGTTCAATTCGTATTTGGATTTGCTTAGGTTTCTCCACGTTTCTGGGTCTGGTCTCTGACTGTGCTGTTTCGAGAGTATTTTAATTTCCTCATCTAACGCTGTCATTTTTTGTTTCTCTGCCCTTTTTAGTATCGCACCGTATTGTATGAGTCGTCCTCTCATGTAAGCTTTACATGTGTCCCACATTATGCCACTATCATCTATTGACCCTTCATTAAGTTCCCAAAATTCCTTAAATATAGTTCTAATGTACGCACACGATCCTTCATCATTTAACATCAGGTTATTGAATCGCCATCTCCGAGATCGTTGCCCTTCTTCCATGGATGTGATCACTAAATCAACCGGAGCATGGTCAGATATTACAATGTTCCCTATCCCAGTACTTGCCACCTGTTCTACCAGTGCGCTAGAGATCAGGAAATAATCTATTCTAGAGTATGAGGAATGCGGGTGAGAGTAAAACGTGTAGTCTCTTTCTTGTGGGTTCATAGCCCTCCAAATATCCACTAGACCCAATTCCTCTATCAGAACACCAACCGCCAGTCTCCCTGTGTTGTCAGCGGTCCTGGGTTGATACGATCTGTCCATTAAGGTGTTTCCAACCAAGTTGAAGTCCCCCCCTATGATTACGTTGCTATTCCCTATTTTCCTGATCACCTCACATACCTCATGGAAAAAGTCTGAGGATGACCCGTTGGGCGCATATATATTAGCTAAAGTAGTCCTCTGTCCCTCTAAATCAGCATCCAGTATAACCCATCTTCCCTCATCATGTGAGAAACTATTGTGCACCTTTAGGTCTAAGTTTTTTCTCACCAATATTGCCACCCCCCTCTTCCTAGAAGAGAACGTACTATAGTATATTTGTCCCACCCAATCCCTTTTAAGCTTGGCCGACTCCTCCTCATCCAGGTGTGATTCCTGAATTAGTGCAATATCTGTCTTTTTTTGTTTCAAGAACGTCAATATCTTTTTTCTCTTAATGGGATGATGACATCCGTCTATATTCCACGATATTATTTTAATCAGCCCCATATTCCTCGTAATGCATCTCCCCATGTGCAATCCAGGACGTATTCTAGTGCCTGAGACTGTGAAGATATATATACAATAGTATAGCATACAATGAAATAAAAAAGAACATAAAAAAAACATAAATACATTTCCCCCCCCCACATTTACCCAAGCTACGTTCGATATGACCCCAGATAGAACAGTCGTACCGAGTGTGAGATCGATACTCACCCATGCACCTTGGTCCCCCTCGACTAACAGAGGAGTGCATATGGCACAAGGCAGGTTGCCCAAAACTGTGCCCCTACTATCTTGTATACCCTGATGTAACGTATGGCTCACACTGTAATCTATATACAGTGCGATCAATTCAACTGAACTTGACAAAACGGTAACGTTTCCAACAATTAACATTTGTATATCTCTCAGATATATATTGGTATATTGTAACTTCTATGACATAGCCATAATGGCCTGTGGTTCATTTCGTTATACTTTTCCTGTATCCATCCGGGATATTTCCCCTCCCACAGTTTTATCATATTCTCCTATCTATTGCCCTCTATTCTCATTACACATATCTTTTTTTTATATTTTTTTTTTTTTCTCAATCCCTTTTTTTTTTGTCTTTTCTTTTATATACCTATTGGCATTTTGTGATGTTATTTATTCTATGACGATGCCCCCGTGACTTATCTGTATCCATGCGCTTCATGAACTTTATCTCAATTGTCCGCCTCCGACTGTCCCCGTCTGAATCCCTGTAGTTTCTCCCGGTATCCGTGATGACCATTGCCCTGCTGTGTGGGGCGTTCAGTCCCCGTCGCCTGCATGTCGTTCCCCGGTCCCCGTTTTCTTCCCACTGTCTGCCAGGTAGACAGCCGCATTATCTCCTCTCGGTCCGGGTCGGTAGTCGGGTTCACCACGGTGATCTTGAATCCACGTTTTGCCATATCCGCCGTCGCCTCCGCCGCGCTCTGGTACAGGCGGGTGCCATCCTCGTAGAATACCCTCATCTTCGCTGGATACGGTGTCTGGAACTTGAGATTCTTCTCCTTCATTATTCTCTTGGCCTCGGCATATTCTCCTCGCTTCTTCAGTATTTCAGTGGGGAAGTCATGGTCGACATAGAAGCGATCGTTGCCACATGAGACGTTCTTCTTCTGCCATGTTCGGCGTATTATCTCTTCCTTCATTTTGTAACTCCCAAACTTAACCACGATTGACCGTGGCTTCAGCTGTGGGTTGTTAGGCCTTGGGGCCAGTGCCCGGTGTGCTCGTTCGATACGAAGGTCCATGTCATGAGGCAGTCCGAGTGCGTCCTTAAACAAGCCGTCTAGAAATCCATGCATGTCTTTTCCCTCTTTCTCCTCCGGGATACCATACACCCGCAGGTTCTCTCTCCTCGTTCTGCCCTCTTGGTCGAGCAGTTTAGCCTCCATGTCGGCCTGCCTCTGTATCAGTTTTTTTATTAAAACCGTCGCCGCATCAAGCACATTTTCATTTTCTCCGATTCTCCCCTCCGTTTCACCGAGCCTGTCGTTCATTTTGTTCATGTCATTCCTTATCTCCCGAAACTGACGCTCATTGTCTTTTCTGAAGTCTTTGAGCTCGTTGTATATGTTCAACAGCGTGGCTTCTTGTTCACAGTCATCGTCGCCATCTTTTCCTCCCGTTACTTCGTCATTCTCTGCCATTCCGTCGTCCTTTTCAGTTGTAATCGTGGTCGCCCTACGTCTTGTGATAGCCCCTTCTGACATCCCTATTAAATATATACCCTGGTGTTGTTAATAAATGTTTCCCGGGGCTAAATCATTTTGCTGTCGGGGAGCTCGCGAGTTAAGCAGCCATGTTCTTCCGCGGTCAAACCGGAAGTCCACTGGTGGCCATATTCTAATTAATTTACAATTTTTTTTTATCCACTTTATCTCCTCCTATTTTTCTGTATTTTTTCTCCTATGCCAATTTAGTCGTTATGCCAATTCCCCCCTCCCCTTCCTGGTCGTTGCGCGCATTTGCCCCCTACTTGCCGGTCTAGGGAGCCCTGAAGTCTATCAGATGCTTACACCGATACATAGGAGACAGCCAGCAGCCTCTTTTCACCTGGCAGCGAGGACTCTCATTGGTGAAGTGTAACACGTGGGAGGGTCACACTACCTTCACCAGTTCCCTCTCTCTCTGTGCAGGCGCCCTGACCAACCTGCAGGAGTCACTGTTTACAACGACCAGAATACCACCCACCAGCTTCCCTCCCGCTGACACTGCCAATTGTGTCAGTATGACGACCGGCCAAGCCGGAGGCACCGCTGACAGCCGGATTCGATACGGTGGTAGACAGACGCTTAGTCCACTGTCATTTTTTGTTGAAGTGCCCCTTTAAGTGAATGAAATAGTGAAAACCAGAAGGGAACTCAGAGATGCCTATAGTCACTGCTGTCCCCCCTGGGCTGCTGTCCCCCCTGGGCTGCTGTCCCCCCTGGGCTGCTGTCCCCCCTGGGCTGCTGTCCCCCTGGGCTGCTGTCCCCCCTGGGCTGCTGTCCCCCCTGGGCTGCTGTCCCCCTGAGTTGCTGTCCCCCCTGGGCTGCTGTCCCCCTGAGTTGCTGTCCCCCCTGGGCTGCTGTCCCCCCTGGGCTGCTGTCCCCCCTGGGCTGCTGTCCCCCTGAGTTGCTGTCCCCCCTGGGCTGCTGTCCCCCTGAGTTGCTGTCCCCCCTGGGCTGCTGTCCCCCCTGGGCTGCTGTCCCCCCTGGGCTGCTGTCCCCCTGAGTTGCTGTCCCCCCTGGGCTGCTGTCCCCCTGAGTTGCTGTCCCCCCTTGGCTGCTGTCCCCCCTGGGCTGCTGTCCCCCCTGGGCTGCTGTCCCCCTGAGTTGCTGTCCCCCCTGGGCTGCTGTCCCCCCTGGGCTGCTGTCCCCCCTGGGCTGCTGTCCCCCTGAGTTGCTGTCCCCCCTGGGCTGCTGTCCCCCCTGGGCTGCTGTCCCCCCTGGGCTGCTGTCCCCCCTGGGCTGCTGTCCCCCCTGGGCTGCTGTCCCTCCTGGGCTGTTGTCCCCCCTGGCTGCTGTCCCCCTGCGCATGTCCTTCAACATTGGAATCGATGTGTGAACTCACCACTAACTCACTGAACCACATCCAATTCTACGTCTACAGCTGTGACCGGTGTCTTAAATCGTCACAAGTATCAGTCTTTCACTTTTAAAGCAAGTAAAAAAAAAAAAAAAAGAAAAAAAAACACACTCCTTCTCCAGAGGCTGACAGTGAGCATGTAGAATAGTATATAATCATTAGAATGTTTGCACACCTGAAAGGGTTAAAAATAGATATACATCCCCAAAATGGGTATGCACATGGCACAAGATGGCCATTGCCTTGGTACATGCTCAAACTCACTGCTTTCCCATCAAATAATTACAAAAAACGCTTTTTACCTCAATTTTCCTCATGACCAGCAACCCGTCGACCACTTTCCCTGAAAACGACAGCAGTCAATAAAGACCAATTAGTATCTTCCCATGTAAACAACACCACAGGAAGTAATGCCAGTAAAGCTTCATGTTAAATATAGACGTGTTACTTATGTTATACTCACCGAAAACTACATGTTTTCCATCTAACCAGTCACACTTTGTACAGGTGATGAAGAACTGACAGCCATTAGTTCCGGGACCGCTGTTCGCCTGGAGAGAGATGCGAGGAAAAAGCTGTTAAAAAAATCACACCAAGCAGTGTAGAAAAGGTTACCTTCATATTGGAATCCATTGCAGATGATGGATTACCCGTTTACAATTGTTTTCAAACTCAGTCATGTAATCTGACCACTTTAAAGTTACTCTTCAGTAGAGGTGCAATTAGGGATGTCCTGATACAGATACCTTATGTACTTGTAAAACTACTCAGTGCCATGTCAGGAAAACACTAAATTGAATGTTAGAAATGTTGTATTTATATTATTTAACTTAAAATGTCTGCAACAGCGTCATATTGTATATTTCATTTGTTAGTCAGAAAGTGAGGAACATCTGATGAAAATAAAACTTTAACAAAGTCATTGTTAGAACTGTGATGGTATTACGTTTATAAGAAGAAAATTATGTAAACATGTACAAATGCCCCATGATGATGCAAAGGCCAGTCAGTGGCTGAGCTACAGTCCTGAAGCACCAGGCAGGTGTTGAACCTTGGTCTAGAGCAGGGGTAGGCAACCCTAGGCACGCGTTCCCGCATAGGCACGCAGGGGCATTTGCATTGGCAGTGCACAGGGGGCAGCAAAAAATAAATAAATAAAATTAAAAAATGTTAAATCATTTTTTACTTCGCTTTGAAATATTATAGTGAAATATTTTGCACTGTTGTCGCATTTATCTTGTTGAAATCCTCCCACAGGTTCTTTTTTGTAAGTAGACTGTTTTGCACACCCCTATGACAGCTATACAGCTGTTCCCATGGTGCTCAGCTGTCAGCAGTCAGCTGGCCTCCCGCGCCCGTGCGCAGTTCCCAGGTAATCACACAGTGCTGCGGTTGCATTCTGTATGTGCCGTCTTTCATGATGGCAACCCTGCTAAGAAAGTTAAAGCAAAGGAAATTCGGGCATTCCAGCCCTCGTGGACGACTACGGGTTTGTGTGTCAGAAGGACGTGCTGTGTGTACTTTATGTTTAGAAAATGTAGTTTGCAGAACGTCAGGTGTGAAATGCCATTTTGAGACAAAGCATCAAAAACGTTTCAAAGATCAGGCGTATAAGGCAGAATCGATTAAACATGCCGTGGCCAGGTATGGAAAGCAAGCCAGCACCCTCAAAGTGTTCACGACTGCTAAAAACCATGCAACTGAAGCAAGCTATCGCATTGCTCATTGCATTGCGAAATGTGGAAAGCCATTCACTGATGGCGAGTATATCAAGGAGGCTTTTCTCTGTAGCTCAGATGTTTTTTTTTTCTTTTTTTTAAACAAACATATAAACAAACATGACAACACACAATAAGATATACAAGCATTATTAACAGTGCACATCCAATGAAATCACCATTTAGTTAAATGTCTTATACAGGATATACCCCTAATACCTGCTATCTAATACCCTACACACATATGCTCGTACCCCCCCCTCCCGGACCCCCCATTGGATAATCCATCCATTATCCCTCGCTCCTAACCAGACACTACCATTATATGCTATCTTTTATTCTCTCCACCACTTCTAACCACATTGTCATTTTGGATTCATTGAGACCCAAAATTCTTGCTGTAGATATTTCTTGATAAATCACATCGAGATATGTAAGAATCCAGACCTTCCGGCACATTTTTTCCGGTTGGAACCATCGTGATGCTATCAGCTTTTTAGCCACTGTGATACCCGATAAAACCAATCTCTTTAGCTGTGGATGTACTGCACACTCAAAAACATCATTCAGCAGTAATACAGAGGGGTGTACAGGTATATTCAGAGTTAAGATATTTGATAATTGCTGGGTCACTTCTTTCCAGAATATCTTAACTGGTGGGCAGTCCCAGTACATGTGCATAAATGTCCCCTCGTCCCCATTTGTACATAAGGAGCATTTGGAGTCTTGTTTAAGACCCATTCTGTTCAGTCTTATAGGAGTCAAGTATGTCCTGTGAATATAGTTAAGATTGATTTGTTGATGGTCCGGGTTCCTTGATGTAAATCGAACATTTGCCCAGGCTTCTTGCCAATCAAAATCTTTTTCCAGGTCTGGTATATCCCTCCTCCACACTGAGTCTAGGTGGAGGGTTTCATACGAGGACGTTAGTAATTGATGATAAAAATCTGAAACAAAAACTCTCGATGTCTCTCTTTCATAGAAGAATTTGTGGTATCTGTGGTGTTCAATTGGTATCCTTAATGGAACACCGTGAGCCTTCAAACATAACAATAACTGTGCGTAAAAATAATATGTGGACTCTGTGAGATAAAAAAAATTGCGTATTTCATCATAACTACAAAAACCCTGTTTGTTGAAAACATCACCTAATGAGTGTATGCCTTGCTTTTCCCATATAGGGAATCTTATAGGTCGTTTTCCAATCAAGAGTGCATTGTTATTGAATAAGAGAGTATGATTATGCCATTTATGTGGGTTAGAATATTTTTTTTGTGTTTCCCGCCATATCCGGATCGCATGAGTAATTATGGGGCCAAATTTCCGTTTGCATTGCTTAATTGATAATTTGGTGTATGCTATGTCCTTCAGTCTATGTGGAGCTACTATATTTTCTTCTAAATTTCTCCAGGATACTAATGTTTGGGGATCAAACCATCAAACGTTATATTCCTCTTACCAATGAGACTGGCGGTGAAAGATCCCATTTATACGACGCTGATCGCCTAGGTCCATTTCCGGTTTGTATGGCGCAATAAACGCCGAAATCATATCGATTATTAAATTTAGAAAGCGATCCATATGTACATAGTGTCTGTCGGGAGTCCCGTAACGAGATGTGACTGCTGGATGATTTTCATCGATGCACTGATGGCACATCCTGTTTGCGAGTGTAACTCGCCCGACCATCCACCAGGCGGCGGTATTGAGCCGTCGTTGCAGTCAGATCTGGGGTCCAGCTGCAGGACCGGGGGTGGGTATATGAATTATGAATGCGGGTGGCTACGTGGTGCAGTGGGCAAGGCGCTCACCACAAATACTGGAGACGCTGGGTTCGCCTGTTCGAGCCCAGCGCTCCACATTGCTTTCAGTTTAGCTGGTCGTCCGTACTAATACACATTGGCAGTATTAGGGGGTGGGAAACTGATGGGTGGGGATCGGGCGTTGTGGACAGCGACTCCTACAGGTCGGTTGGTGCGCCTGCGCAGTAGAATCAGGAAGCTGACTTAGTCCACATTGCAGCCGGCTTGTGGGAGGCAAGAAACAGCGTTCGAGACAGGGGAGGGTTGAAAAAATTAAATATTGATCTCAAAAACGCTGTACAGCGATCCTGGCAGACAACGCATGGCGGCCAATAACGCTGGACAGCGTTTTTGGCACTGGAAGTGTTAATGTTGCATTTCTTTTTTTAAATGTAGCCAAGAGTAAAAACCCTAACCCTATCAAAACAGCAGTCAAAGTGTATATTTTCAGCACTACGTTTGTTTACCAATGATTTTAACCCTTTCACTGCCACACGACAGCCGGTTAACCCTTTCACTGTGACAATAATAATAATAATAATAATAATAATGGATTGGATTTATATAGCGCTCTTCGTGACACCCCAGAGACCCCAGAGCGCTTACAGAGTCCTAGGTTAGCCCTTTACTATCACACAACCGACGGCGATGCTCCAGCATTAGCATCATTAGCTCCGAGGGTTAACCTTCTGTCGTGTGGCAGTGAAAGGGTTAATCTTGTAAAAAATCTCTGCGCATTGCATCGAAAAGTGGAGGATTTAGGCGGAAGTAAAGCAAGCTGTCATTAGTGTGTGTAGTCCTATCAACGCGGAGACCCAGGGCTTTCGATGGGCTTTCGAATTTCATAAAACTACACTTCCCAGCTCATGCCAGCCCCAGTCAATCATCGGACTTCCAGCGCAAAGCTTTTTTTTCCCCCCGTGATTTTCGGGGTCATATATCTTCTTTTTTTTAACAAATGTTTTTCATTTTCCCTTTTTTTAACATAAAACTAGACAAACAATACAGTGGTTGTTTTGTCTGGTACAGACCAGGTGTGGTTGTTTTGTCTGGTACAGACCAGGTGTGGTTGTTTTGTTTGGCTCAGACCAGGTGGTACAGATTTTAGTTGGAATTGATCAGTAGGTCACAAGATGTTTGAAGAATAGGATTGAAAACATCCAGGGTTTCCTAGCAGTGTGTGTGTGCTGTTATACACACCATGGCCAGAAGACCAGGGGCAGAATGCTTCATTCTGAAGTTTTCATCTGAAAATGGACCTCTGTAGATGCTGCAGATGCCTGTGCCGTCACCCTGCACCGCAAGACAAAAGGCAAAGAGTTAAGGACGAACGTAGGAGAGAGAACGTGTCATGATGAAACCTAAGCAATGCAATTGTATCTTACAGACTTGATTCTTGTAGTGCTGGGAGGTATACCATCATGGATGTATGGAAAAGGTAAGGCGTTTTACTTTACGTCGTCCATGATACTATAGTATATATTCTTTAAGCTCATAAAATAATTGTCCCTTGCAGCAACATTAAAAAAAACACCACCATGACAACTGTACACCAAGAGAAAGAGATCAAAGAAAAACACATGCATCACAACTTTACCCTGACAATGGTAAAAAACAATGTCATTCCTTTATTTTCTATTACTGCCTAAATTGTAGTTCCAGCTATTTAACTCCCACCTCAAAATGTGAAAAGTAATTAACTACTAAAGTCACTACGGAAATTTTAATTAAGATCCAACAGGAAGCAAAAAAACCTGCTATTTTAACTGCTATTTATTTGAGTGAAACTAGTCCCCAAACTGATAACATCACATTTACTAAATGTTATTTAGTATAAAGTGAAACTATACAATTTGGTTTTATATTCTTCTTCAGAATTCCCAGACCTGTGTAGTGACCATGAGAAAGGGGCCTGGAGGCCTGATTGCTTTTACCAAACGGTTCGTGTTTCCGCATTCCCGTTTTGCGCTCTGATTGGCCACTGACGTTTCTGGTCATGTGACATGTGTGCCCAATCGTGTGACGGCAAGTACTTTGGACGGTTAAGCTTAGGCGCTCTTTCGAAGTTGGTTAAGGTTAGAGTTTGTCTTAGAACAGGGCGATATCGTGTGACGGCAAGTTCTTTCGCCGGTTAAGCTTAGGCACTCTTTCGAAGTTGGTTAAGGTTAGAGTGTGGATCGTAGGCGTTAGGTAGTTTGCTGCTGGTTGAGGCGGAAATGGGCGCGTCATGTGATTGGGCGCACATGTCACATGACCAGAAACGTGCGTGGCCAATCAGAGCGCAAAACGGGAACGCGGAAACACGAACCGTTTGGTAAAAGCATAGACGCGGCCTGGAGGTCATACAATGGTGGTGGAGTTCCCAACATACCCACTAGAGGGCAAAAGATGAGAAGTCTACACTCTACAGAGTTGTTTAAATGGGATTATTATGCATCATTCCAATCATATGATGACTTCCTTGAATCTGTGGACATGTTTGTTCATTTGTTTTTGCAAAATAAACTAGTCTAAATCTAATTATTTATTTTCCTTCCCTTGTAATGAACACAGTGTTTTAGTAGGTGTAGATATACACCACATTATACATTAATTATACATTTCCCTGCCTAAAACACCTTGACAACTGAACTGGGCAGTACATTCAAGTAAACAGTGTTCCTGGCTCAGCTAACTGATCAAAACGAATTCATCCCATTGTGACATCACTGAGGAATAAGCAATAGAGGCCTTACACGGAATGTTTGTGTAGTTATTTCTTCCAGCATGGCACATGGCATTGCTTTGTACATAGCAATGGAAGAGACAACAGTTGCATTGTGTTAATAAGAGAGATACATCAACAAAATATACTAATTTGGTGTCTTACTACTGGATCTTGTAAGCAAGTCAGTAGAACAGTAATAGCATGCTTCTCCAGTGTTTTACCTACACTAACACGGCACACAGAAATGAGGCATTTTCTTTTGAAATCAGTTACTAATGGTTACAGGCAGCCATGCTGGAAGAATCTAACTACACAAACATTCAGTACAGCAAGGCCTCTATAGAGCGATAGATGAACAATCATTAACCACACTGCTGAAAGAAGGGGGGGGGGGCAGGGGGAGAGAGAAGGAGATGAGAAGGAGACGAGAAGAAGAGAGGGGGGGGGGGGGGGGGGGGGGGGGAGAAAAAAAAAGAAAGATTGTACTCACATTTACAAAGTCCCCTCCCTGGATCATGAAGTCTTTGATAACCCTGAAAATAAAGCCACAACAACACATTAACGAGCTGCCATGGAGTAGCCTTATATGCTCTTAGTGCTGGGAGGTAATATTACCAAATATCAATCTACACCATCATGAATCCATAGAACCACACAATAAATATGTCATGTCGCATTGTAATTTGTCTCCGTCTCAATACACCAAAAAACAAACAAACAAACCCAGAAAGGACAGTGTTGTTGGAAAACAAAAAGATAAGGTCAACTGATAGGATCTGTAATACTGGGACTGGCTCCTAAGTATTCTTTTGTGGATCAGCAAACAAAGCCGCCATAACGATTTCCAATGGGAAGGTCTAATTATTAATACATTTTTGTATTATTATTGCCCCCCCCCCCCCCCCATCTTATATTCAACTGTGGGGTTGTTATACAATAGTCAGTGCATAACATAACTTGATAACATTTCAAGAATTCACATAATATGTTTTAATATGTTCTTCCTGTACCCCCAGGATAGTTCAGTCAGGATATCTGAACACGCACCACTCTCTACTAAAGCTAGAAATCAGAAAGATAATCAGTGAGTTTAATTCTGGTTCAGACTTTCTAGCAATGCTACAATATAAACCTTATTTAGATGTAAGAGCTCACGCCTCGTAAAGTCAGAGACAGAGCCCCATTCAATGTCTGTGGAGCAACCCCAGATTTTACATCCCAGTGACATCATTGATTGGAGGGTTCTTCTCTCTCTCATTTCTAGCTTCAGGAGAGAGTGGTGTGTCTTCACACAAATACTGACTCAACTGTCCTGGGGCACAGGAAGAACACCTAGTTGGTGTGTGTGAACCACCGGCGAGATGCTGGGTGAAAGCTTTGCTCTAAATATGAAATGTGTAACTATGAAGTATGCACTGCTAAAGACTCTGCAACACACAGCACTGCTAAAGAGTCTACAGGTGTCCAACCTTTTTTGAACCAAGATCTACTTTTTTATTTACCACCTAGCCCGAGAGCTACCAGCCAAAATTGTATATTGTAAGCCGTCATTTGAGGCTTTATAAAAGCAGCATAATGAACACAAATCTGTCAGTGCCGAGTCTGACCTCATCTTAAATAACAAACAGCATTGCTTGTTGTAGTTAACAAGGAGAGGAAGAGTTGATTTAGCAAAAAAAAAAAAAAAAAAAAAAAACACGTTTTTTTTTTTTTTTTAAATAATCGAATTTTATTAATCAAGATCTACTTGAAATCAGCCCGCGATCTACCTGTCGATCGCGATCGACTGGTTGGGCCCCACTGGTCTACAGTAACACACAGCACTGCTAAAGACTCTGCAACACACAGCACTGCTAAAGAGTCTGCAGTAACACACAGCACTGCTAAAGAGTCTACAGTAACACACAGCACTGTTAAAGAGTCTACAGTAACACACAGCACTGTTAAAGAGTCTACAGTAACACACATCACTGTTAAAGAGTCTACAGTAACACACAGCACTGTTAAAGAGTCTACAGTAACACACAGCGGTGCTAAAGAGTCTACAGTAACACACAGCACTGTTAAAGAGTCTACAGTAACACACAGCACTGTTAAAGAGTCTACAGTAACACACAGCACTGCTAAAGAGTCTACAGTAACACACAGCACTGTTAAAGAGTCTACAGTAACACACAGCACTGTTAAAGAGTCTACAGCAACACACAGCACTGTTAAAGAGTCTACAGTAACACACAGCACTGCTAAAGAGTCTACAGTAACACACAGCACTGTTAAAGAGTCTACAGTAACACACAGCACTGTTAAAGAGTCTACAGTAACACACAGCACTGCTAAAGAGTCTACAGTAACACACAGCACTGTTAAAGAGTCTACAGTAACACACAGCACTGTTAAAGAGTCTACAGTAACACACAGCACTGCTAAAGAGTCTACAGTAACACACAGCACTGTTAAAGAGTCTACAGTAACACACAGCACTGTTAAAGAGTCTACAGTAACACACAGCACTGTTAAAGAGTCTACAGTAACACACAGCGCTGCTAAAGAGTCTGCAGTAACACACAGCACTGTTAAAGAGTCTACAGTAACACACAGCACTGTTAAAGAGTCTACAGTAACACACAGCGCTGTTAAAGAGTCTACAGTAACACACAGCACTGCTAAAGAGTCTACAGTAACACACAGCACTGTTAAAGAGTCTACAGTAACACACAGCACTGTTAAAGAGTCTACAGTAACACAGCACTGTTAAAGAGTCTACAGTAACACACAGCACTGTTAAATAGTCTACAGTAACACACAGCACTGCTGAAGAGTCTACAGTAACACACAGCACTGTTAACGAGTCTACAGTAACACACAGCACTGTTAAAGAGTCTACAGTAACACACAGCACTGTTAAATAGTCTACAGTAACACACAGCACTGTTAAAGAGTCTACAGTAACACACAGCGCTGTTAAAGAGTCTACAGTAACACAGCACTGTTAAAGAGTCTACAGTAACACACAGCACTGCTGAAGAGTCTACAGTAACACACAGCACTGTTAAAGAGTCTACAGTAACACAGCACTGTTAAAGAGTCTACAGTAACACACAGCACTGTTAAAGAGTCTACAGTAACACACAGCACTGCTAAAGAGTCTACAGTAACACACAGCACTGCTGAAGAGTCTACAGTAACACACAGCACTGCTAAAGAGTCTACAGTAACACATCACTGTTAAAGAGTCTACAGTAACACATCACTGTTAAAGAGTCTACAGTAACACACAGCACTGCTAAAGAGTCTGCAGTAACACACATCACTGTTAAAGAGTCTACAGTAACACACAGCACTGTTAAAGAGTCTACAGTAACACACAGCACTGTTAAAGAGTCTACAGTAACACACAGCACTGTTAAAGAGTCTACAGTAACACACAGCACTGCTGAAGAGTCTACAGTAACACACAGCACTGTTAAAGAGTACAGTAACACACAGCACTGCTAAAGAGTCTACAGTAACACACAGCACTGCTAAAGAGTCTACAGTAACACACAGCACTGTTAAAGAGTCTACAGTAACACACATCACTGTTAAAGAGTCTACAGTAACACACAGCACTGTTAAAGAGTCTACAGTAACACACAGCACTGTTAAAGAGTACAGTAACACACATCACTGTTAAAGAGTCTACAGTAACACACAGCACTGCTAAAGAGTCTACAGTAACACACAGCACTGTTAAAGAGTACAGTAACACACATCACTGTTACAGAGTCTACAGTAACACACATCACTGTTAAAGAGTCTACAGTAACACACAGCACTGCTAAAGAGTCTACAGTAACACACAGCACTGTTAAAGAGTACAGTAACACACAGCACTGTTAAAGAGTACAGTAACACACATCACTGTTAAAGAGTACAGTAACACACATCACTGTTAAAGAGTACAGTAACACACATCACTGTTAAAGAGTACAGTAACACACATCACTGTTAAAGAGTCTACAGTAACACACAGCACTGCTAAAGAGTCTACAGTAACACACAGCACTGTTAAAGAGTATGCAGTAACACACAGCACTGTTAAAGAGTACAGTAACACACATCACTGTTAAAGAGTCTACAGTAACACACAGCACTGTTAAAGAGTCTGCAGTAACACACAGCACTGTTAAAGAGTCTACAGTAACACACAGCACTGTTAAAGAGTCTACAGTAACACACAGCACTGCTAAAGAGTCTACAGTAACACACAGCACTGCTAAAGAGTCTACAGTAACACACAGCACTGTTAAAGAGTCTACAGTAACACACAGCACTGTTAAAGAGTCTACAGTAACACACAGCACTGCTAAAGAGTCTACAGTAACACACAGCACTGTTAAAGAGTCTACAGTAACACACAGCACTGCTAAAGAGTCTACAGTAACACACAGCACTGTTAAAGAGTCTACAGTAACACACAGCACTGTTAACGAGTCTACAGTAACACACAGCACTGTTAAAGAGTCTGCAGTAACACACAGCACTGTTAAAGAGTCTGCAGTAACACACAGCACTGCTAAAGAGTCTACAGTAACACACAGCACTGTTAAAGAGTCTACAGTAACACACAGCGGTGCTAAAGAGTCTACAGTAACACACAGCACTGTTAAAGAGTCTACAGTAACACACAGCACTGCTAAAGAGTCTGCAGTAACACACAGCGCTGTTAAAGAGTCTACAGTAACACACAGCACTGTTAAAGAGTCTACAGTAACACACAGCACTGTTAAAGAGTCTACAGTAACACACAGCACTGTTAAAGAGTCTACAGTAACACACAGCGCTGCTAAAGAGTCTACAGTAACACACAGCACTGCTAAAGAGTCTACAGTAACACACAGCACTGTTAAAGAGTCTACAGTAACACACAGCACTGTTAAAGAGTCTGCAGTAACACACAGCACTGTTAAAGAGTCTACAGTAACACACAGCACTGTTAAAGAGTCTACAGTAACACACAGCACTGTTAAAGAGTCTACAGTAACACACAGCACTGCTAAAGAGTCTACAGTAACACACAGCACTGTTAAAGAGTCTACAGTAACACACAGCACTGTTAAAGAGTCTACAGTAACACACAGCACTGCTAAAGAGTCTGCAGTAACACACAGCACTGTTAAAGAGTCTACAGTAACACACAGCACTGTTAAAGAGTCTACAGTAACACACAGCACTGTTAAAGAGTCTACAGTAACACACAGCACTGCTAAACAGTCTACAGTAACACACATCACTGTTAAAGAGTCTACAGTAACACACAGCACTGTTAAAGAGTCTACAGTAACACACAGCACTGTTAAAGAGTCTACAGTAACACACAGCACTGCTAAAGAGTCTGCAGTAACACACAGCACTGTTAAAGAGTCTACAGTAACACACAGCGCTGTTAAAGAGTCTACAGTAACACACAGCACTGTTAAAGAGTCTACAGTAACACACAGCACTGTTAGAGTCTACAGTAACACACAGCACTGCTAAAGAGTCTACAGTAACACACAGCACTGTTAAAGAGTCTACAGTAACACAGCGGTGCTAAAGAGTCTACAGTAACACACAGCACTGCTAAAGAGTCTACAGTAACACACAGCACTGTTAAAGAGTCTACAGTAACACAGCACTGTTAAAGAGTCTACAGTAACACACAGCACTGTTAAAGAGTCTACAGTAACACACAGCGCTGTTAAAGAGTCTGCAGTAACACACAGCACTGTTAAAGAGTCTACAGTAACACACAGCACTGTTAAAGAGTCTACAGTAACACACAGCGCCACAGCGGTGCTAAAAGCTCTGCAGCAATAATCTTATTTCTAGCTGAAATTCTTGGTAATTATTGCTCACTGAAGTAGCATGCATGGTTCAGACTCAGAGGGTTTTATTTCTGGTTCAAATCGAATAAAAAATAAATAAAGACAAAACACGCTCACCTCACAATTAGATGACTAAACGCTGGGTGCTGTACCCTCAATGTAATACATCATAATGAAGAAACCAAAACAGCCACATGGACACTTCAGGAAAGACACCCTTCGTCAGTGTGTTTTCTGGCAATCTGTCATCTAGTCACAGGTGGGTTTAATTATACCCTGTCCAGCCCAACGAATCAAGATCAGTAAACATTCACATGTATCATGACTATGTTGCTGCCATGTACTGGACACTGTCATGCTGATTACAGTTAAAAAAAATTAAAACTCCTGTTCACGTTTTAAGCGGGTAGGATACTTATTACGCAATGTAATAATGTTTATTTGGAAACAATAGCAAATGGACAGAATTGAGATGAGATGGAGGGAGAAAAAAAAAGACGCTGTTCCCTCATAGTTCTATGGTTGTTCCCTCATATAGTTATATGGTTTTTCCCTCATATACTGTAGTTCTATGGTTGCTCACTTCCCTCATATAGCTCTATGGTTGTCTCTACTAGTCTAGTGGACTGCTGGAGACCTTGTTCCCTCATAGTTCTATGGTTGTTTGTCTCTACTAGTCTAGTGGACTGCTGGAGACCTTGTTCCCTCAGTTCTATGGTTGTTTGTCTCTACTAGTCTAGTGGACTGCTGGAGACCTTGTTCCCTCATAGTTCTATGGTTGTTTGTTCCTACTAGTCTAGTGGACTGCTGGAGACCTTGTTCCCTCATATAGTTCTATGGTTGTTTGTTCCTACTAGTCTAGTGGACTGCTGGAGACCTTGTTCCCTCATATAGTTCTATGGTTGTTTGTCTCTACTAGTCTAGTGGACTGCTGGAGACCTTGTTCCCTCATGTAGTTATATGGTTGTTTGTTCCTACTAGTCCAGTGGACTGCTGGAGACCTTGTTCCCTCATATAGTTCTATGGTTGTCTCTACTAGTCTAGTGGACTGCTGGAGACCTTGTTCCCTCATATAGTTCTATGGTTGTTTGTTTCTACTAGTCTAGTGGACTGCTGGAGACCTTGTTCCCTCATATAGTTCTATGGTTGTTTCTACTAGTCTAGTGGACTGCTGGAGACCTTGTTCCCTCATATAGTTCTATGGTTGTTTCTACTAGTCTAGTGGACTGCTGGAGACCTTGTTCCCTCATGTAGTTCTATGGTTGTCTCTACTAGTCTAGTGGACTGCTGGAGACCTTGTTCCCTCATGTAGTTCTATGGTTGTTTGTCTCTACTAGTCTAGTGGACTGCTGGAGACCTTGTTCCCTCATATAGTTCTATGGTTGTTTGTTTCTACTAGTCTAGTGGACTGCTGGAGACCTTGTTCCCTCATGTAGTTCTATGGTTGTTTGTCTCTACTAGTCTAGTGGACTGCTGGAGACCTTGTTCCCTCATATAGTTCTATGGTTGTTCCTACTAGTCTAGTGGACTGCTGGAGACCTTGTGTGAAGAGAGGTCTGGCTATGAGAGACCGGCGGAACAAAACAATCATAGAGGAACGAAATGTATTCAGCGTAACACCTGTGGTATCGAGCGAGCTAGCTGATGCTACGTTAGCTATCCGTTAAATAATAAAAACTCACGTCGTCTGAGTCTGGCATGATTTTGCCTTCAAAATTAAAGCATGAGAATGTTTTATTTTCAAAGTTCTGTAAAAATATATGCGTGTGTGTGTGTATGTGTGTGGGGGGGGGGGGGGGGTTGAGATTACCCAAGGAGGACCAAATGTCAGGCTGTAAGTGCCACACAGCCTACCTGTGGAATGTGCAGCTTTTGAAACCAATAGGGACTCCATCTTTTCTGTACGACAGACATTTAAGGCAAAGACAAGAAAACATCAGTTAAGATTAAAGCACAAGAACATGACAGATGGAACTTCTCTCCATGTCTATAGTCAGCGAGGCATGGATGCTAATATCTCTGAACACACTAAGTTTGTATTGGATGCAAGACGCTAATAAATATTCTATGAATTTACAAGCAGTATGCTTGATATTAGTAATTGTAGGTTTCTTAAAAAGGTAGAATCTGTAATGCTGTCAAACAGCAAGCTCTGGTGTGTGGGTTGGAATTGAGTGGGGAGGAGGGGGAGGGGGGTGGCTATTGCTGCCCACACCTCAGGCTCTACCAAGAGAGGTCTGGTCACAGTACTAGTGCAGCAGTACCTGTTCAGAATGGCCCCCTGACACTGCTGTTGGCAGCAACACAGCTTTGTTACAAGATACAAGATACTTTAATGCCACACAACAATGGTTGGTGGTAATTGTTTTCTGTACAGATTGTTAAGCACTGGTTACATCAAACATGAAACAGACATCAAACGTCAAAAACGCCCCCCTCCCACCTCCCAATAAATACATATAGGACAGTCACGGTAACAGTGTCAGTCAGTGACAGATGCTTGCCCGTCTGTACAAAGGGGGGCGGGCCAGGGTGTTCAGTGTTCGGACTGCTGTGGGGAAAAAGCGGTTTGTGAAGCGTGTGTGTCTGGTTAGGATGGACATGTAGCGACCTGAGGGCATGTGCTGGAATAAGTGGTGTGCTGGGTGAGAGGGGTCATTGACTATTTTACCAGAGCGGGTGACTGTGCGTGAGGTGTAGATGGAGTCCAGAGAAGGGAGGGGACAGCCAATTATTTTGGAGGCTGTCTTGATGATGCGTTGTAGTTTGTGTTTGGTGTGTTCGTCAGTGGAACCGTACCAGACTGTGATGGATGAGGTGAGGATACTTTAAAATTCCCTGCCTCCCCCCCCCCCCCCCCGCTCCAGGCAAAACCACCATTTTCAAGTAAACCTCTCCTCAGAGAAGCCTCTCGTACTTTTTTTTTTTTTTTTTATTATTGCAAAACAAAACTTATTAAAAGTCAGTACTCAACACACAATGTATAATGAAACTTTCAGTAAAGGTGGTTAAAATATATGCAAGTACAGAAACAGGATAAAACAAAAATAGTCAATAATAACATTTTAACTGTATACAGTGTATATCCAGCGAAGTTACAATTATATAAATGTTAGTATATAATATACCCCTAATACCTATTTTCTAAAACCCTACACACATATGCTCCAGCTCAAACCCCCCCCTCCCGGACCCCCTCTTGGATAGTACCTCCATTATCCCTCACTCCTAACCAGACACCACCATTATAGGCTAGCTTTTATTCTCTCCACCACTTCTAACCACATTGACATTTTGGATTCATTGAGCCCCAGAATTCTTGCTGTAGATATTTCTTGATATATCACATCGAGATATGTAAGAAACCACACTTTCCGGCACATTTTTTCCGGTTGAAACCAACGTGATGCGATCAGTTTTTTAGCTACTGTGATACCCGATAAAACCAATCTTTTTAGTTGTGGATTCACTGCAAACTCAAAAACATCATTCAATAGCAATACCGCGGGGTGTACAGGTATATTCCAAAATACGAGTATTGATAATTGTTGGGACACATCTTTCCAGAATGCCTTAACTGGTGGGCAGTCCCAATACATGTGCATAAATGTTCCTTCGTCCCCATTTGTACATTGGGAGCATTTGGAGTCTTGTATAAGCCCCATTTTGCACAGCCTTATAGGAGTCAAGTATGTCCTGTGAATATAGTTCAGATTGATTTGTTGATGATCCGGGTTCCTTGATGTAAGTCGGACATTTGCCCAGGCTCCTTGCTAATCAAAGTCATTTTCCAGGTCTGGTATATCCCTCCTCCAGACATTGTCTAGTTGAAGGGTTTCATACGAGGACGTTAGTAATTGATAATAAAAACCTGATACAAAACCTCCCAATGTATCTCTTTCATAGAAAAATTTGTGGTATCTGTGGTGTTCAATTGGTATGTGTAATGGAACACCGTGAGATCTCATACAAAGTCGTAACTGTATGTAAAAAAGCCATGTGGACTCGGTGAGGTTAAACTTTATGCATATTTCGACATAACTACAGAGGCCCTTGTTATTAAAAATATCCCCTAATGAGTGTATGCCTCTTTCTTCCCATATAGGGAATCTTATAGGTCGTTTTCCCATTAAGAGAGCATTGTTATTGAATATGGGAGTGTGATTATGCCATACTTGAGGGTTAGGAAATTTCCTTTGTGTTTCCCGCCATGTCCTGATTGCATGGGTTATTATTGGGCCTCTCGTACTTTCTATAATTATATGAAGACCTCTCCTCATAGAAGCATCGCATACTTCCTATTAGATGAAGAATCTGTGTTTGCTTACCTGAACTCTCCAGTACAAAACTGCCTGTAAAAAGAATTGAAAAAATAAGCTGATGATTAAAATCCATCATCAAAACGATAACATGATATTTTAGAGAGTAATTGTGTTCAGAATCGAGTTATTTTCATGAAGTCACGTAGTGTAAGACCAGGGCTGTCCTTGACTAAAGAAAGAAAAAAATCTATAAGTATAATAATAATAATAATAATAATAATAATAATAATAATAATAATAATAATAATAATAATAATAATAATAATAATAATAATAATAATAATAATAATAATAATAATAATAATATTATTATAATAATAATAATAATAATAATAATAATAATAATAATAATAATAATAATAATAATAATAATAATAATAATAATAATAATAATAATAATAATAATAATAATAATAATAATAATAATAATAATAATAATAATAATAAATGGAGAGGGGGCAGGCATGGTAAACATGTAATGTAGACCAAGTTCCCTACCGGAAATTCTCAGCTGTCTTGGGAACTACGTCGGCAAAGAGTTCAATCTTCATACGTCCAACTTCCTGTTAAAAAAATGTAAATAAAAAATTAGCAGACTTTCAACTGTGAATGAATGATCATTACATTAATATAGCGCTTTTCTAGACATTCAAAGCGCTCCCCACAATGTAGGGTGGAAATTGCCTCCTTCACCACCACTGGTAGCACCCAACCTTGGGCTACGCAAGCTCAATGGCTGCCATCAGTGGCACTGGTGATTTTATCTTTGGTTGCACTATGTTTTAATGACTTGTCTTGTATTTGACCAAGGACCTGCCTTGTTCTGTTCATATGCTGAATAAAGACGATGACTAGTAATTGCCTTTCTAGGAATGGAATGCAACACATTTCATTCACAGGTTGCATGTGAACGGTCCAACTGTCTGCTGACGACCTGAGCTATTGTTGTGCAAAGTAGCCAGGTGGGTACTTGGCACACACGAGTCGAGTGGAACACATTCTTGTGTGCACACACGTGCGGCGTGCCCATCCGTGCATGTGCGTGCGCGTGCTCCTGCTCAAAGAAGTTTGGTATGCCGTGCAACCCCGTCCCATGAGCACTGCATGCCTGGCTGCCATACACTGGCACCAGGCACACATCACACTACGCAATGTCTGAACGGCTCAGGAGACAGGGATTGATACCAGCCAATTAAGGGGAAGGGATGATTAGGTGGCCTTGATGTCAGAGATCTGATTGGGAATTTGGCCAGGAACGTCGAGGAACCCCCTACTCTTTCCAATAGGCGTCCTGGGTTCTTTAATGGCCAAACTCATTCAACTGTGTTGACTACACTACACCCAACAAAACAAATAAAATTAATAGTGAGGTGACATAATGACAGGGGGATACTGTGGCATGCCCTTTTTTTGCATAGAGGCCACATGTAGGAGAACAACTCTGTCTGGACTAACCAGTTCCTCACAATCAAACAGGCACCAGGCGCAAGCAGGACAGGTTCCACTTGTTTTACATATCTGTGAGACTATAGACTTGATAATATACATTGTATACTTTATTATTTGTATGTATTCAGAAAGTATACTAAAGTTGTATTAAATTGAAAGCACTCAAGATAATCCACAAAACCCTGTTGTGAGCAGTTTCATGTAAGAACCTTTTTTCTACCCAAGTGGCGGGTGTACTTTGTTAGAAAATAGTTCCTAAAATAAACAGCTCAGTTTGTGTATTATCTAGACTCGGAGTAACCAGGGCATGCTTTCCAGAGACACTGCTTTTGAGTTTTTCAAGTGTATCTCTTTGCCCTTTTGAGACAAACCCAGTGCCATTCAGCTCCATTGTAGATCTTGTGTGCAGAACAGCATGGATTGTGTGCTGAGAAGGGAGTGGGACTCTACGGAGAATCTAAAATTGTGAACTTCCCCTTTAGGAGTTGGACAGTGAGGAAGACTGAGGCGTACACGTCCCGGACTGTCACAGCACTGTGTGTGTGTGTGTTTGAAAGAAACGGTTTTCTGGTGCAAAAAGAGCCGTTTGTTCCCAGACACCCCCTCACTGCCCCATTCTGACGACTCACAGTGAAGCTGGCCGTCAGTTGGTCTCTATCATCTCTGCTGTACAGACCATATAATATTGGTCGTCTAGAGAGGTTATGAAATATCGAAATGCTAAACTTCACCACCACAGGAGGAGAACATGGTGACTACTACACATCCAAAGACATGGTGTTAAAAAGGCTTTCTCTCTCTAGAGTGGGAGGCTACATGTCAGGTGTATGTGATGAGGCTCCAAAAAGGTAAGCTAACACTATCACTGGTCAAGTGATAATATACAGAATCTAGAAACATCTCTTAAAGTCTAAATTATTGTATTTAGTATGTTTTGGTCCATAAGCCAGTCTATTTCTTACGCTTACAATGTTTAGTGTGTAAATGCCTGTGTGTGTATACATTTTGTGTGCACTGTTTAGTGTGTCAAACTTCCAAGGGATCACCTCCAGGCACCTTGCATGTGAAATGTAAGCTACTAAGATGAGGCTGAAAGGGTATTACTATTAAGTACACCATTTTAAATGCAGGGGACATACTCTGTGCGGATTTGGCTTCAGTTTGAAATGTTATTTGGGTGCCGGGGTAAAATGACAGATAGTGGGGGAGGTGGGTGTCCTGGGATGGGAGAGGTATTTTGGGTGTGGAGGGCGGTTGAGCTGGGGGGATTTAGGGTTAATTTTCTATACTTTTTTTTTTATCCACTTTTTCTCCTCCTGTTTTTCTGTGTTTTTCTCCCATCCCAATTGAGTCGTTATGCCAATTCCCCCCTCCCCTTCCTGGTCGTTGCTCGCATGTGCCCCCCACTGGTCGGTCTAGAGAGCCCTGAAGTCTATCAGATGCTTCCTCCGAGACATAGGAGACAGCCAGCAGCATCTTTTCACCTGCCAGCGCGGACTCTCATTGGTGAGGTGTAACGTGTGGGAGGTCACACTACCCTCACCAACTCCCTCCCTCGCTGTGCAGGCGCCCTGACCGACCTGTAGGAGTCGCTGTTTACAACGACCAGAATACCACCCCACCGGCTTCCCTCCCGCTGACTCTGCCAATTGAGTCAGTATGACGGCCGGCCCAAGCCGGAGGCAACGCTGACAGCCGGATTCGATACCAGTGTCTGTCGCGTTGGTGACGAGCGCTTAGTCCGCTGCGCCACCCAGCCGCCCATACATTTTTCTTTATAAAGTTTGGACATTTAAAAAATGTGAATAAACAGATTCATGTATTATTCTTTTTATTTAGACTAGTTTATTTGCTAAAAAGATTCAAGGAAGTTGTAGGCCTATAAGACACACGATGTCTCCTTTAAGGCCTAACAAAATTAATAGTTGGTTTCAGGTTGCCGACCGACCCTGCCGATTTAGGTGCGACCCAATATATTTTATGAGTTTTTAGAAAAAATTATAAATTTTTTTTTTTTTTTTTTTTTTAATAAAGTTTCATAGAAATCTTAGTCAAACATTTAGTATTATGGATATTAAACATGCTGGCAGAGTACATGCATCCATGTTGTTGTGAACATTTTAATTAAATAAAGAAATTCCCTATCCATAGTCGCCGTGGGAAAGAATAAAATAAAAAAATAAAATAAAATAAATTCCCTACCTACCCATGGCCAAACTGACAACCAACCTGAAACCAACTATTAATTTTGTTAGGCCCAAGCCAGGGTACATACTAGTCTTCTGCATCTCCTCTTTTGGCTCATTATTTCAGCCAGACTGACCTGACTCACTGGCTGACACGCCTTAGTAACCTTAACATTTGCACTGTGATAACAAGTGCAAACAAACAAATGTAAGAACCATTCGGTTCACACAGATTGTGCCACAAAAGGAGATTATAAATGAGCCTTCCTCTTTGGGGGGGGGGGGTTCTACAACATGGCCTGGCAGATGTAGAGTGAGGGTCAAACCCAAGATTTGAACTTGTCATTAAGGATCAAGTCGAGTCAAGTGTTCCTTTATTAATCCCCAGGTGTCATAGCAGCATGGGGGGGGGGGGGGGGGGGTACAGGCAGGATGCAAAGATATGAGTATAGGATATCAAGCCGATCCCAGAATATTGGCATCTGGAAAATTGCATTTTGGCAGGTAGAAAGATGTTAATTCTGTCCAGTGGCAAAACCTTTATTCTATCTCAATAATATTTGTCCAATGACCCCAAACCAGGGGTCTAACGTCTACATTGTTCAGTAAAAGCAATGCGATTGGCCTTCTGTAAGCTGACTCCAAGTCTGCATCTCAAACCACTGTAGAAGGGTTGAAGTAATCTCCTGTGCGTCAGAAAGCGTGTCAGCTATTGTTATCTGAAGGACGTTTAGTTGTTTAGGAACTGCATTATATCATAAGCCACCTTGTCCATAAACTATTTATCATCAAAAACGTTCTGTCCCAGTTCAGACTTAGATTCAACACCACTATCATGCACGATAGAGAAACTCCTTCAAATGTACAGTGAGTAAGCAGACGTGTTTTTGTTTCAGCCACCTTCAGATGCAAATTTTCAAAACAGGATATGCAAATTGGCATTTAGTAAACATACCTGCGGGGCAGAGGACACAAGACAGAAAACTATACTTTTCCTGAAGAGGCAAGTAGGTGCTTTAACAAGGTGCTCCTCCTCGGGTATTGGTTTCACACTGCGAAGGCGGGACCAAGAACAAGCCGGCAGAATACCCACTCCACCTGCTATAACAGCCCGTCAAGACGCCTCCTTCACTGCTAACCGCTTGACCGGAGAGAGACACGCTGCCGCTGCTCTTGTTTTTGTGTTTCTTAGGGCAGAGTTAAGCCTTGGTGTGGCAACTGGACGTCCAGAGACTCCCATGGGATCAGGAGAGAAGCCTGGACAACATCGAGGTAGACACCACTGAATGTGGAATACATTTTCTTCGTTTTACTTATCATGCTAGGAGCGAGAGCACTCAATTTCTTCTTTTGAAATGCCAGGGAAACTTGTTTTACAACATACATTACATATTATGCATGGTTGAATGCATAATGCAATTACCAACTGTCTTGCATTTAGAACAAATACTAGAAATTGGGAATGTTCACTACCAAAATAAATATCAACCTTGCTCTGGATACGATTAGTTTCACAATGTCGGAAAATAGCAAACCAGAGCATATTGCAGAAATATTTACGTGACTATGATGCAGTTTGGGCAAAATTGTACATTTCAGAAGGTTGGGAGAGTCATGTCTAAAAAGGTGGAGTAGATGACTTTCCTCCATTTGCACAACAGGTGTCTTGGTTTCATGACCATCTCTGAATAAAATGACAGTAGATCAAGATGAGCCACGAATGACATAGTAAAATGAGAAGTATAGTGTAACAAACAAGCATTTGATTCTTCCAAGTGTAGATTCGAAGTGTGATTACAGTGGTGCTGCCAGGTGTTCCGACACTACTCCAGGGACACGGTCATGGACCTGCCTCAGCTGTGGTGCTCGTGGGGTAGTTCACCACTCCAGGGACACGGTCATGGACCTGCCTCAGCTGTGGTGCTCGTGGGGTAGTTCACCACTCCAGGGACACGGTCATGGACCTGCCTCAGCTGTGGTGCTCGTGGGGTAGTTCACCACTCCAGGGACACGGTCATGGACCTGCCTCAGCTGTGGTGCTCGTGGGGTAGTTCACCACTCCAGGGACACGGTCATGGACCTGCCTCAGCTGTGGTGCTCGTGGGGTAGTTCACCACTCCAGGGACACGGTCATGGACCTGCCTCAGCTGTGGTGCTCGTGGGGTAGTTCACCACTCCAGGGACACGGTCATGGACCTGCCTCAGCTGTGGTGCTCGTGGGGTAGTTCACCACTCCAGGGACACGGTCATGGACCTGCCTCAGCTGTGGTGCTCGTGGGGTAGTTCACCACTCCAGGGACACGGTCATGGACCTGCCTCAGCTGTGGTGCTCGTGGGGTAGTTCACCACTCCAGGGACACGGTCATGGACCTGCCTCGGCTGTGGTGCTCGTGGGGTAGTTCACCACTCCAGGGACACGGTCATGGACCTGCCTCAGCTGTGGTGCTCGTGGGGTAGTTCACCACTCCAGGGACACGGTCATGGACCTGCCTCAGCTGTGGTGCTCGTGCCTCGTGGGGTAGTTCGTTGCGGCGTCCATACTATAGAGGTTGCTCCGCGTCTGCTCTAACCTGCTGTAATATTATATTACTAGTACGTTGTGTTCCGTTAAAGGGACACTTCACCAAAAGACAATGCCCATTTATTTTGTACATAATCTCATGCACATTCAAAAACAGTTAATTTAGTTTTACAGTTATTGAGAGTAAATGAGTTTGAATATGTGCCACACACACAAGTGATGACATTGGGGACATTGAATCCTTATGTTGTGTTAACACTTTGGCTGCCAGGAGCCGTGTTAAAGCGTCATTCCCGGCCATGCTCAAGTTGCCGAGGACGCTTTACAGCGTCTTTAATATCAATATTTCAAAAATCTGGAATCGGATTAATATTTCCCCTCCGCTGGCCTGAGATCCACCAGGAGGACCCACTGAGCTCTCTGGCGGTTCAGGAGCGCCATCTGGTGGCCGATCGGCGCAATCGCTTAACAGGAAGCGCAGTAGAGGTTTTGCTGGACGGCCGTATTACTTCCGGGCACTCGGTACATGTCCCGGGACTCTGGCTCGTCACACTACATGGCGATCGATTGCCAATAACTCGATAAACATGATTTGGACGTATATACCATTATACAAGCTGGAGATGGACCGGGTAAATCGCCATCCCATAATGATAAAATTTCTACTCTACGATGATCGCCCAACGGCGCGCGGAGACTGGGGTGAGTTTTAGCGTGTAACGTTACCGTCTTCGATACTAACTGCTATTATCAACATTTGACCCACATTAGATGATTGGTATAACGCTGCCCACGGAATTATAAACGCCCCCTCGCCCATCCGGTCAACATCAGATGACGTGTAGTAACTTCTAGAAGTACGTCTAGTTGGAATTTTTTATATCGCGCTGATTGCCATCAAACTGTATTTCATCATCAATATAATGCATTTGGGGCTATATATCACGTTCTGGAGAAAGCTGCAGAAAGAGATGAAAACATACTTATACATTAGACCATACTTTACTATGAATATGTGAATGGCCCATCGAGATATTTCTATTTATTTACTGTGTATATATTTATCCACACCTGTCTCTGAATATATTCCAGTTTGCATACCTCGTCTATATAGTATATGCATATAACCCAAACATACTCTTAGTAGTTATACCACTGGCCAGTATGGCTACGCCTACTACTATAGTGTATTTATACCTGTATCACTGTACATACATCAGATTAGCATCATTACTCAGTAGTACTAATTTATTTAATATATATTCCAGTTTAATCACTTGTGCATTGTATATTGCACTTTACAGTTACATTTGCACTCTGGTTTAGATGCAAACCTATTTTTGTGTGTGCTGTATGACTTGAATCTAATCCAATTGTAAAGTCTGTGAATAAATGTGAGTATTACACTTATGTTAAGGTTTTACACATGTGGCCAGGGAACAAACTTAACTTTTTGACTTACCAGCCATTTTTACCAGCCAAAAATTATAAATAGCTTTTTAGTATATCGCCATGTGTTATTATTACTATATAATACTCTCATATGCTATTTTCAATTAATATCATAAACAACATAAGGAATATTAGCATAATTTTGAGTGGACTGAAGGAATGAGTCAGCGTTAATAGTTTTAAATGCAAATAATTTATTGAAACATAGAAGTGGGGTCGGGACACACACACACACACTGTTTCAACTCACCACCCCTGCATCATATTGTAGTCTAGTCCGTCTTCAAACTTCCACCCCTCTCGAAACTTTTTTATATTTGAATATCAACATTATCTGTCCATCCTCAGTAATCCTCAGTTTACTATATAATATACTCCTGTCCTGAGTCCTGACTAGTGACTTCATCGTCTTTCCAAACGCAAATAGCACGGACTGGGCGGATATGACTCGCGGAGTTGCTACAGGGTTTTTCAAAATAAGAGTATCATATGAACCGAACGTTGCTAGCTGCCGGAGCCATCGATATTATGACTGGAGCTGCGCTTGGGGCGGAAATGAGACCCACACAGGATTTTCAAAATAAGAGTATCGATATGAACTACACGCCAGGTGGCGGGCAGACCTCTCATTTTTACTCGCCAAACCTTAAATCTACACGCATTTGGCGCTTGGCGGGTGCTTATTTTGTTCCCTGCATGTGGCCCATGGCGTTGGTCAGTCTACTCATGTATCAAGTCAAGTCAAGTCAAGTCAAGAGTTTTAATTGTCACGGCATACAAGCAAGGAGCGAAATTAACTTTGACTCACCGGCCAGTGGCGGGTAGATGGGAAGAGTCTACCCACCAAGCATATTTCTTACGTGCCAAACATTTTTTGATTAAAAAAATTATATATATTTTATATAATTTTTTTTTAAATAAAATATATATTATATAATCATACTTGTAGTTGTATTATCTGCGAGACATCGCCACCACGCAATAAGTCAAAATGCTTGCCATCTGCAAACAGCTCCACTGTCTGTGTGTATACTTGAGTAGCCTCCAGCTCCAGCAAGGATTCTCCTGCCCTGCAGCTAGACCCTATATTCAGCTAGACCCTACATTCAGCATGCAAGGATTCTCCGGCGATGCAGCTGGACCCTATTTATAACGTTACGGTTCTTTTGTCAAATCACATTCAACATGCCCTCAGCTAGAATACGCATTCAATCAATGTTATAAGACATTGATATCAGGAGCTATCTGTAGCTACTGCTAGCCCGGTAGATAACGTTAAGACAATTTAGTTTACTGGGACAGATAGATCTAACGTGAGCTAGCTAAGCTAGCTAACGAGGGAACGGAGGTATTATGCACTCGAGTCGACTATTGCTGGAGCATTTGTTGATATCAGCAGCTATCAGTAGCTAGCCAGCTAGATACCGTTAGACAATGCCTCGTCATGTATTAAACTAAAAGTGAATAGTTGACTGGGTCATTGTTTAAACAGTAACGGTAGCTAATGGAGGTCCGCTCTTCTAGACTAGAGCAGACAGACTGCCTGTGTTGACATGAGCACTGCGAGCAGAAGCCCTTAGCCAATAGTATCCCGCTGCAGGGCTGGGCGGATATGACTCGTTGCCACGTTTTTTTTCAAAATAAGAGTATCATACGAACCTAATTGTTGCTAACTGCCGGAGCCATCGATATTATGACTGGAGATGCGCTTGGGGCGGAAATGAGACCCGCACAGATTTTCAAAATAAGAGTATCGTTATGAACTTGATTGATTACACGCCACACGGCGGGCAGCCCTCTAAGTGTCAAGCGCCAAAGGTAAAAACTGAGCGCCCCTGGCGGGCAGCGGGCTTTAGTTTCGGTCCCTGCATACAAGTATACAGTGAAATGCGGGTGGTCTTGCCCGCAACGATGTGCAATACAGTGGTACAACATATAATAGAATCCAATAAAAAAACAACATTGTGCAATAAACAGGTAACAGGTAACATGGTGTGACATCTCGGTATCTGTACATAGTTATTTACAGAGCATATAGGACATGCTAGGTAGCTTTGGTAGTGCAATACACTGTTCCTGTTATTCTAATTTAAAGTGGCCTTTCCTTTTGGCCATAAGTGTGCGTGTGTGCGGCATGAGTGTGTGCCCGCTCATGTTAAAGTGTTAAGTGGCTGCTAGTGTGTGAGCGTGCACAGCGTGCGTGTCGTGTGTGTGTTCATGTGTGCTTGTGTGTGGATAGTTCAGTGTTCTGTGGCACTCAATGTTCATTGTTCAGGTCTCTGATGGCCTGGGGGAAGAAGCTGAGCCTAAGCCGCTCTGTCCTAGTAGCTGGGGTTCGCAGGCGTCTGCCTGACCTCAGCAGCTGGAACAGGCTGTTATTGGGGTGGTGAGGGTCTTTCATTATCCTGCAGGCTCTGGATTTGCACCTCTTGTTGTATAGAACCTGCAGGGGAGGTAGTGCAATACCCGTGGTACGCTCGGCTGAGCGCACCACTCTCTGTAGGGCCTTCTTGTCCTGTGCCGTGCTGTTTCCATACCAGGCAGTGATGTTTCCGGTCAAGATGCTCTCTACAGCTCCTGAGTAGAAGGACTGGAGTATCTTCCCCGATACTCTTGAACTTCCTTAACTGTCTCAGGTGGTAGAGGCGCTGTTTCGCCTTCTTTACTACTGTGTCTATGTGTGTTGTTGACCATGTCAGATCCTCTGAGATGTGGACCCCCAGGTACTTAAAGCTGCTCACCCTGTCCACGGTAGCCCCGTTAATCATCAGTGGTGTGTGTGTCTCCTGCTGTCCTCTCCTATAATCAATGGGCCATGGTCACGGGTAGGTGACAGTGGGGTCGCACATTGGCAAAAAAAAAGAAAATCCTAAATAAAATGGGGTCGTGGTAGAAAAAAGTTTGAGAACCCCTGCACTAGAGCGTTGCACCTCATATTGATCTTCTGATTTCAGGGTGCTGGAACCTGTGATCCCTGGAGCTCATATCCTCACACTACTCATGACAAACAGCACACTGCAGACGTCAGCCGCTTGACACATCAGGTTAGTGAAATTTATTAGCCAAAATGTTGTTGGGTCATCATTATCTCGTCATCTGTCCTGGTCCCTTCTAATGGGCCGGGAGACTATTAAATATGACTGTCCCCATTAGGCCTAACAAAATTAATAGTTGGTTTCCGGTTGCCGACCGACCCTGCCGATTTAGGTGCGACCCAATATATTTTATGAGTTTTAAAAAAAAATTATATATTAATAAAGTTTCATAGAAATCTTAGTCAAACATTTAGTATTATGGATATTAAACATGCTGGCAGAGTACATGCATCCATGTTGTTGTGAACATTTTAATTAAATAAAGAAATTCCCTATCCATAGTCGCCGTGGGAAAGAATAAAATAAAAAAATAAAATAAAATAAATTCCCTACCTACCCATGGCCAAACTGACAACCAACAGGAAACCAACAATATATTTTACTTTGCCTTATAGTAGACACATCAGACCCATGGCCATGGAGCAAGCTTGTATAGGGTTCCATGGGTCTGACGTGTCAGCTATGCCCCGATCCATCCCAGAATGCAAATCACATACCACATCTTCTTTTGCTGTTGGCAAACAATCGGTGCAAACGTAAATTAGAGCTAAAGTCAGCTACCTAATGTTGCAACAGACTCCAGCTACTATTAACCAAAGACTATGTAGCATTAGCTGTCATATTTGGTAGCAAATATTAGCACTAATGCTTTCTAACAGCCAAAGATGCTTTGCATTGTTAGATGTATAGAAAATTCTTGATGACATCATTAATGTCACCCATTGTTTGCCATTTTCTAATTTTCTAGCATCTAACCACCATCCTCTTGTTTTTGACAGGTTTTCCTGGTGCATGCAGATACTGGACTGACTGTTGAATGTGCTATACGCAAGTCTCCATGTTGCCATTTTCTCTTGATGGAAGTCAAAACAAAATGCTGGCCATCATAGAGCGGTGGGAGGAGACCAGCTGTCACGTGGACAACACTGGAATATATATGTTCATCTTGCTCATCAAGCTAGCCTTGGATGCCTCCGTCTTGTGCATGCGCTGCCGCAAACTGCACACCTCCTTCCTCAGTGTGTCGGGCCTGTACGTGGTTCTGGCCGACGCCGTGCTGGCGAGCTCCATAACAGCTGTGTGGTTCCTGGGGCCCAAACAGTCCCTCCTGTCAACCTGCTTCCTCTTGGCCCATGCCTCGGCGACATACGCAGCACTTCCACTGCCCACGCTGGTCCTGGGGCTGTTGGACTACGTCTTCTGTAACAAGTATGCCGGCGGTCGGCACGTCTTCCGCAAAGCCTTAATAAACGTCACCGTAGTCTCGTTGGTGTGGGTGCTTGCTGTCGTTTACTCCCTTAGAACAACGGAAACGGACCCGGTGGAAATTGAATACGAGGGGGGCAACGCTCTGGTGTGTGAGGTGCAGGGGTCGATGGTCATCAACTACTTCTGTATGGAGCTTTTCTTAGTTGTACTTTTTGCATTGGTACCCCATCGCTCAAAGCTCCCCGGATGGTGGAAAGAGGCCAACAGGTTGTCTGACCAGAGGGAGGCCCCTGCTGAACACCTGAAGAGTGACGTTGTGTTCAATTACACCAGGTTCCACAACACCGAAGGGGACGAAGAGAATGTCCCCATGGAAACTGTCCAGCGACCATCGCTGTTTCTTAGCTTTACTTTGGCCTTTGGATCCATATGGATACCTTACTTGATCGTATCTGTGATTACCTTTTTACTGGACTTCAGAATACCTGCTTACATTGTTGTCAACCTGCTATGGCTGGAGTGTAGCAACAGTCTATTGATAGGGGTGATTTTCTGGCTGAAAGGAGACTGCCTGGGGCCATACAATCATCTCCCAGACGACATTTGCTCATGGCGCATTTATTGGTACTTGAGTAGAGGAACGGATCTAGATCTTCACACAGCTTTCCACAAGCCATCAGAGAAAAACAGTAACCCACTAATACATTTGTGAATCAACAGTAAAGTAAATAAATGTATATGATATGTAGCAACAAGTGCCTGGAGAGATGAACCCTTTGCTCAAGACTTAAGCTCAGGTTAGACCTCAAGACTAGACCACAGTTCTACTACAACTTGAGCAGTGACCACGTGCTGGCTACGGAGGTTATTTGACAACTCCATCATCAGTTACATCACAGACGACCACGAGGATGAGTACAGTGCCCTGGTGGAGAGCTTTGTAGGGTGGCGTGACAACAACCACCTCTCCAACTGAACATCAGCAAGACCAAGGAGATAGTGATGAACTATCTGCGAAGAAAGACGAGGCCCCCTACTCCCATCACTCTCTGAGGGGAGGTGGTACATTCAGTAAACTGGGCTGGTCAGACAACAATGAGGCCGTCTACAGGAAGGGTCAGAGCAGGCTGTTCTTCCCGATGAGACTCCAGTCTTTCAACATGTGTAATAGGCTGCTGCAGCCGTTTTACCAGTAACCTAACCAGCATCATCAGCATCCTCTTCTTCACCGTCGTATGCTGAAAATATCTGGTGAGGAAGGCTAGCTCTGTAGTGGGAGTTGAACTGGTCAAGCTAGAGGTGGTGGCAGAGAGGAGGATGATGAAAAAGCTGGACACTATACACTGGAAAACCCCTCCAACCCAGGAGAATAGCCAAGATGAGGATCCCCCGACACACCACAAATCACCTCGGCCAGTCCCCATCAGGCTCCACAACCATGGGCATGGACTGCTGTCAATAGTTGGATAACTAATGGCTGGAGAACTTTAGGACTGTGACTCTTAATACTAAAGTTAAACAGTACACTTGACTGCATGGACTCTGGCGCAGTGTGCTGCTACTACTATTATATACCATTATTATAATTATTGATCAAATATACTGCCATTCTACTATTATCATTATAATCTTCTACTCTATTATTATTACTATATAAAAATGTTCCCTGCCTGTATCTCCGCTCCCCCTGGCATCCCCATGCTGCTATGACACCTGCATTTCCACAAGGGGATTAATAAAGGAACACTTGAATAAACAAATGGCAAGCAGAAGCCTGGTCTGTTAATGGTTCATTTAATAATATAATAAGCTTATGACTGAAAGGTTGCTTGTTCAAATCCAACACATCTCATCCCCACCTCCAGCTAGCCTAGCATACCACTGACTTAACCCCTTGATCAAGGCACTTTCTCAATCTTCAACTGCTCCAGTGGAGTTATTCCAAAAGTGAAAGAACCAGGCAAATCCCCAGAGCAGGAATGTGTGTATGTATGTACAAAAGACAGTACGTCTAGTAAACTGAACTGAAATGTTTAACTGAAAGGTTAAAAATATTTAGAGAGGGGGGGGGGGGGGGTTCATCCTCGATTTAAAAAAAAGAAATGTAAATCACAGGAAATGCTGCTGGAACTCTGTATAATAAATTATTACATTCAAATCATCTGGTTTTCTGTCTGAACATGAGTGAAATGGAGAATCCAACTAAATGAATTACTGTAATGTAACTACTTTGTTTTTCAATACAAAGAGACCCGCCTTGTTAGGTGCGAGTATCTGCACAGACTCCTTTTAAATTCTATTCTATTCAATTAGGCTTGAAGGCACTGGGTTCAAAGGGCCAACACCTACCACTGTTGTAAAATATGTCATTTGGTGGTGTGGCTGGGTAGTGTAGAGCTCTAAACACTCACCTACCACCGCAGAGACCAGGGTTAAATTCCTGTTTAGCTTTTGTAAAATAAACTCACTACACCTAGAGTAAATTGATCAATGACAGAACTGGGCAGTGGCATGTTTAGTGATACAAGTGTATAGTGAACGAAATAATAGTGATACAAGCGTATAGTGAATGAAATTCAAATGATAGTGAATACAAGTGTATGCCGATTGCCGAGACACTTTCTCTCTCGGGCAGAGACAGGTACAAACAGGGACAGAATGGTTTAAAATCATGGATTTAAAATGTCCAAGCGTAACAAAAGTGGTATCGACTAGGGTTGGGTGATTAATTCAGTTTCAATTAGGATTGACAAAATAATCCAGATACCGCGTTGCTCTCACTTTGTCTTGTGTTGCAAATGCTACACCTCAGCTCGTGTTGAGAGGGAGGAGGGGGCCAAGGTGCGTTTCCCCAGGTATTTTGAAACGTCTTTGGCAACTTGCAAATGACAGAAAGGCAGCCTTTGGTCGTGAAGAAAGGTTAAACTAATTCAGTAGTCTTCATATAATGATTGAAAATCAATAAGTAATCATGATTTCAATATCAATCAAAATAATCATGAATTTGACCATAATCAAGCAGCCCTAGTATTGAGCCATACCACCATTGCCAAGTTCAGACCCCACAGAATATTAACCTCGTTCACAGTTTTATCTCCTCCGTGAGATAAAGACTGGTAAAGCACTACGATCGAAAGTGTGAATTTCCGGTGTATGTACTTCCCCTGGAAGCTGCCTCCGAACGGACCAAACTTTTCCCGAATCCTGTCGGCAAACAAGCTAGAACGTCCCGGTCATGTAGTAAATTCTTCAGGCAAAGCCGTTGCAGTGGCTTAAACAAGGAAATATTGTGCACTTCACACGTTTCTATAATTGTTTTGTCGAAACCGGAAAGCCTGTATCCTGTACTTCCGTTTTCACACTTTAGGAGGCATAGCTTTACCAGCCTATCATAATCTATTATTAGGCTACATTTCAATTGGTTAGTCCTACTTGAAAGTCCTAACATTCACCAATAATACTTGGCCAAAATGAATACACTTCTATAATATTGTACAGCTCAGTTTCAAATTTGTGAACGTTTTGGTGTTAGGACCAGACCGGTCTTTGACGTGTGGCTTCCAAGTAAGTATTGCCTCGATACAGAAATCACATGCCCTTGTTTTTCATGATATCTTCCCGTTATTTAAGTTATTTTCTTCCGATAAGTAATGTTGCATATGCAGTGACATGCTAGCGTTACAGATGTTGTGCCACAGGGCGGGGCGGAAACAGGCTGATGCTGCATTGGATTATAACTGAGGTAACTGTTAGGATGACATTCCGACTTGCTCATAAGGAAAGAAAACTAATAAAACGGCGGGTCAACTCAGAGCTCCTAGTCGCAAACTCGGGTATGATTGTAAATCGGGTAAATCATGTTAAACCCAGATTTGGCTCAAACAAGGGACTAAATACGTTTAGCAATTATGCCACATCAATGTGGAACGCCCTACCCAAAGCTGTAAAGTAATGTCAATCCCTACCCACATTCAAAACCGCTCTCAAAGAGCACCTACGGGAGGCTGCAATTGGAAACTGGCCACCGTAAATGTCCAAACCCCCCCCACCCCCTCCTAATACAGTTTCCTCCCCACCGTATGTATATATTCTCTCCCCACCGTATGTATATTCCCCCCCCCCTCCTAATGTAGAGTCTCCTCCCCACCGTATGTATATATTCTCTCCCCACCGTGTGTATATTTATCTCCCAGTCCCACCCACCCCCTCCCCATCCATCATATGTATATACTCTGTCAGGATCTATGGGTAACAGCACTGTATATTTGCATATCATATATGTCACAAATGTAACTACTGTATGTCATGTATGTCCCTATGCCATAAATGTCATGATGTGTTGTGTATGTCATAAATGTCACTATGAATTGAAAATGGGGGACCCTGATGTAAACAAGACAAAAGTCATTCTCTGGTCTGCATCCCCTTAACAATTGTGTGTATTGAGCCGTACTGTATTGTACCCATTCTACAATCTGTTAAATAAAGTTTTCATTCATTGCACAACCCTCAGCGTCATTTGACGTCATTTCAACATGGCCACTCGCGTCGTATACACGTTCATGTTGTTGTTAGCCGTTTTAATAGTACATGTGCAAGTATATGAACTAACGTGTATTTGTGAGTAGTAGTTCATGCGAGACTAATTGTAAGACAAATTTGGCGTTTAACGTGAGCACCCGTGTTTTTCAGACTTTGTAGCTCGAACGTACGTAGGTCGCATTTTCTACTTCCAACGTCCCACCCACTACCATATCGAACGCAGCATCACACACCACACTGGTGTTTTGCATCAACGTGCTGGTTTTACTCCACGTTACTCACCTGGCCCCCGATAGTGATGTCGAAGAAGACAATCGGGTTGTTAGGATTTGACGGTTGGACATTCATTTCTAAGGCGATTTGGGATAAACAATAAACTCCACAGAAAGGCTGCTCGTAACCAAACGCACGCCACCGGTTTTCAAAAATCCTGCATTTGCGTTGTACGGCGGCTCACGGGGTACAAGTTAGGCGATTCTTCTTCTTCTTTTGGCTTTCCGGCAGTCTAGACGCCCGTCAGCGTATTGCTGCCTCACACTGATGGGTTTAGGTAGTTTCAAGTTTCTTTAATAGTTGTCATACAGAAGTACAGAATACTTTTATACAAAATGCTTCTTACTGTTACGCTCCAGAGACTGTGCTAGACAAGATAAGTATGAAATAAAATAGTATAGCATGTAAAATAGAAGTAAAAATAGAAGTCACAGTGTTCTGTATAGACATATGTACAATGTTCGATGCAGAATAGAAGTAACTGAGTTACCATACAATATACTATGCAATGTACTAATATACAATACTATATAGTGCAGAGCAGAATGGGATGAGGTACAATTTAGGTATAATTTACAGTAAGGTGTACGAGTTGTAGTGCAAATCCTTTACCAATAAATATAAAGTGTGTTTAGGTGATCTAAAGTGTGGAGAGTGGGTGCTGCAGTGTGTTGTTTGTTTAAAGTGAGTGTGTGCGTGTGGATGTGTGTGCATTTTAAATAAGAACGATATTCCATTTGTTCCATCCAGTTTAATAAAAGAAGAAAACAATATACAAACAAGTCTCGGACGATTGTAGGTGTATTTACAAGTAGCGTCTCAACTTCCTGTTCCGGTCACTGCGCTACTGTGCAGGACCGTCTGTTATAGAGGCGCTGTCTAGATATTCTCTATCTCCCCCAGAGTCTTTAACATACTGTGTAAAGGCTGAGAAATAATAATAAACGAACACACAAAAATGTGGACAAATACCTGTATAACCCACACCCAGGTTATGTGACTATAAATCATGTGTCCATTATGTGACTAGCCCATGGAATAGTCCCTGTGCCAGGCAGGCACTCTGGTCGCCCTGGTGGATCGGCGTAAGTCCGCCCTAGGTGCAGGGGACGACACAGTGGGCCCCGGTGGGGGATCGGCTCCCGGGTCCAAAGGGGCCGGTGGTGACGCCTGAAGGATCGTGTGCGAAGCAGGTGGCGTCCCATGCCGGGGTTGGCTCGCAAACGTGAGTACTGGTGGCGAAGTGGGGGACACAAGGTCGCAGTTGGGGTCAGGCAGACGTGGTGTCACAACGAGCGCTGGTGGTACGGTGACACGGGTCGCCAGGTCGTCGTAAATTGATCGAGGAGGCGGAAGGTTGTTGCGAACAGGGCTGAACCTGCGCAGGAACCTCCTGTTCCGAAGTGTGACTCTGCCCGAGCCGTCGATCTTGACCACGTATTGGTCATGCTGGCGTACCTCCACAACACTGCCTGTCCTGTCCCATTTGTTGGGGTAGGGCCCTGTCTGGTTCTGTACACGGACCATGTCCCCTACCATGAGTGGCGGGAGGCGTTTTGTGTGCTCCGCCCAGGCATCCGCTGTGCGGATGTGGCGTTTGCGGAGAGCCTCCTCCCTTGCCGTCAGTGTCTCACGCCAGGTCTTGTGTGGTCTGTACTTCCCAGGTACAACCGGGATGAAGTCACGTATCGGGCGGCCGAAGACACACATTGCCGGAGATATCTTTGTGTCAGGGTCAGGTGTGTTATGATATTGCAGGATCGCTCTCTGCACAGCATCTGTGTCAAGCTCCCCCTTTGGGCCGGTGTTGTCAGTGATAAGGCGTTTCATTGTCTTTACCCCAATCTCAGCGCGGCAGTTGCTGTGGGGGAAGGCCACAGATGAGAGGCGGTGGTGTACGCCCCATCTGTATAGAAATGACCTGGTCTCGGTGGAGGTGAACTCTGGGCCCCCGTCCGATGTGAGCTCTTCTGGTGTCCCGTACGTCACGAAGGCCCGACGTAGGTGATTTATGAGGCCGGCGGCGCCCCCCGTCGCCTTCGAGATGATCGGCCAGTTTGAGTACCGGTCCACCGTCACGAGGTAGTGCACGCCCCTGTGCATGAAGAAGTCTGAACACACCGCCTGAAAGGGGTAAACAACTGGGATCGGCGGGGTTGGCGGCGCTCCAGGCTGTGAAGGTGCCATCTGGTGGCAGTGCTTGCAGTTCCTCCGAGTGGCGCTGATGTCAGCCGACATGCCTGGCCAGAACACAGAGGATTCTGCGCGAGCGGTCATCATCGATACGCCCTGGTGGGCAGCGTGTAGGGCGCTCAGCACTTCTCTGCGGAGTGAGAGTGGTATAATTACCCTGTCCTTGTACAGGACCACCCCATCAGTTGATGTGATGTTCTCACGGTACTGGTGGAAGTCACGGATCGTCGTCGGCATCTCGAATTTTGAGTCGGGGATGCCGTCCGTCGCCATTTCCTCCAGGGTGTGCATCTCACCATCGCTGCTGGTGGCCTCCCTGACACGATCCCATGTCACTGACCGCAATGATTCAAGGCCCGCAGCACACCATGCCAGGTCATCCTCCTCAGTGTCGTCGTCATTCCCTGGCTCGGTCTGGCGTAGGAAGGACAGTACATCAGTGTGCGTACTTGGTGGGAGGTGGGCGTTGTCATCCGGAAGGTCCATAAGTGATGGCCGTGTGGTGCCAACCGGCCTACGTGACATGGCATCCGCCGCCTTGTTTCTCATGCCCGGGACATGCACGATGCGGAAACGATAACGCAAGGTCTTCTCCTTGAGGTTCCGTAGGCGGGAGTTCGGTATGTCATCGAGCGCCCTGTCTGCAAGGAGTCTCAGCAGCGGCTTATGGTCTACCGCTACAATCAAGTCCTCACATCCCAACACAAAGTAGCGTGCCTTGTCCAATGCGTCCGCGACCGCAAGAGCCTCGCCCTCTATGGGCGCGTATCTGGACTCCGCCGCATGCGTGAATCTGCTGCCAACCAGGGTTATCTTCCACCCATCAGTGCAGCAGAAGGGTCTGACTGGCATACATCGGCAATGTTTCTGGAATAACCAGAATCCAATGCCCTCCTTTGACCAGTCCGTGGCGATGCATGTTGGCCTGGTTTTGTCAAAAATGCGGACACCACGCTCAATTTCTTCGATGATCACATCCTTTGACTCACGGAATATGTCTTCCAACTCCGTGGACCACTCGAAGCGTTCTCCACTCTTCAGGAGCTTCCGGAATGGCTGCATACGCTTGGCCATACTGAAGGCGTAGGCCACCTGGTTGACCAGCCCGAACCACGACCTGATGTCCGTGACATTACGTGGTTGTGGGAAGTCGTGTATCGCCTCCAGGTAGCGACTGCACGGTCGCACGTCAGTCATGGTGATTGTAAAGCCTGCAAAGTCCACCGTGGGTGCGCTAAAAATGAACTTCTCCGGGTTGAGGACTATTCCATTCTGGCCGCATATGTCCAGCCATTGGACCGCCTGGAAGTAGCTCTCCTCAATTGTATCTGACCATAGTAGTGTGTCGTCTATGCACTTAGTTTTGTTGCCTATGTCCGCAACAACCTTGTCGTACCGTCGCGAGTAACCGTCCCCCGATGCCATGTACCCCTGCGGGGCCGACAGGTACCGGTAGCGGCCCCATGGGGTTATGAACGTCGTCTTGTGGCGATCGTCCTTGTGTAATGGGACACTGTGGTAACCGTTCCAGGCATCGAACACAGTCTTGAGTTTCCCGTTAGGCACACATCTCGCTTGGTGGAATGGAGATTGGGTGTGGTGGGTCTCGCGGAGTGCATACTTGTTCAGGGCCTGGAAGTCGACAGTGCGTCGCGGTTTGCCTGTCTTCGCGCAGATCACCATGCGATGACACCACGTCACCGGTGTACCGATTGGTACTTCCTCCAACACGCCGAGGCGGACGTCCTGGTCGAGGCCTGCCTTTACCTCCTCTTGCCAGTGTAGGGCCACGGGGATGGGGGTGTGACAGGCAACCGGTGTCGCATCCTCATTAAGCATGAGGCGGAGTGGTGGGCCGGTCATTTTCGGTAGTGTCTGGTGGGGGCATGTGTTAAATGTGCTCTGAGCGTACAGTTCTAACAAGTGTCTCCGTAACGCCTTCCTGTTAGCCTCGATCGCCAACATGGGGAGTGTGGTTGGCCTGGTCGGCGGCTCCGCACGCCGCAGGCAGTCACATACTTCTGATGTCGCCAGATTCACCTCCCCGAGTGTTGGGAACTGGGCGGAGATCATTCCCAGGTCCACGCAGGCTGCGCGGGAGAGAAATATGCGGTCTGAGGTGTCCGTCACATACGCGATTTGGCGTGTCTCCAACCTTCGAGCGTCACCACTGTTGCCGGCGAATCTGACTACCGCAGCTCCGAGGATCCGAATTCCCTTATTGTTCGCAGCCTTCATGGTCATGGATACGGGGATGAGGTCCTCTGTGCTTAGGCCCATTTGTTGAGCGACTTTAATGCCGATCAGGCAGCTTTGGCATCCCGTATCGGCCATAGCAGGCAGGGATACTGCACGGGTGCGTTTTAGGAGGTCAAAACCCAGAGCCTTGTAATCCTTGTGCTCGGTGGTGAGAGTGAGGTTGACGTATGGCTGCGGGCTGGACGCACGCTTCATCCACTTGTCGCACATGTCATCGTACAGGTGGTGAGCGAGGGGAAGCGTGCGTAACTCGCCATCTGTGCTGATTGTGCATAGCTCAACGAATTCTGCTGTCTGCTCGTCACACGTCCAGTCAGTCTCTCCGGGTGGGGGCCTAGTCGATCGGCCACCCAGGCAGGCCCTCTCGAGGTGATTCTGGCGGCCACACTTCCGACACTTTTTACCGTATGCGGGGCACTCGGCACGTCTGGCGTGCCACTGGGGTGTTTTGCCGTGGCCCACCTCGCCACAGTGGATGCATACCCCTTCGGGCTTGGCCTTTGGTTTCTCTAGCCTGGCTCCTCCTCTGGCGCGGGTGTCCTGTTGTCTCACCCGCCTGTACGAACTGCTGACCGTGTCCGCGCTCTGAGGGTCAAGCAGGCGCGATGCCGAGCGCTTTCCAGACTCCTTAGCCTCGATATACTCTATCATGTCCTTTAGTGGCATGTTCTGGTTCTTCTCACCGAGCAGGTCGAGCTGTATTTCCGAATCTGCAATGCCACGGGCAATCACGTCACATAGGATCTCTTCCGTGAAGTCATTGACTTGGTCGCACCCTGTCCTAGTGCATTTCATCTGGTACTTGCACGTGTCCGCCTGCCCCTTGATGCGGGCGTGGAACGACCGGATGGGCTCTTCATAACCCTGCCGCATGTTAGACAGGGCTGCCCGAGCTACCATGGTGTTCTCTGTGCGAACGGCGAGTGCCTTCATGGCAGCGAGGACGTCCTCCTCGTCGTTGCCCGCTAGGCTCCTGTCTGCCGCGCGTGTGAGGTCCTTCCTCAGATCCTCCTCGCAGCACTCCAGTAGCTGTGAAACTATGTCGGGCCCGACCAGCTTGGTGCCTGTTTTATACTCACCCCAGCGGGTTACGAAGTATGACCAGGCCTCGCCCGTTCCGGCCAGTGCTATGGAGTGACGCTTTAGCTTCTCCATTTTAGCATTTACGCCCGGCGCCCAGGGGGCTGCGACATGTATAGTGGCGTGTACACTTAACATGGCCGCCACCACCGCCGCCGCTACATGCTCAGCTACATAGTCACAATCCTCAATAGGGCACTCTGCATTTATAAGCACCATTGTCAGTTATTTGGATGAATAATTAATAGCTTGCTTCCAATGTATAAAAATAACTTCAGACTACAGCTGTAGCTCCAAAAAAATAATCCCTTTTGGCATCTTCCGTTGGAACTAATAATAAAAGTCCACTATAAAAAAAAACCTGAGCTGACTTCACTGTGTTCTTGCTGAGTAATGTAAGTTAGTACTCAATCCATTGTATATTTTGATAATTGTTTGTTCTTAATCAATCAGGCTCTGTGCAACCCCATTGGGTTTGACTTGAGCAGCCTGTGGTAATTAGTCCAATCAGTCAGAGGCAAAGCTTGTTTAAATACATTTGCCTGTGCACACATTTCTCTAAAACCTGAGCTGACTTCACTGTGTTCTTGCTGAGTAATGTAAGTTAGTACTCAATCCATTGTATATTTTGATAATTGTTTGTTCTTAATCAATCAGGCTCTGTGCAACCCCATTGGGTTTGACTTGAGCAGCCTGTGGTAATTAGTCCAATCAGTCAGAGGCAAAGCTTGTTTAAATACATTTGCCTGTGCACACATTTCTCTAAAACCTGAGCTGACCACTGTGTTCTTGCTGAGTAATGTAAGTTAGTACTCAATCCATTGTATATTTTGATAATTGTTTGTTCTTAATCAATCAGGCTCTGTGCAACCCCATTGGGTTTGACTTGAGCAGCCTGTGGTAATTAGTCCAATCAGTCAGAGGCAAAGCTTGTTTAAATACATTTGCCTGTGCACACATTTCTCTAAAACCTGAGCTGACTTCACTGTGTTCTTGCTGAGTAATGTAAGTTAGTACTCAATCCATTGTATATTTTGATAATTGTTTGTTCTTAATCAATCAGGCTCTGTGCAACCCCATTGGGTTTGACTTGAGCAGCCTGTGGTAATTAGTCCAATCAGTCAGAGGCAAAGCTTGTTTAAATACATTTGCCTGTGCACACATTTCTCTAAAACCTGAGCTGACTTCACTGTGTTCTTGCTGAGTAATGTAAGTTAGTACTCAATCCATTGTATATTTTGATAATTGTTTGTTCTTAATCAATCAGGCTCTGTGCAACCCCATTGGATTTGACTTGAGCAGCCTGTGGTAATTAGTCCAATCAGTCAGAGGCAAAGCTTGTTTAAATACATTTGCCTGTGCACACATTTCTCTAAAACCTGAGCTGACTTCACTGTGTTCTTGCTGAGTAATGTAAGTTAGTACTCAATCCATTGTATATTTTGATAATTGTTTGTTCTTAATCAATCAGGCTCTGTGCAACCCCATTGGGTTTGACTTGAGCAGCCTGTGGTAATTAGTCCAATCAGTCAGAGACTAGCCCCCTACAGGTGTGGGACAATATTCAATAGGGATTTAAGTGTAGTCTATCGAAGCGCCAGCAGAGCGCCGGCGACCGACTAAGACAGACAAAGACTTGGAGTTTTCCTGCTGGAGTTAAGACAGACAAAGACTTGGAGTTTTCCTGCTGGAGTTATCCGAGGAGGCAACCGAGTGCACTAGCGTATCTACTGCCCCTCACCTGCCCTCCTCTAGCAGGCCACTCCTTTGTACCTGCATTTTCTGGTCTTGCCTTGTTAGCTTGTCAACTTACTCGACCCACTGGTTTTAGCTCATTAGCTAAACCTTCAATCGGCTTCATACACATAGCCTTTAGCAGTTGATCCATAGTACTTCGTATCTTTATTTGTTCCTGCTCTACCTGGTGTAAGCATGGCTATGTGTTCTGTCTGTCCTGTCTGTCCCTCTCTCCTAGAAAGGTTAACTCTGTTAGAGAGTCGTGTCCTTGAACTTGAGTCAGGAAAACAGTCAGCTTTAGACGTCTTGGACACTACAGGCTTTTCTGAGGAGCCTCTAGCGGGGTCTTCTCGTCTGGAGAGTCCCAGACATAGTGCTCAGGACAAGGCCTTTGCGCCCACTACGAAGCGGCAGTGTAACCGCTCGGCCCCGGCCTCAACAGCACCTGCTCCGCAACATGATTTTACACGTGTTGCGGGTTCCGGTCCCAGTACGCAGCCGGTTCCACTGCAACCCCGTCGTTCCGTCCTTGTGATTGGCGACTCCATCACCCGGCATATTTTGCTAGACAAGCCAGCCGAGATCAAATGTTATGGGGGAGCCAGAGCTACCGACATTGAAGCCAACCTGAGATTTCTGGCGAATAGCATAGTCAAGGCAAAAGGTAACCCACGTATCACACCCACTGAAGATAAATTCGACCATATTGTTATACACGTCGGAAATAATGACTGTAGGATGAAAGTCTCTGAGGTCACAAAGATCAACATAGTTAGGCTTTCTGACCTCGCCAGAAAGATGAGTCGGCATCGAGTAATCTTCTCTGGCCCCCTGCCTGTAAACCGGCATGATGATGAGTTCGTGAGTAGGACAGCTTCTCTACACCGATGGCTGGAAAAATACTGTAAAGAACAGGGCTTAGGGTTCGTGGATAATTGGTCCTCTTTCTGGGGGCGCCCTGGCTTGCTGAGAAAGGACGGCGTGCATCCTAACATGCAAGGCGCCTCTCTCTTATCTCGCAATATAGACAAGATTATAGCTTCGGGCTGACAGCCACCCCACAAGCATGCCAGGGTGCAGGCTCTTAGCGAGCCTGCTAGTCATGCTAAACTGATGGACCCTGCCAATCCTTATACCTTTCTTGCTCGGTCCCTCCTCCACCAGGCTCCCCACTCCTCTCTTTCTATCTCTACCCCTAAACCTGTATACCCAATCAAAACTAGAATATCCCGTTACGCTCCGCTTTACCCAGCTCGTCCTTGTGCGATAAACCATGCCAACTTAATTGCGATTAAACCTACCCACATGGCTGAAAACCGCGCTGCTAAGTATACAGAGAGTGTGAAGGTTGGCCTTATCAACATCCGCTCTCTGCCAACCAAAGCTCTTTTGGTAAATGAACTGATAACAGACCATAGTCTCGACCTATTTGGCCTCACTGAGACATGGCTTAAACCTAATGATTTTCTGCCCTTAAACGAGGCCTCACCCCCTAATTTTAGTAGCTCCCACATCGCACGCACCTCCAAGAAAGGAGGCGGAGTTGCTCTAATTTATGACTCTAAGCACAACTTTACATCCGACGCAAACTGTAAGTTTTCCTCGTTTGAGGTGCTCCTGTTGCATCCCTCTCCACCCAACAGAAAGTGTGGCGGTCTGATTCCTACCTCCACTGCATCCTTTGTAATGGCTGTCCTATACCGCCCCCCAGGCCCTTACACCCTCTTCCTAGATGAATTTTCAACTTTCATCTCTGAGCTTGTTATGCGCTCAGATAACATTTTAATTGTTGGTGATTTTAACATTCATTCCAATAAAACTCTAGATCCCCTAAATAAGGCTTTTACCGACATCATTGACTCTGTCGGTCTCATTCAAATCGTTGACCAACCCACTCACAGTGGTGGGAACACCCTTGACCTAGTCCTAGCCCGCGGTCTCACTGTGTCAAATTTGACCGTCTCCCCCTATGTTCCTGCTCTCTCAGACCACTACCTCATCAAATTTCAAATTGATCTGACGGTTTCTCGCCCAGACAGTGTAGAATCCTACATGAGCCGTCGTATTAACGCCTCAACTGTCCCAATTCTAGTTAACTGCCTACCAGACACCCTCTCTCCCTTCCTCTCTTACTCTGGCCCCCTTGATCTCTTTACAGACAAACTTAATGCCGCCCTTCATAGCACCCTCGACATTGTCGCTCCCCTTAAACCTAAAATTAAACGTGCTCCGCAAAAACTAACTCCCTGGTTTACGGAGGAAACGCGCTCCTTTAAAAAGGCTTGTCGCAAACTTGAACATAAATGGCGTTCGACCAAACTCGAAGTATTCCGCCTCGCCTGGAATGATAGTTTACGTAACTACAAAAAGGCACTCTCACTTGCCAAAACCTCTTATTTTTCCAGGCTCATAAATGAAAACAAAAACAACTCAAAGTTTCTGTTTGACACAGTTGCAAAACTTACGCAGAAACAACCAAGTGCCCTAAACCATGCGTTCTCGGCTAACGAATTCATGACATTTTTTACCAAGAAAATTGACCTCATTAGAGATGAAATTGTTGCTTTACTCAACAATCAGAGTCCCTCCCAACCTTTGACGGGCATTCCCCCTGACTTTGATTCCAGTCATACGCTATGCTGCCTTGAAAACGTCTCACTTAGTGCCCTCTCTAAACTGGTTGGCGCGGCTAAACCTTCAACCTGTCTGTTTGACCCTCTCCCAGCAACTCTCATCAAAAAACTCTTCCCAACTCTAGGCCCTGCCCTACTCAATATCTTCAACACCTCTTTGTCTACTGGCGTGGTGCCCCTGGCCTTTAAATCAGCCGTCATTAAACCATTACTTAAAAAACCGAACCTCGACCCTCTAATCTTGAAAAATTACAGACCTATCTCCAATCTCCCATTCCTATCCAAAGTGTTAGAACGGATCGTCGCAACGCAACTTACTGACCATTTATCAAACAATAATCTTAATGAATCATTTCAATCTGGCTTTAGAGCCTTACACTCCACCGAAACGGCGGTTACCAAAGTCACAAATGACTTACTGCTCTCTCTTGACTCAAACCTCACCTCTGTGCTCTTATTGCTTGATCTCAGTGCAGCCTTTGACACTATCGATCACTCGATTCTTCTAGGTCGGCTTGAGAACCATGTTGGCATTCGGGGTCTCGCACTAGCTTGGTTTAAATCCTATTTAACTGATAGAACACACTGCGTGGTCTATAATGATTTAACATCTGAGACCCTCCCAGTGCAATGTGGTGTCCCACAAGGCTCTGTCCTGGGCCCTTTGCTATTTTCGATTTACATGCTACCCCTCGGCGATATCATACGCAAATTTGGCATAAACTTTCATTTTTACGCTGATGACACCCAATTATATATACCTATTAAGCCAAATGATTCCTCCCAACTACAAAACCTTGAGGCCTGCTTGCTTGCCGTCAAAAAATGGATGTCGCAAAACTTTCTACTCCTTAATGCAGATAAAACTGAGATGTTAATTGTTGGCCCCCCAAACCACAGAGGCCTGTTTCAGGACATCTCCCTCAACTTTGATACCTGTCATGTATCCCAGAGCTCCACCATAAAAAACCTCGGAGTCATTTTTGATTCCTCCCTCTCATTTAATGCACATATAAAAAATGTCACCAAAATTGCATTCTTCCATCTTCGTAATATCGCAAAAATACGCCCCATTTTAACTCTGGCTGATGCTGAAACCCTGATTCATGCTTTTGTCTCATCACGTCTGGACTACTGTAATGCACTTTTTTCAGGCTTACCTAATTCAAGCATCAAAAATCTTCAACTCGTGCAAAATGCGGCTGCACGGATACTAACTAGAACTAGAAAATTTGATCACATCACACCAGTTTTGTCCGCCCTACATTGGCTTCCTATCCAAGCCCGCTCTGACTTTAAAGTGCTACTCCTCACCTACAAAATTTTAAATGGGCTTGCACCGCTCTATCTATCTGATCTCATCTCCCGATACTCGCCCGCTCGTGCTCTGCGCTCACAAAATGCGGGGCTTCTATCGACCCCTAGGGTTAAAAAGAAATCCGCCGGCCACAGAGCCTTTGTCTACCGCGCTCCCTACCTGTGGAACAAATTACCTGCCGTCATCAGGGGCGCCTGCTCTGTCGAAGCTTTTAAATCCCTGCTTAAGACTCATCTTTTCTCTCTCTCCTTCAACCTACCTTGATCTCACCTGGTCGGGGACTGACCTTTAGATTAATCTGTGTAGTTTAGTTATGGTACAGGGTACTACATGGTACCACTGGGTAGTTTACTATAGGGTAGTTTAGTTAGGGTACAGGGTACTACATGGTACCACAGAGTACTACTTGGTACTGCATGGCTTTACAGGGTACTACATGGCTTACATAGCTCTACATGGCACCACAGGGTACTACATGGCACTACAGGGTACTACAGGATACTACGGGGTACTACATGGCACTATGGGGTACTATAGGGTACTACATGGCACTACGGGGTACTACATGGCACTACAGGGTACTACATGTCTGCTCCTTTGCAGCACCACAAACATGGGAACTCTCTAACTCTTCCCCCCCCCCCCCTCTCCCCCCCCCTCCCTCCCCCTTCTCTCTGAGTACCCGTCTCCTGGCGCTGACCAAGGTGATGGATGCCTCGGGGTCTTGGCCAAGCTTGTAGTGACTGCTCTACATGCACCTCCGAGGCATTGGATCAGTTATTCACCGCCGTCTGTCCGTGGTCCTGTCAACTGATTAACATACTGTTAACAGATTAACAGTCAACGCGGTTTCATTGCTGGGTTAAGTACTTCTATTCTATTCACATAATACGCTTACTTCATATATCTACTCCATTCACATATATGCCTACCACTTGTATCTATTGCTATGTCCGCCTACTACAATCTCATGAGCTGTCTAACGCCTGTCCCGTCTCCCTATCTTCCTATGACTTGCTGTCCTGGAGTGTTGACCGGAGTGTTGGACGTCCCGTGACGAAGGCCGGGAGATTGCGACCCCCTCTGCGTGCCCCCCTGTCTTCGAAGGTCTCGTAGTGGTGACCGGAGTGCCGGATGTCCCGCGATGATATCGGGGAGTTCGCGACCCTCTCTGCGCCACCCCCCTTCCCCCTGTCTCCGGCTGTCCCTGAGCAACGACCGGAGTGTTGAATGTCCCGTGACTAAGACGGGGAGGACGTGACCCTCTTGCGCCGCCCCTGTGCCTCAAATAGATCCGCTATCAACTCTATCTTTAATCTTTCAAAATGTTCAGTTGCTATCGCTATTAGCTCTATCTTTAATTTTTCAAAATGTACAGTTGCTATTGCATGCACTCATCTGTGTTTCACCACACACATGAGTGCATGCTTACCAACTGTCCGTCTGCAACACTACTATCACCGACATCTAAGAAGGGAGATCCCCCCTTGAACGGCCCTTCTAAGGTTTCTCTCCTCCACATTGCCTGTGGAGCTTTTTTTCCCTATTGTTAGGTTTTAGTGAGTTTTTCCTTACCTTCGCGTGGGGTATGTCTGGGAGTGCTTGCATTCTTTCATTTATTTGCATTCATCTAAAAAATGTTTGGACCCTATGGTGTTCTTGTTCTGTTCTTGACTTATTGTTATGTTGTCTTCTTGACTTGTTTAAAGAAGACCTGTACAGCCCATGGGGACATTAACGTGTGTTGTCGGGCCCTATAAATAAATTTGATTTGATTTGATTTGATTTGATTTATAATCCAATGAAATTATCCTTTACATGAAAGCAAAAAATCCATACCAATTGTCGACGTTAACAGTGTCCTGGCCCTTTAAAAGTCGACAAGGTGCCGTGTTGTTTGCCGACGGCTCCATCGACTATCCGACTTCCTCCGTGGTCTGTTTGCGCACCTCGTCGTCCTCCTCTGAATGTTCCACTGATCATATCCGTTGGACTACATCCAGATGTTTGTATATAAATAAGAACGATATTCCATTTGTTCCATCCAGTTTAATAAAAGAAGAAAACAATATACAAACAAGTCTCGGACGATTGTAGGTGTATTTACAAGTAGCGTCTCAACTTCCTGTTCCGGTCACTGCGCTACTGTGCAGGACCGTCTGTTATAGAGGCGCTGTCTAGATATTCTCTACATTTGATGGTTGTTGCATAGTGTTTATTGTTCGTTGAGCAGCCTGATGGCCTGGGGATAGAAGCTTCTTCTGAGTCTTTCTGTACTCGCCATGAGACTCCAGTATCGCTTGCCTGACCGCAGCAGGTACTGCACAATACTGTGGCCTTACACCTAATATGATGCAGGCCTGTGTCCACAAGAAATTCCATGACAGCTTTCACCACTGCACTTTGCTGTTCCTCAGGTTCTAATATACTCCTCAGTGAGATGCAAGGCATCCCTGCATCCAGTACTGCAGTGAACAGCACACTCCTCTTTGTTGTGTATTTGGCACATTCCATAAACACATGTTGCACTGTTTCTTCTGCCCCACATTCATGTAACGGAGGTACCGCGAGTATATCCACAGTCACGATGGACTTCAAGTGTTGTGAAGTGACTGTGGATGTTAGCGGTACTGCAAGTAAACTCACTCCACGACGCAGGAGACTGGGGTTCAACTCCCACTCGGGGCAATCCCTTAACAGGGGTCGAATCTGAAACACAACGCAGAGCAATACGAGACCGGCTACATTCACACAGTCCATTTTCATGCTTCCCAATGCGAGCCAGTCCCCCTGCTAGTCCACAGTGTCCAAAGTTCCAAACCTCAACCATGTCATTATCACCTGTTCCCTTCTGCTGTTCCCCAGAGTGACGTTCCCTCCCCTACTTTTTCAATTTTTTCAACCATCCCAATTTAGCCATGCCAATTCTCCCCTCCCCTGTCTTGAACATTGCTTGCATATGCCCCCCACTGGCCGGTTGTAGGGAGGATAGAAGCCTTGCATCACATCAGACCAGGCTGCAGAAACAAATTAGTGGGGGGGCATAAAATGTTCTCGGGGGGGCACAATGGTTTTTCAACACAGGTTCCCTTTTATACGTTTCAGCTGGGACAGCGGCGCTGTGGCATACAAAAACAGACTGAACGGATATATATAACAGACCTGCTGGGGCAGCGGACTGAGAGCAGGGGACACAAACAGGCTGGATAAGATGGTCAAGAAGGCCAGTAGCGTGGTTGGGGTGGAGCTGGACTCTAGCGAGGGTGGCGGAGAGGAGGAACCTTGCTAAGCTCCAGGCCATCAGGGAAAACCCCTCCCACCCACTATACACAGACTTGGCTGACAGGAGGAGCAGGTTATAGGCTCACACTACCTAAATGCAGCACTGAACGGCACAGGAAGTCCTTCATTCCGACAGCCATCAGACTATACAATGCATCACTGTGCCTCACTGCATCACTGAGCACAGAGTGACAGTTACCATCTTCCTGGACTCTTACTTTTTAAACAGCACTGTGCATTATTACACCTACTGTAGACTTCAGTATATTTTTACTGTATTTATTTACTGTATCTTTTATTCTATTTTTATTCTATTTCATTTTATTCTATTCTTAGGCCATTTGTTTAGTTATTCTTATTCGTGACTTGTTCTGTCTAAATGTTTAATGTTGAGTGATTTGCAGTGTCAAATTTCCCTCAGGATAATACATTTCTATTCTATTCTATATCTTTGAAAAGTCTCCATTTATTCAACACTTCTGAATTCACTGACAAACTGAACTGAACTGACAAAAATAAGGTGCATAAAAAAGCAAACAAAATTCCTCCACAGGCTACTCACCATCATAAGTAGAGAGGCAAGCGGCGTTTGGGGACAGAGTGAAATCTTCTTAAAACACTGCCCCTCCACTCATTCCTGAACTTTTTTGTTAAGTCCTTCTCAAATGCCAACTGAATTAAATTGGCCTTAGAGTGCCGTGCTAGCTTCAGTAGTGTTGTTGTTGACATCAGTGCCTACTAGGGCTGTCCCCGACTAAGGATTTGGATAGTTTACTTTGATTAAAAAAAAAAAAAAATCTTTTTTTACCAGGGTGGGCACAGCTGACTCAGTGGGCGGGCCCGGCCCCCTAATGCCCCTAATCCCCTCCGGTACATGTGGAGGCAGTGTGGTATAATATGTCCTCATGTAAATATGTTCCCCTTACCTGTGCCCCCCCCCCTCTCTGTGGAATCACCCCCCTCCCCTGTGTCCCCAAACCTGTACCCCCTCCCCCCCATCTGACCTATCAAATGGGACCACACACCCCCTTTGTTGAACTATAAAGGGCTCCTCCCGACCACAATCAAGGCTTCTTACCTGGGTAATTTCAGCTGATCACCTGGGGCGAGAGCCTCAGCCATTCTCTCTATGTAATCTATCTGTTTGGTTAATAAACCCTTGTTATTATCCAAGCCTCGGTTGACTGAGACATTCTTCATCAGGATATCCACAAATATCCCACAGCAGCCTGTCACATCTTTTCACATGCCAGCGCGGACTCTCATTTGGCGAGGAGTAACGTGTAGGAGGCTCACACTGCCCCCGCCATTTTCCTGTCACTGCTGTGCAGGCGTCCCCCAACCGACCTGTAGGAGTCGCTGTCCACAACGTCCAGATTACCACCCATCGACTTCCACCCGCTAACTCTGCCAATTGAGTTAGTATGACGGCCGGCCCAAGCCGGAGGCAACGCCGACAGCCGGAGTCGAACCCGGTGTCTCTTGCGTTGGTGACGAGTGCAATGTCCGCTGCGCCACCGAGCCGCCTCTCCCCTAACATTATTAAAACCTTCCTCTCTTTTCTCCCTCCCATTCCTTCTGCCACCTCCTGGTTATCTCCTCCTTTATTTTACTGCAGTATTCTGAGATCCCCAAGGCTAAGCCCACATCCACCTCCTCCCTCCGCGGGGCCTCTTTGGCTCCCAAATCAGCAGCCTCGTTGCCCTCCACCCCCACATGGACTGGAACCCATATGAAACCCACTTCGATTCCCGCCCGTTCTACTCTATAAAGTGCAGTTTGCAGATGAGATCCGGCCTAACCCGTGACCTCCCACCCTGCAGAGCCATCAGTGCAGCCGCCGAGTCCAAGCAGATAACCACCTGCTGCGGCCTCACACTTCTTCCACACAATTTACTGCCCATAATAAGGCCATTACTTCCGATGTAAAAACTGACACCCCGGGGCGCCCAAGTGGCGAACCATGTAACGCGCTGCGTCGCAGCACAGCCGACCCGGGTTCGATTCCCGGACCTGGCGTCATTTGCCGAATGTCTTCCCCCCACTCTGTCTCCCGCTCTTCCTCTTCCTCTCTCTCTCTCTCTCTCTCTCTCTCTACTGGACTGCCCAGTAGCAAAAAGCGATAAACGCAAAAAGATTTATATAAAAAAAAAATAAACTGACACCCCATTTGACAGCCGTCTGCTCTGGGTGACCCGCAGGGCAGGAATGTAGACTGTGAACCCCACCCGTTTACTGTTTGGGTCCATGGACCCATCGGTGTAAATCTGTAAGGCAGTGTAAACAATATAATTAACTCTGAGTATGTGCATATGGGCAAGTAGGCAGTGTAAATAAGTCAAGGTGCAGATGAGGGTATGTATGCCCTCTCATTTATATTTGCCTTTGACATTTTATTTGACAATAAATATAGTTACAATATATATGTAACGGTTGTGACAACGTCACCTTAAACTTCGATGCCCCGAGTGGGAGTCGAACCCCGGTCTCCCACACCGCGGGCAGCAACACAGACCGCTATACCAAGAGGTGAATCCACTTCTAAGTAATGGGTTTATGCGTCTTTTTGAGGATGTGAGAGTGAGTTTAACCCATAGCACCGCTACTCACCCCAGCCCTTCTTGACTGCGCTTCACGATACCATCCGTTACACTCACCCTCTCAAACTCACTCCACTCCACCCAAGGCATCCGGGTCAATCGGCACCATTGTAACGGTTGTGACAACGTCACCTCAAACTTCGATGCCTCGAGTGGGAGTTGAACCCCGGTCTCCCGCACGGGGGCCGACATCACAAACCGTTGCGCCGAGAAAGGATATCCATCCTAAGCGCTCAGTCTATGCGTCTTTTGAGGATGTGAGAGTGAGTTTAACCCATAGCACCGCTACTCACCCCAGCCCTTCTTGACTGCGCTTCACGATACCATCCGTTACATATATATAATCTAAAAAATATATATAATCTAAATATATGCTATGATTGAGTAAGTAAGTATACAGTATACACAGGTGCAGTATGCATAAGGTATGTATGCCGTGATATACTTCATACGTTATACATTGTCCGTTTAGGTGGAAGTCAGACACACTCAGTGATCATAGTTATATATCGTATGGCTATTGCGTCCCGCTCTAGCCTAATGAGATACCCCTTATCTCCTAGTACCTACTGTACACCACCACGAACAACTTAATGCACCCATACCTGACCGGGCCCCGCCCCTATGGAGGCGTAGCCTATAAGACCATGGTTATGGTCACCAAACACTCTTCCTCTATTTTCGTTCCATCATATCGGCTGCGTGCACCGTATGTAACTAGTAGGATGAAAAGATTAGAGAAGGTTCATAATGTTGAAAGCTTACCGGAGGATTGCTTTTCCCTGGCTTCTTCGGAGCATGTTTCAGCGACACATGGGGCCTGTGCTGATGTTTCCTCGGCTGACGACGGCAGATCGAGGGGCAGCGTACAAGGTTTGACTAGCAAGTCGGCTTGTACAAAGGTGAGGTCTGTGTCAGTAGGCATCAATGTCGGTGTTGGTAATGCTGTGGAGTATGTTTCGGCGCCAGGGCCGGGGCGGCTTGGTGATCGTTCCACTGCAGTGGACGATTTCCTGGCAATCCTGGAGCACGCTGCTAACACTAATGCTGCTACTGCTACTTCTGCTAATGCTGATGTTGACGCTGAAATGGATCGTTGTTCTAATAATCCCGCCGCGGGATACCGCTTTTCCCTCCTCTTACCAGCTTCATTGATGAAGGTCAGTCGGTGGTGGATGTGGGGGGTTTCGCTGAGTCCTATTTACATTTTTTGCAGGTAAAGGGGCTAACAACAGGGTGCAGGCCGGGGGTACCGTGGCTAAGCAGCCAGGTAGCTTTTTTCCTGTGCCCAGGCGGGGATGAACGACGTTCCGCCCGGCCGATGCTTGATAGCGAATCGGCTCGGAGGGTGGCAGTATGGTCGGATGAGTTGTATACTGCTACAGGATGGTATTTAGCGGCGGCCAGTGTTATGGCTCAGCTGGCTAGTTTCCTATCCACAGTGGCGTCGGGTAGTAGGACTTTGGGTCCAGCCGGCATTGTAAACATGGTTCATGTTTGTGGTGTTATGGAGATCTTGACTCAGTCGCAAGCTATAACTGCGGGGAGGATTAAGATGCTATCAACTTTGGTTGTTAGGCATGTTTGGTTGGAGCAATCTCCTCTTGGGGAAGAGGATAGGTTTTCTCTCCTCACAACTCCTTTTTCCACAGATAGTCTTTTTGGGCATTCTGTGGAGGCGCAGGCGGTTGTTGATCTGGGTCCTACACCGCCTCACGCTGTGCAGCCAGAGGTGGGAGCACGGTTCCTACGGTTCCTGTTTCAGGGCGTAGCGTACGAGTACCAGAGGATGCCGTTCGGTTATTCTCTGGCTCCCCGCACATTCACCAAGTGCGTGGCAACTGCACTGGAGCCCTTGCGTCGTCGGGGGTTACGAGTTCTATTCTATCTCGACGACATTCTACTCCTCAGTCGTTCGGAGGAGGTTGCCAGGTCTCATACCCGGCTGGTGGTGGAATTCCTCACCGGCCTGGGTTTTGCTGTGAATTGGAAGAAGAGTACCCCTCTTCCCAGTCAACAGGTGGAGTACTTGTTACGGCGCTGCAAGTGATGCGTCTGCTGGGCATTATGTCATCTGCTCACACGGTGGTTCCTCTTGGCCTCCTCTTCATGAGGAGGATACAGAGGTGGTTTCTCTCTTTGAGAATAGATCCGGTGAGGGACAAATGGAAACGGTTGACGGTTCCTTTGTCGATATGGGGAGATCTTGCCCATTGGAGGAGGCTGGGTATCCTCACCATTGGGGTCCCCATAGGCAGCAGGGGCTCACACGTCACGGTCTTCACCGACGCCTCTCTCACGGGTTGGGGAGGGACGTGTCGGACCCATGCAGTGGGGGACAGCTGGACAGGTCATGCTGGCCCGGCTACCCTGCATGTCAATGTGTTGGAGTTGAAGGCGGTCCTCCTGGTCCTCAAACGGTTCGACCACCTGGTGGTAGGCGAACACGTTTTGGTCAGGACGGACAGTATGACGGCGACGGCGTATATCAACAGGCAGGGTGGAACTCGTTCCATCCACCTGCTCCGGGCGGCGGTCGAACTTTGGCTATGGGCATCCCGCAGGCTGCGCAGTCTGAGGGCGCTCCACATTCCTGGTACAGAGAATATGGGGGCGGATTTGATGTCTCGGGCGGTCCTCATCACGACGAGTGGGAACTCCGCCCCGACATAGTCAGACAGATCTGGGATCGGTTCGGGGAGGCCTCGGTAGATCTGTTTGCGTGCCGACGCTCTCACAAGTGCCCCTTGTGGTTCTCGCTCAGTCGAGCAGATCATCCCCCCCTTGGGGGTGGATGCCTTCTCGACCTTTCCATGGCCGCCCGGTCTTCTGTACGCCTTTCCTCCTGTACAGCTGTTGAGTCAGCTGTTGGAGCGGATACGGAGGGAGCGCAGGACGGTGATCCTGGTCGCGCCGGACCGGGGCACGGCAGTGTGGTTCCCGGTCTTGATCCAGCTTCTGGTCGCTCCTCCTTGGGTCATTCCGTGGTCGGCGACGGCCCTCTCACAGCACGACGGGTCACTGTTCCGGTTTCCGGTGTTGAGCCAACGCCTGTTGGTGTGGCTGGTGGGAGGGTGAGTCTGGAGAGGATGGACCCCTCGGTGGTTGATACCATCCGGTATGCGCATGCTCCCTCCACTGTCGCGGTTTACGCGGGCAGATGGCGTGCGTTCCAAGAGTGGTGTAAGGGGGGGGGCTGGGACCCAGTCTCCTGCCCCCTGGATGCTGTCCTGAGTTATCTCCAGTCTCTTCTTGATAGACTGTCGGCTTCGACGGTGAGGGTATATGCGGCGGCTATATCCTCCTATCATGAGGGAATTGAGGGGACTGTTTTGTTCAGCCACCCTCTTGTGAAGCGTTTCCTGCTTGGCGCTCGACACGTTAAGCCGGTGCAACGCTCCTTGGCTCCGACTTGGGATCTTCAATTGGTCCACAACGTCACCTCAAACTTCGATGCCTCGAGTGGGAGTTGAACCCCGGTCTCCCGCACGGGGGCCGACATCACAAACCGTTGCGCCGAGAAAGGATATCCATCCTAAGCGCTCAGTCTATGCGTCTTTTGAGGATGTGAGAGTGAGTTTAACCCATAGCACCGCTACTCACCCCAGCCCTTCTTGACTGCGCTTCACGATACCATCCGTTACATATATATAATCTAAAAAATATATATAATCTAAATATATGCTATGATTGAGTAAGTAAGTATACAGTATACACAGGTGCAGTATGCATAAGGTATGTATGCCGTGATATACTTCATACGTTATACATTGTCCGTTTAGGTGGAAGTCAGACACACTCAGTGATCATAGTTATATATCGTATGGCTATTGCGTCCCGCTCTAGCCTAATGAGATACCCCTTATCTCCTAGTACCTACTGTACACCACCACGAACAACTTAATGCACCCATACCTGACCGGGCCCCGCCCCTATGGAGGCGTAGCCTATAAGACCATGGTTATGGTCACCAAACACTCTTCCTCTATTTTCGTTCCATCATATCGGCTGCGTGCACCGTATGTAACTAGTAGGATGAAAAGATTAGAGAAGGTTCATAATGTTGAAAGCTTACCGGAGGATTGCTTTTCCCTGGCTTCTTCGGAGCATGTTTCAGCGACACATGGGGCCTGTGCTGATGTTTCCTCGGCTGACGACGGCAGATCGAGGGGCAGCGTACAAGGTTTGACTAGCAAGTCGGCTTGTACAAAGGTGAGGTCTGTGTCAGTAGGCATCAATGTCGGTGTTGGTAATGCTGTGGAGTATGTTTCGGCGCCAGGGCCGGGGCGGCTTGGTGATCGTTCCACTGCAGTGGACGATTTCCTGGCAATCCTGGAGCACGCTGCTAACACTAATGCTGCTACTGCTACTTCTGCTAATGCTGATGTTGACGCTGAAATGGATCGTTGTTCTAATAATCCCGCCGCGGGATACCGCTTTTCCCTCCTCTTACCAGCTTCATTGATGAAGGTCAGTCGGTGGTGGATGTGGGGGGTTTCGCTGAGTCCTATTTACATTTTTTGCAGGTAAAGGGGCTAACAACAGGGTGCAGGCCGGGGGTACCGTGGCTAAGCAGCCAGGTAGCTTTTTTCCTGTGCCCAGGCGGGGATGAACGACGTTCCGCCCGGCCGATGCTTGATAGCGAATCGGCTCGGAGGGTGGCAGTATGGTCGGATGAGTTGTATACTGCTACAGGATGGTATTTAGCGGCGGCCAGTGTTATGGCTCAGCTGGCTAGTTTCCTATCCACAGTGGCGTCGGGTAGTAGGACTTTGGGTCCAGCCGGCATTGTAAACATGGTTCATGTTTGTGGTGTTATGGAGATCTTGACTCAGTCGCAAGCTATAACTGCGGGGAGGATTAAGATGCTATCAACTTTGGTTGTTAGGCATGTTTGGTTGGAGCAATCTCCTCTTGGGGAAGAGGATAGGTTTTCTCTCCTCACGACTCCTTTTTCCACAGATAGTCTTTTTGGGCATTCTGTGGAGGCGCAGGCGGTTGTTGATCTGGGTCCTACACCGCCTCACGCTGTGCAGCCAGAGGTGGGAGCACGGTTCCTACGGTTCCTGTTTCAGGGCGTAGCGTACGAGTACCAGAGGATGCCGTTCGGTTATTCTCTGGCTCCCCGCACATTCACCAAGTGCGTGGCAACTGCACTGGAGCCCTTGCGTCGTCGGGGGTTACGAGTTCTATTCTATCTCGACGACATTCTACTCCTCAGTCGTTCGGAGGAGGTTGCCAGGTCTCATACCCGGCTGGTGGTGGAATTCCTCACCGGCCTGGGTTTTGCTGTGAATTGGAAGAAGAGTACCCCTCTTCCCAGTCAACAGGTGGAGTACTTGTTACGGCGCTGCAAGTGATGCGTCTGCTGGGCATTATGTCATCTGCTCACACGGTGGTTCCTCTTGGCCTCCTCTTCATGAGGAGGATACAGAGGTGGTTTCTCTCTTTGAGAATAGATCCGGTGAGGGACAAATGGAAACGGTTGACGGTTCCTTTGTCGATATGGGGAGATCTTGCCCATTGGAGGAGGCTGGGTATCCTCACCATTGGGGTCCCCATAGGCAGCAGGGGCTCACACGTCACGGTCTTCACCGACGCCTCTCTCACGGGTTGGGGAGGGACGTGTCGGACCCATGCAGTGGGGGACAGCTGGACAGGTCATGCTGGCCCGGCTACCCTGCATGTCAATGTGTTGGAGTTGAAGGCGGTCCTCCTGGTCCTCAAACGGTTCGACCACCTGGTGGTAGGCGAACACGTTTTGGTCAGGACGGACAGTATGACGGCGACGGCGTATATCAACAGGCAGGGTGGAACTCGTTCCATCCACCTGCTCCGGGCGGCGGTCGAACTTTGGCTATGGGCATCCCGCAGGCTGCGCAGTCTGAGGGCGCTCCACATTCCTGGTACAGAGAATATGGGGGCGGATTTGATGTCTCGGGCGGTCCTCATCACGACGAGTGGGAACTCCGCCCCGACATAGTCAGACAGATCTGGGATCGGTTCGGGGAGGCCTCGGTAGATCTGTTTGCGTGCCGACGCTCTCACAAGTGCCCCTTGTGGTTCTCGCTCAGTCGAGCAGATCATCCCCCCCTTGGGGGTGGATGCCTTCTCGACCTTTCCATGGCCGCCCGGTCTTCTGTACGCCTTTCCTCCTGTACAGCTGTTGAGTCAGCTGTTGGAGCGGATACGGAGGGAGCGCAGGACGGTGATCCTGGTCGCGCCGGACCGGGGCACGGCAGTGTGGTTCCCGGTCTTGATCCAGCTTCTGGTCGCTCCTCCTTGGGTCATTCCGTGGTCGGCGACGGCCCTCTCACAGCACGACGGGTCACTGTTCCGGTTTCCGGTGTTGAGCCAACGCCTGTTGGTGTGGCTGGTGGGAGGGTGAGTCTGGAGAGGATGGACCCCTCGGTGGTTGATACCATCCGGTATGCGCATGCTCCCTCCACTGTCGCGGTTTACGCGGGCAGATGGCGTGCGTTCCAAGAGTGGTGTAAGGGGGGGGGCTGGGACCCAGTCTCCTGCCCCCTGGATGCTGTCCTGAGTTATCTCCAGTCTCTTCTTGATAGACTGTCGGCTTCGACGGTGAGGGTATATGCGGCGGCTATATCCTCCTATCATGAGGGAATTGAGGGGACTGTTTTGTTCAGCCACCCTCTTGTGAAGCGTTTCCTGCTTGGCGCTCGACACGTTAAGCCGGTGCAACGCTCCTTGGCTCCGACTTGGGATCTTCAATTGGTCCTCGGTCGGTTGTCCTTGGCCCCGTTTGAGCCGCTCGAGCAGGCGCCGTTGGGACAGCTGTCTTTCAAGACTGCGTTCCTGCTGGCTGTCACTTCCGCTAAACGCGTGGGTGAGCTCTGTGCTCTCTCGGTACGTCCAGAGTGCCTGTCTTTTCGGGCCGATTGCGGTGCCACTCTGCGACCTAATCCTGCTTTCGTGCCTGAAAATATCCGGAGTTCCTTCCGCTCCCGGGATATTGTGGTTCAGGCGTTTCGTCCTCCTCCTCACACCAGTGAGTTGGATGCGGGCCTTCACCTGTCATGTCCAGTCCGTGCTTTGGGAATTTACCTCAGCCGTACTCAGGACCTCAGGGTTACCGATCAGCTTTTTGTCTGTTACGGTGGGTCTCGTGCTGGTAAGGCACTGTCGAAACAGCGCCTGTCCCATTGGTTGTGCGAGGGCATTGCCCTCTGCTACACATTGGCTGGGCAGGATCCCCCTGGGGGCCTCAGGGCGCACTCCACTCGTGGGGTGGCTGCCTCTGCCGCTCTCCTGGGTGGGGCCTCGGTGGAGGACATCTGTGCTGCAGCTTCATGGTCCTCCCCGGGCCCCTTTGTAAGGTTTTACCTCATGGACATGACCGGGGGTTCTGTCTAGAGTTGTTCCGATACCGATACTGGTATCGGAAAAGCCGCCGATACTGGCTAAAATGCTGGTATCGGTATCGGCGAGTACCCTCTAATGCTGCGCTCCGATACCATATGACGTAATTTATCAACAACACTGTGGTCTGTTGAGTAAGCATTATAAAACAAACGTGTGCTTAATCGATTAAAGTGTCAATGCCATTTTAACAGCAGATACTTTCTTAAATGTCATCGTCCCGACAGAGCGGTGTTGACGGCGAGCTCATGGGTTCGCTTGGTGGCTGGTGTTATTAGCATTGAACGGCTAACCGAAAGCTAGCTTTAACATTACCTTGGCTAAAGTTGGGGCTATTCATATAATCCAGCAATAATGGCTGCAGACCTGCAAGCAAAGTACAGCAAGTTGGCAAAGGAGTATTCCAAGTTAAATCACAATGTCACCAGTAACGTTACAGTCTTCTATGGTCTTCCCATATACCGGTAGCTCATGCTAGCTAACGTAACGTCGTCATTGCACAATTGCACGTCGCGTACACAATTAATGACATGTTGCGGACAGCCATATCGGCGACAATGTTTAGCTTTTAGTGCCAAATGATAAGAGTCTGAGGCGGAGTCTCAAAAGAGAATGTTGAATATTTATTGTGCAAAAATCACAAAAGATCCGACTGCTACTGAACGGAGCCTTGTAGACAGACTGAGTAGGGTATATCTGCAGAGCCAGTGGGTAGCGAGTGCAGCAACGTATAATGTCCGTGTGGATCATTGGAGTAGGGTATATCTGCAGTGCTGAAGCCCCATACTCATTGATTAATGATACTAATACAAATCTATACAATCACCTGTTGTTGAATAAATACCATTACTTTCTAGTTATGACTAAAAAACAGTATATATAAAACAGTATTTGTTAAAAAAAAAAAAAAATTATATTTATAAAAAATTTATATAATTTTTTTTTTTTTTTTTTTTTATGTATGCACTGGTATCGGATAAGTATCGGTATCGGCCGATACCCAAAGCTTAGGTATCGGAATCGGATCGGAAAGGAAAAAATGGTATCGGAACATCTCTAGTTCTGTCTCCCAGGCGGTTCTGGGGTCTGTGGCCTTTCCTGCTTCCCGTCCTTTGGTAGGGTAGCAGGAGTGTGTGGGTATGGGCCACAGTGTGTTGAGTCACACGTGGTTCCGCCTGTGCGGTGTGTTCAAGGGGTTCTAGTTCCCTCTTGTTCGCATTCAGGTGGAGTTGACTGCGCCCCCCCCTTCATTAGGAAGGATGGGGTGACAGGGCTCCCCGCACCCCTTGATGTGGGCTTACGGGTCCTCAGGGGGTACATCTGTCGGGTCTCGCGTCCGCTCTAACCCATATCTCATTAGGCTAGAGCGGGACGCGATAGCCATACGATATATAACGATAGGTTATGTATATAACCTAGTTATATTAGTATTGGCTGAGCGTCCCGCTCTACGCGGCCCCGAGTTCCCTTTTGAGGGATCTTTTACTGGAACGAGATTTGGCGAGGAAGAGTGTTTGGTGACCATAACCATGGTCTTATAGGCTACGCCTCCATAGGGGCGGGGCCCGGTCAGGTATGGGTGCATTAAGTTGTTTGTGGTGGTGTACAGTAGGTACTAGGAGATGAGGGGTATCTCATTAGGCTAGAGCGGGACGCTCAGCCAATACTAATATAACTAGGTTATATACATAACCTATCGTTCCTAGTAGTTGAATGTCTGGCAGCTGTTCCTTTTTTTTCACTTTTTTGTTTATTATACTTTTTTGAGGACATAGAAATTATAAGTATATGTCTGCATATATACATTATTGTATTGTCATTGTCCACATAGAACAGATAACAACATTAAACAGAAGAAAATAAAATTAAAAAATTAAAAACAAGAAAAAATAAAACAGAGTTCAAAAGTAAATAATAATACAAACAAACACTGACTTGGTCGCACGACAGTCGTCTCAAACGTATATACATAGTATATCAAATATATAGCACATGTTTAGGCAGCTGGCAGCTGTTCCTGCACACTGTTGGCCTGATGGCCGCTGGTATGAAGGACTGCTGAGACGGTTAGTTGAGTGTCGGGGGCCGTATGAGCCTGTAACTGAACGTGCTTCTCAACTTGACTAGCTCATATAGAGGGGGTGGGAGGGATTCTCCAGGATAGCAGCCAGCTTCCTTCTCATCCCCCTCTGCCACCACCTCTAGTCTGACCAGCTCGACCCCCACCAGAGCTAGCCTTCCTCACCAGCTTGTTCAGTTTGTTGGTGTCCCTTGAGTTGATGTAGCCCCCCCAGCATAGAAGAGGACGCTGGCCACTACAGACTGGTAGAACGACTGCAGCAGTCTATTGCACACGTTGAAGGACCGGAGTCTCCTCAGGAAGAACAGCCTGCTCTGTCCCTTCCTGTAGAGGGCCTCTGTGTTGTCCGACCAGTCCAGTTTAGGTGTACCCCAAGGAACTTACTGTATATGTCTCCACCACCTCCACCTCATCCCCTTGGATGGTGATGGGAGTCGGGGGGCTCTTCTTGCCCCTCCGGAAGTCCACCACCAGCTCCTTAGTTTTACTGATGTTGAGTTGGAGGTGGTTGCTGTCGTTCCACCCTACAAAGCTCTCTACTCCTCCTCATTGTCATCGGTGATGTAGCTTACGATGGAGGAGTCATCAGAGAACTTCTGCAGGTGGCACCCGCTTGAGTTGTGGCAGAAAGTCGGCGGTATGGAGGGTGAAAAGGAAAGGTGACGGCACAGTTCCTTGGGGGGCGCCGGTGTTGCTCACCAGTACATCAGACTGACTGTCCTGTAGTCTGACGTACTGCAGTCTGTCAGTGAGGTAGTCCGTAATCCAGGCCACCAAGCCGTGCTCCAGCTGCATCACTGAGCTTCTCCGCTAGCAGTGAAGGCTGGATGGTGTTGAAGGCGCTGGAGAAGCCAAAGAACATAATCCTCACTGAGCTGTGCAGCTTCTCCAGGTGCATGTAAACTCTGTGGAGCATGTAGATGATGGCGTCCTCCACCCCGAGGTTTGCCTAGCCCTAGTAGTATGAAATATGAGCCCAAATAGATGTATGGGACTGACTGGACAACAAGCTTCATGAACCCAAATAGAAAATTAAGGTGAAAAAAAAATGTCATCCTCTGAAATACATTTTACACAATGGCATTATAACTTCTATTTATTTTTAACAGAAGTGGTACTTTTGGTCTGATACACATTGGAGTTACCCGAGTAACTAATTATATTGTGAAGATTCTCCAGAGCGCTCGCTGGTGTAACCAGTCATTTAAAAAATACAAAGTGTAATACCAAGCGAGGCCTATGGGTCGCTGTTTGACAGCATTACACATTATACCTTTAAAATAGCTAATATTTCATTAGAAATTCACCTTTTTCCTCAGTGGATTAAGTCAGAGTGATGAATAACTTGTTGGTAATTTCCAGAGGGTTTTTTCAAACGTTTGTTATGGGCTATAAAGAAATTACGTGCAGGGTGAACATTTTCAATCTTTTCATGTAAAATACCCCATACAATGGACATAGATAAAAAGGTATATACAAAAAGCTCTTGTAAATGACCATATTTCTGTTGAGAAGCACCATGTAAAATTTCATGGCAGTATCTACAAGGTAAAGGGAATATTTTGAAAAAATTGTCATTAAAGTTTTTTCAGTAGCTTGGTGTACATGATGCAGCTCATAATAACAATGTTTTTGATGGTTGCTTTGTTTTATGAAAATATCAACATTTTCAAATGGTAGTAGTGTTGCAGATGAGAAGGCAATGATGATAAAACAACACCAACAGTCCAATCAGTGATTGCAATAATTACCCTGTTGTTTTCACAACTAACTTTTTTCTTCTTAAAAACACCCCGTTTTCATGTAACTTGCATCAATCTAATACCACTTCCTATACTATGAACGTCAATACATAAGCGTAGAAAGTTGTAAAAAGGTTAACTTGAGTTTAGGTTTTCTCCTCCTAAGTATCCAACACATAGCCCCAGACATTTTCAGTTTGAAGTTGTAAGTTTTATTCTTCTCAATAAAATAGTGTACTTTTACAATTCCACACAATGCAAAGAATGCTCTACAAAAAAAAAGGCAAAATGACTGTAAAGAGTCGTCAGAGGCTGTACTACTATAAGCACCGGGGCCAAACGATTTGTGAGTAGGGTGTGAAGTGGCTCTAGTGGACAAAGGTATGAACTACAACTAGCAGGAGCACAGCCTCAAAGGCCTGAACATTCTATGTGAAGTAGTGTGGTTTCTTGACATTGACGCCGTATTCTGAGAGGGCAGGAGACAGGTCCTCCATGGTCAACGTGTACTTCTTATCCTACATATTGGAGAAGACATACAAAAACACAAAACAAACTCATGAATGATCAAGATAATAAGACTACAGCAAATGGTTCCACATAGTACAAAGCAAACCTAGGAGTGATGTATTACTACAGCAAAGGGTTCCACATAGTACTAAAGTAAACCCAGGAGTGATGTGTATTAGACTACAGCAAAGGGTTCCACATAGGGCTGGGCGATATGGCCAAAAACGTTAAAATAAATCGCGATAAAATTATAAAATTATTTTCATATAACTCGATATCGATAATTATCGTCGATATAATGTCTGTCAAGTTTAATTAACTTTTTATGCCCGGCGCCGATGGACGGGCTATTAATAGACTTGTTTTTCTGCTGTGAATGTCTCGAGTTGATGTCGTCATCAGTCCGCGCACGTTAGCAGTTAGCCAGAGCGAGCAGTGTATCCCATGACAATGTACTAAATAAATATCCCTAAAATACTCTGTTCCGCCACAATACATTGCAACGACGTCCACCGTATACCACACACTATACTATAACCGTGGCATCAGAATTCACGCCACATACATACTCGGCACGTAAATATATAAAATAGCGCCGTGCAAGCCAAGTATCCTAGCAGCCTTGAGTCCTGAGCTGTGGTGCGTAAGCACGTCATCACGTAACGTTGGTTGTTGTTAGTGAGTGTGCTGAGCCGAGGCTGAACGGAGCCAAACTTGGAAAATCAATATATCGAAACTTTGCGACCACGTTTCATGTTTATTTCGAGGAAATAATTTATCGCGATATTTATCGTTATCGTTTTATCGCCCAGCTCTAGTTCCACATAGTACCAAAGTAAACCCAGGAGTGATGTTTTAGACTACAGCAAAGAGTTCCACATAGTACAAAGCAAACCCAGGAGTGATGTATTACTACAGCAAAGGGTTCCACATAGTACTAAAGTAAACCCAGGAGTGATGTGTATTAGACTACAGCAAAGGGTTCCACATAGTACCAAAGTAAACAGCGGCAGAACTCAAGAACTACTAGGAATGTCTGACCACTAAGTGTGTCTGACTAACCTGCACGGACTACAACGTATATCATTGCAGTTAGGGTACCTTGTGTATAATGCACCTGTGTATACCGTTTACTTTACTTACTCATCATAGTATATATAAAAATTCTAATTGCCCATATTTATTGTAACTTATAATATAACTGATAGGGCATACAGACCCTCATCTGAGTTAATTATATTGTTTACACAGTTTATATTTATTGTAATTGTATTGCCTATATTTATGTGTTTCTACTATTACCATGCACATACCTGTATCCCCTCCCCCATGCTGCTATGATGCTACTCCGCTTTCTGTGTAGCTGAAGCTAAAAGGTGCTCACAAAAAAAAATCTCTCCCTCTCCAGGGGAAGAATGTGAAAAAGGTGCTCTGGTGACAAGTTCTGTACAAACAACAATCTGTATACTAGTCAAAGTCCCAAACAACAATCTGTTACTATGGTCAAAGTCCCAAATAACAATCTGTATGGTCAAAGTCCCAAATAACAATCTGTATGGTCAAAGTACCAAATAACAATCTGTATGGTCAAAGTCCCAAATAACAATCTGTATAGTCAAAGTACCAAATAACAATCTGTATGGTCAAAGTCCCAAATAACAATCTGTATGGTCAAAGTCCCAAATAACAATCTGTATAGTCAAAGTCTCAAATAACAATCTGTATGGTCAAAGTCCCAAATAACAATCTGTATAGTCAAAGTCCCAAATAACAATCTGTATAATCAAAGTCCCAAATAACAATCTGTATAGTCAAAGTCCCAAATAACAATCTGTATAATCAAAGTCTCAAATAACAATCTGTATAGTCAAAGTCACAAATAATAATCTGTATGGTCAAAGTACCAAATAACAATCTGTATAGTCAAAGTCCCAAATAACAATCTGTATAGTCAAAGTCCCAAATAACAATCTGTATAGTCAAAGTCCCAAATAACAATCTGTATAGTCAAAGTCCCAAATAATAATCTGTATGGTCAAAGTACCAAATAACAATCTGTATAGTCAAAGTCCCAAATAATAATCTGTATAGTCAAAGTCCCAAATAACAATCTGTATGGTCAAAGTACCAAATAACAATCTGTATAGTCAAAGTCAAATAACAATCTGTATAGTCAAAGTCAAATAACAATCTGTATAGTCAAAGTCACAAATAACAATCTGTATAGTCAAAGTCCCAAATAACAATCTGTATAGTCAAAGTCCCAAATAACAATCTGTATGGTCAAAGTACCAAATAATCTGTATAGTCAAAGTCAAATAACAATCTGTATAGTCAAAGTCAAATAACAATCTGTATAGTCAAAGTCCCAAATAACAATCTGTATAGTCAAAGTCAAATAACAATCTGTATAATCAAAGTCCCAAATAACAATCTGTATAGTCAAAGTCCCAAATAACAATCTGTATAGTCAAAGTCACAAATAACAATCTGTGTAGTCAAAGTCACAAATAACAATCTGTATAGTCAAAGTCACAAATAACAATCTGTATAGTCAAAGTCCGAAATAACAATCTGTATAGTCAAAGTCCCAAATAACAATCTGTATAGTCAAAGTCCCAAATAACAATCTGTATAGTCAAAGTCACAAATAACAATCTGTATAGTCAAAGTCCCAAATAACAATCTGTATAGTCAAAGTCCCAAATAACAATCTGTATAGTCAAAGTCCCAAATAACAATCTGTATAGTCAAAGTCAAATAACAATCTGTATAATCAAAGTCCCAAATAACAATCTGTATAGTCAAAGTCCCAAATAACAATCTGTATAGTCAAAGTCAAATAAAAATCTGTATAGTCAAAGTCCCAAATAACAATCTGTATAGTCAAAGTCACAAATAACAATCTGTATAGTCAAAGTCATGCCTCCAAGAGGAGTCAACTATAAAAAAAAAAATGAGTGGAAGGGATCTTTAACAAAACACCAAAGAACAATAATGGCAGAGATGGTCCTCATGCAGGCACCAGTCTGAAGCTGCAGCTGCAATGTTTATACAAACCTTGGTCTTGTTGCTCCGGGAGCTTGCAGAGGCTGTGCCCTTCATCTTACAGTGCTGCAGCGCGTCATTGGCGATGTCCGAGATGAACTTCTGAGAGGCGAGGGAGATCAGACGGATTCTAAAGAGAGGGGAAACCTGGTTTAGTACATTGACCTGTTGGTGCTCTCAGCCCACATGATGTCTATGGTGGAATAACAGGAGGTTTGGTATCCTGGGACTGATCTTGATTGCCCCCCCCCCAAAGTTCACAGCTAGAATGCACAAATTGAATTTAATATTTCTGCTGGCCGATGTGTCCAATTGAATCATTTCAACATCATTGGAAAGTAGCAACTTGGGCTAGGGTTACAAAAATCATAACCATCACTAGCTCTATAACAAGCTACAATAGCTAATTAGTTAAAGTTGCAGCTGTTCCATGTATTGACAGTTTGCACTATAGCCTGTTATGTATGTAGGGTTGGCAGCCACAAATCCCTTTTTGCTTATTAAAAGATCTCAAGTGGAGTTTTTGACCACTAGTTGATGAAATTGCCGTTGTAGAGCACAGTAGGAGGAAAGGGATCCCAGAAAATAGTGTATCATCACGTGTTCTTGAAGCAAGAGGACACACAAGCACGCCACGAGCACGGGTGATGTAGAACATGGAAAGAGTGCACTGGAGGTGTGTAAACATGCCCTTGTGCTTCAATGTGATTGGTCTATTCGATCTTCCTCTAAATCTAACAAGCTAACTTACACAATACACTCTGTACATACATCGGATTAGCACTACACTCGGTAGTACTAACTTGTATATTTTGTACCCAGTTTAACCACCTGTACATTGTATATTGCTGTTGCATATTACTGCTACATTTGCACTCTGGTTGGATTTCGAAAACGTTAATCGTGCGTTAAAAAAAATAGTGGCGTTAACAGAATTGAGCGGTAACGCGTTAATGACGCGTTAACTTTGACAGCCTTAATATATACCGTACTTTTCGCACTATAAGCCGCACCTGACTATAAGCCGCAGCAGCTAAATTGAATGATGTGTACATATATAAGCCGCACTGGACTATAAGCCGCAGGTGTTTTAATGTTTAATTACCATATGTAATTAGCATTGGGACACAATACTGTCGGACAAATAACAAGAATTAACTCATTTACAAGTTGTATTAAGTTTAGCAAATAAGGGAACAGATAAATAACATTTCAATGCAGTCAAAAAAGCAATATTTTGATTTTAACATTTTCGGGTTTGGTCACGTCGAGTCACATATAAGCCGCACCGTTATATAAGCCGCAGGGTCGAAAAATGGGGGAAAAAGCCGCGGCTTATAGTCCGAAAAGTACGGTATATATATTTAATTATATAAAAAATATATAGTTATTTTCTGTTTCAGTTTAAATTCAGTTAATGTTCAGTTTCAGTTCAATTCAGTTATTCTTTTTAATAGAATGGATCATTCAAATCAAAGGGTATTGCTAAATAGGCACTTCAGATAATCCTTCAGAACGTTGATCGGCTCAGCTGACCGACAATAAATCAAAATGACACCATTCACCATCGTAGCCTATAATAACAGCATTGCATTGGCCTATCAACCGGTTTTAATAAACAAACAGAAACGGTAGCATGTGCATCTTTTAGATCAATTAGGCTATACAAATTAGGCTGCATCTAAATATAAAAAGGAATTAAATAATAGTTTGCTTCAATAAAAAAAACGATTTTCTAAAAAAAATTATTAACTCATTGGACGCGACAACGCGTTTGTCCGACAACCGTTGAACGCCAACCACGTATATATACGTTATTTGATCGGTATTTCTTTTATTCTATATTTCTATTCATCACAGGCCCACTGACTCTGGGTTAACATTGAGAATCGCATTGAGAATGCCTAGGTGCAATACCGGCCGCATCACGCTAGACGGCGGTATCGAGCACCCTTTCTAACATTGTATCCTGGGCTGTGGGATGGCCCCAGGTCTAGGGTTTTATTTTCCTTCTCGGGCGAGGCGAACAGTTCTGTCGGTTACATTGAAGCTCGTCAAATATGCCCGATTCATATGTTATAGAATAGAATAGAATATAGAATAGAAATACTTTTATTATCCAGAGGGAAATTTTACACTGCAAATCGCTCAACATTAAACATTTAGACAGAATAGGTCACAAATAAGAATAACAAAACAAATCAAATTTAAGATAAGAATAGAAAATAGAATAAAAATGTAATAAAATATACAGTAAAAATATACTGAAGTCTACAGTAGGTGTAATTGCACAGTGCTGTTTCAAAAGTAAGAGTCCAGGAAGATGGTAACTGTCACTCTGTGCTCAGTGATGCACAGTGATGCATGTTATGGTGGATTATGCCATTGAGCTAATGGACATTGGATCATCTACCAGATGGCGATCAAGAAATTGGAATATTCTTTTTGGATTACTCCCGGCCACAGGTAAGGGCGATTTGACGTACATTTTTGCTTGATCCTGCAATGCTTTTACACCGATCGGGCTGATAACCGATTTTAGTGTTCAATGCGAATGCTGTTACTGACAATCAAATAATCAGAAACGACCCCCCCCCCCCCCCCTTTCATGCATTCATGATGGACCATAATAGCTATGATCTAGATTTGATTTCGGGATAATAGCGTATACAGGTATAGGGCTGACCCCTATTAGTGGAATAGTCGACTAATCGATCGAAAGGAGCCGTAGTCGACTGCCAACATCTTAGTCGAATGCAATTTTTTTTTTAATTATTCTAATTTTTTATTTATCATTCTTTCCAAAAGAAAAGAGGCCTAGATGGCACTCATACCAGATGCTAACTGTCTAAGAACACAGGCACAGAGGCACTGAAAGAGGATTTCACCCATCTAATGAACACACTAGACTCAGAATCTGTGGACCAATTGCATGCTTTTGCAGAGAACAAGAAGCCTTCCGTCGACTCCTTCAAACATTAAGCACCCCCACAGCCCAAATGGAATGATAAAAAAATCAAATTATACTTTTTTTTTTTCATAGTCAACTAATAGTCGAGTATCGGCTAATTTTGGCGACTACAAGTCGACTATACAAATCCTTAGTCGGGGACAGCCCTACAGGCAAGACATGGCAACGTGTACAATGGAATCAACGTATACTGCCATAACTAAGCATTTCATGAATTACCCTAGACCGCTCTAAAACCATATATTCACCACGGTATAACACGGGAACGTATGGGTGGAAAAATTCTCTCTTTTTTGCATCTTGACCGGAAGAAACTCAATGTCAAATGACTATAGTATTGTATCCATGGCTATAATATAGAATATAGATTTAGCTCTACAAACAAAGTGCCTAACTCCCATCGTTTACAGCGTGGCAGTAGCTACCACAGGATAAGGATAATAGTTGGCAGCCAATGAGTTAAAGAATTTTTTTTTTGTGTGTAAATTATATTAAAAATGTTGTATCGACTACGACATGAAAATCGAATCTGGAGACTGGCATAGACTATTCGAAAATTCTAACTCATCCCTAGTAATTAATATATCGATCTGGATCGATGCATCGTCCCACCCCTAGTATTGTGTAGGACTGCGAGTACTGTGAAGGACAGTATTGTGAAGGACAGTATTGTGAAGGAGAGTATTGTGAAAGACTGGGTATTGTGTAGGACTGCGAGTACTGTGAAGGACTGAGTATTGTGAAGGACAGTATTGTGAAGGACTGAGTACTGTGAAGGACTGAGTATTGTGAAGGACTGAGTACTGTGAAGGACTGAGTATTGTGAAGGACTGAGTACTGTGAAGGACAGTATTGTGAAGGGCAGTATTGTGAAGGGCAGTATTGTGAAGGACAGTATTGTGAAGGACAGTATTGTGAAGGACAGTATTGTGAAGGGCAATATTGTGAAGGACAATATTGTGAAGGACAGTATTGTGAAGGGCAGTATTGTGAAGGACAGTATTATGAAGGGCAGTATTGTGAAGGGCAGTATTATGAAGGGCAGTATTGTGAAGGACAGTATTGTGAAGGACAGTATTGTGAAGGACAGTATTGTGAAGGACAGTATTGTGAAGGGCAGTATTTTGAAGGGCAGTTTTGTGAAGGGCAATATTGTGAAGGGCAGTATTGTGAAGGACAATATTGTGAAGGGCAGTATTGTGAAGGGCAGTATTGTGAAGGACAGTATTGTGAAGGGCAATATTGTGAAGGGCAGTATTGTGAAGGGCAGTATTGTGAAGGGCAGTATTGTGAAGGACAGTATTGTGAAGGACAGTATTGTGAAGGGCAGTATTGTGAAGGGCAGTATTGTGAAGGGCAGTATTGTGAAGGGCAGTATTGTGAAGGGCAGTATTGTGAAGGACAGTATTGTGAAGGACAGTATTGTGAAGGACAGTATTGTGAAGGGCAGTATTGTGAAAGACTTACATTCTTGGATCAGATGCCTCAAAGCCAGCTCGGTTGAGGTAGTAGCCGGTCACTGCATCAGGGATCTGGGGAAATAAAGAGGTATCTGGTGAAATATAGATATTGTTCATGTATTGAATCACAGACGAGATGTATACTTGTTGAGATATCACTGTGTTCCACAAAGTTCCTCCGCTTTGTGACGGGCCACTTCACGTCGTCACCCCATAGCTGTGATATAATAACCATATGCCATGGCCTGCCATGAATTTCCGCAAGGGGATCAATAAAGGAATATCTTATCTTATTGCTCAAACAAACATAGTGGGAGCAAGTCCAACGGACCATTTTTTATGCTGATCTTGTCCTGCACCTGATCACCAGAGTGGATGTGCTGCTCTACCTTTCCAAAATAAAGAGCTATACCTCAAGCACTAGTCAAGTTTACAAATCCCCAAAATCATGTCTTGCTTTGACTGTAAATCAGCACCCATTTTTGGAGCTAGTTGTAAATTAACAAGCAGCTGCCACATGTGCTGGAATGAATCTTTCTTGCTACAACTGGTCATTTTAAAGGATTGTCAGGACATACTGTGGGAGTGTAATCCTCCAGCTGCATGAGGAAATCGGCCAGAGGCGTGGTGGAGATGGAAGGCTTCACATCCCCGTTGGCGATGCCACCAGGAATATAGACGCCATTGGACACCGATGTGTCTGATGAAGTCGCCACAGCAGCCGAGGTTGAGGCTGAAACAAATGTATTTGTTTTTAGGTTATTTAGCCTGGATATATCAGAGCTTCACAGAGTCTGTTGACAAAACACAAAGCTGAGATAAGTGTCTTTGCTAAAGAAGAAAGGTTGAAAGGTAGTGCTCATTTTGAATCCCTTTCTATAAAGATCACTTCCAGGTGGAGTTCCTGTGTAATAACAATTTGTATGTTTTTTCCACCAAATTGTTCAATTAACTACTGGAAATGTCTTAGCAGCATCTATACACCTTTACCCTCATTGAGAATGCAAGGGTCTATAAATATGCAATTTGGCAACAACAAGCACCCATTGCTATTTACCAGGTATTCCAAGTCGGCAGCTTATTCTTTCAAAACATGTCAATACCCACTTAGCTTTCTGTGTGTAGATGAAGCTAAGGGTGTCAAGTTACCACACTTTGGACCATGAGAGGTTCGACCCATTAGTGACATGATCATACACGCAACTCAGATTTCAAGGAAGTACAGAGAAGATCTCATTCTCCAGGTGGAAGATGACAACATGGTACTGCGTTTTGTTTCAAGTTTTTATCTGATGTGTTGATTGGATTGCAGAAGTTCAGAGAAGTTCACAACATAATAACAAGTTACTAAACTCCAACCCATACATCAGAACAAAACAAAAGAGTAAACAAAGCTAGGCTCTTTTACCTCGAGGTCGCTGCTTTGACGGCATTACATTATAATCGACCTTTAACCTGACTCCCAGACCATTACAATTAGGTTTCAACTAGCCTGGCTATCATTAGCTATAGCCATCTTTACACATTGATTGATTGATTGATTGATTGAAAACTTGATTAACAGATTGCAGAATGGGTACAGTACAGTACAATACATACAATCGTTAAGGGTATGCAGACCAGAGAAAGACTTTCGTCTTGTTTACATCAGGGTTCCCCATTTTCAATTCATCATAACATAATGACACACACGACATACAGATAGACAGTACGTTACCATTCGTCGTATACGATGGGATGCTGCTGGCGTTAGTCGCAGGGTTATTATTTGCTATACAGTTGCTTGCTGCTGAAGATGTGGTGCCAGCCTGGTTCTCCATGTTGTCCAGAGAGCTGGTGGCTCGTTGCACTGCGTGTTTAGCTATAGCTAGCACGGAAGCTAGCTAACGTTGGTGAAGCCAAACAACAACGTCCGAATCTAATTCCGAGTTAGCTATTATGTAACGTTACGGTCAAATACAACCGTTTTATATGTTACACCAATCTTCTAAGGGCAATTGGAATACATGAAGATGGTGTAAACTGTGGATATTTGTGCACTATCCTAGGTAACTAGCTAACTAGTAGAAACACAGTCACACACACACAGCAGACCCAGTGCCGCGTTCGTTTATAGTCGGAGGTGGGAAGTTGGAAGTGGGGAAACGCGTCATCTCCAACCTACGTGCGGCGTTCGAGCTACAGAGTCGGACAAACATGGGTACTACTAACTCACGCTATTAAACCTTTTCAGCTATTTTTTTCTTACACTTCTTCTGGCCGTTTTATTCGATTTGTCCTAGTAGGAAGTCCGAATTTCAGAGCCCGAGTTATAATTGAATGCGACCTGTCACGTGACAAATTAAGCTCTAGACGAGAGTCTCTAGATTCTAGAACATGTTGTGGGAAACACTGCTCCAGTCCAACAGGTGGCGCTATGCACCTTATTTAGGTTACACTCAAAGATGCCCAGGAAAAGGCTGTCATCATCATAAACTGAAATGATCGATCAAAACCAGAAAGGTTGGAGAGAGAGATAGAAGGCTAAAGTCCAGGAGAACTAGACAGACCATTGTGTATAAACAATTTTAGGTTTTTGGATTTTTTTTGCTATGGTGATTCACTTTTTGACAGAGCATAATAATAACAACACATCAGGTAAGATCGTTGGTGAGAAGCTTGAAGTTCTTTGTTGATATCATGGATGTGACAAGAGTAAAAGTGTTACTTTGGGTTTGGGAATAATTAGATACTAGAACTGGAGAGCTTCGAGGGAATGGTATGGGGTGATGATTAATGTAGTGTAGGATTATATATATTAATAACATTTCGTAATGTCAATATTGTTGGTAATATCTTCATTAAACTGTGAGAGGCAGCAACACGCCACGATGCGTCTAGTCTGCCGGAATTTTAAAAGAAGAAGAAGCTGCGTTCATTTTCTAGAGACTGAACATGTACAGAGTGCGTTATTCTTTTCCGTAGCCGTATTTCTGGCAGACGCTCTCTGATTGGCCACTGACATGTTTGCCCAATCGCGTGACGAGCTGTGTCTTTGCCCATTTCTGCGTCGAACAGCCTGCAAACTACCTGGCGTTCTATCGCCATACTCTAAGACAAACTCTAACCTTAACCAACTTCGAATGAGTGCCTAAGCTTAACCGTAGAAAGAACTTGCCGTCACGCTCTAAGACAAACTCTAACCGTAACCAACTTCGAAAGAGTGCCTAAGCTTAACCGTAGAAAGAACTTGCCGTCACGCTCTAAGACAAACTCTAACCTTAACCAACTGCGAAAGAGTCGCATAAGCTTAACCAGTGATAAACTAGGCGTTCAATCAGTCAATCAAAGGTAGTTTGCAGGCTGTTCGACCCGGAAATAGGCGCAGAACTTGCCGTTCCACGATTGCCGCACATGTCACATGACCTGGCCAATCAGAGCGCAAAACTTGAACGCGGAAACACAAATTTGTTGTGGAAAGTATAGACGCGTACAGAGTACCTTTACCTGTAGACTGAACATGTACAGAGTACCTTTACCTGTAGACTGAACATGTACATATTATCTTTATCTGTAGACTGAACCTGTACAGTGTATATTTACCTGTAGACTGAACCTGTACAGTGTATCTTTACCTGTATACTGAACATGTACAGTGTATCTTTATCTGTAGCCTGAACCTGTACAGTGTATATTTACCTGTAGACTGAACCTGTACAGTGTATCTTTACCTGTATACTGAACATGTACAGTGTATCTTTATCTGTAGCCTGAACATGTACAGTGTATCTTTACCTGTAGACTGAACCTGTACAGTGTATCTTTACCTGTAGACTGAACCTGTACAGTGTATACCTGTATACTGAACATGTACAGTGTATCTTTATCTGTAGCCTGAACATGTACAGTGTATCACTATCTTTACCTGTAGACTGAACCTGTACAGTGTATCTTTACCTGTATACTGAACATGTACAGTGTATATTTACCTGTAGCCTGAACCTGTACAGTGTATATTTACCTGTATACTGAACATGTACAGTGTATCTTTATCTGTAGCCTGAACATGTACAGTGTATCACTATCTTTACCTGTATACTGAACCTGTACAGTGTATCTTTACCTGTATACTGAACATGTACAGTGTATATTTACCTGTAGCCTGAACCTGTACAGAGTATCTTTACCTGTAGACTGAACCTGTACAGTGTATCTTTACCTGTATACTGAACATGTACAGTGTATATTTACCTGTAGACGGAACCTGTACAGTGTATCTTTACCTGTACTGTAGCCTGAACCTGTACAGAGTATCTTTACCTGTAGACTGAACCTGTACAGTGTATCTTTACCTGTGGACTGAACCTGTACAGTGTATCTTTACCTGTAGACTGAACCTGTACAGTGTATCTTTACCTGTAGACTGAACCTGTACAGTGTATCTTTATCTGTAGCCTGAACATGTACAGTGTATCTTTACCTGTAGACTGAACCTGTACAGAGTATATTTACCTGTAGACTGAACCTGTACAGTGTATCTTTACCTGTATACTGAACATGTACAGTGTATATTTACCTGTAGACGGAACCTGTACAGTGTATCTTTACCTGTACTGTAGCCTGAACCTGTACAGAGTATCTTTACCTGTAGACTGAACCTGTACAGTGTATCTTTACCTGTGGACTGAACCTGTACAGTGTATCTTTACCTGTAGACTGAACCTGTACAGTGTATCTTTACCTGTAGACTGAACCTGTACAGTGTATCTTTATCTGTAGCCTGAACATGTACAGTGTATCTTTACCTGTAGACTGAACCTGTACAGAGTATATTTACCTGTAGACTGAAACTGTACAGAGTATCTTTACCTGTAGACTGAAACTGTACAGAGTATCTTTACTTGTTAGTTTACTTCCTCTTTGGGCCGAGATGTTTGATAGCAAGTGGAACGTCGTCCAACTCTCTGTGTAGGAGTGTGCCACAGGCTCCCGCCATTTTTAACAACATCATCACCACCCGTGAACTCTGAGTGGTGAACCACAACATTTCATATGGACTCTTCTTGTGGACACGGTAAACACGACCCCATTTTGAACGTACCATAATGTACACTGACTGCCAGTAACTATCCGTAAGGCTCATTCAGATCTAATCAGACAATTTATGTGGGACCTTGCCGCAGGGTGTGGATGGGCCATTTGTGTGACATCGTGCTGTGAACTTTTTACCCCCCCCCCCCCAATCCCTCATCTTCTGCTGTGATTGATTGGCCACTGCAGCATGGGGAGGGGTGACCTGAGTTCTACTTAAGCCCTAAATTGACCTTCAGTCAGTCCTCGTCAACTTGTAAAGTTGTAAACATCATGTGACTAAGTCATAGGAGGTGATGGCATTCAGCTTTAGGTCAGAAAGTCAGGACCAATCAGATCCAAGGCAGCAGATTCAGGACCAATCGGATCCAAGGCTGAAGATTGGGCAGTCTGCTGGGTTGAATGGATCAATGGCCCATGTAAATGTCCTAACCCAACCCCCTCCAATGTACAGTAAATGACCAAACATGTTTTTTTTTCAATATTCCAATGTACAGTTTTGCTTGTACAGTGTCCCCCCACCCCTCCTACCCAACCCCCCCCCCCAATGTACAGTTTTTACGTCAAATGTATATACTCTTTTCTGGACTCTTTGTATCACAAACAGTACTGTATTTGCAAATCTGGTATGTCATAAATGTATAGATGTAGCAGTACTGTCTATCTGTATGGATGTGTGTCATATATGTCCTGATGAATTGAAAATGGGGGACCCTGATGTAAACGAGACGAAAGTCTTTCTCTGGTCTGCATCCCCTTAACAATTGTGTGTATTGAGCTGTACTGTATTGTACCCATTCTGCAATCTGTTAATAAAATCCTGTACACAGAGTATCTTTACCTGTAGACTGAACCTGTATAGACTGTAGACTGAACCTGTATAGAATATAGACTGTAGACTAAACCTGTACTGAGTCTTTTTATTCTGTAGACCGAAACTGTACAGAGAGTATCTTTACCTGTTAGTTTACTTCCTCTTTGGGCCGAGATGTTTGATAGCAAGTGGAACGTCGTCCAACTCTCTGTGTAGGAGTGTGCCACAGGCTCCCGCCATTTTTAACAACATCATCACCACTCGTGAACTCTGAGTGGTGAACCACAACATTTCATATGGACTCTTCTTGTGGACATGGTAAACACGACCCCATTTGAACGTACCATAATGTACACTGACTGCCAGTAACTATCCTTAGGGCTCATTCAGATCTAATCAGACAATTATGTGGGACCTTGCCGCAGGGTGGTGCATTGGTGTGGATGGACAATCTGTTAATAAAGTTTTCAATCATGGAATACAAATTTGATCAAATAGGGACCTTGTGAATCGAAATCAAAGCGGGTAGCAGTACTCAGCCTAGCTTAGGTCACAAACGCACCGTGCTTCGCATTGTAAAAATGAAAGGTTTCATGTAATTTCTTCAAATACAGAATGATTAATTCAGCTTCTCACCTGACTGCTGTTATGCTCGATGCTGCCCCCTAGTCTACATAACCGCTCTTTCATGGTGTTTGTGTACTGGCCCACTGACCGTGTTTTCCACATGAAATAATGCAGTGCTTTGCTTACCAGACATGTGTTTGATTGATTTGAGAACAACATATGATGACGACTGAATTTGTTTTACAGGCTGCCTTTCTGTCATGAATGAATGAATGAATGAATGAAAAAGTTTATTTTTTGGACATGTTATTCTCCATATTTCTCCAAACAACTCACGATATCTTGTTCCGTCGAACCAAACAATCATAGCAACAAAACAAAAAAAAAACACTTTAGTTGCCAAAGGACGAGTTTAGGCGTCCTTCCCCGCCATGCTCAAGTTGCCGAAGACGCCGTAACTCGTCTTTAATATCAATATTTCCAAAATCTGTGATCGGAATCATATTTTCCATCCACAGCCCTCACACACAGCTCTGAGCTCCTCTCAATCCTCTAGCGGTTCAAGAGCGCCATCTGGTGGCCGATCGGCAGAAGCGCCAAACAGGAAGTTATGTGGATGAAGTGCTGCTCACCCATATTACTTCCGGGCACTCGCTATAGGTCCCGGGACTCGATCTCGACACAATACATAGCGATCCGTTGCCAATAACTCAATAAACAACATGATTTGGACGTATATACTATTATACAACCTGTAAATGGACCGGGTATTTCTACATCCCATAATAGGAATATTTCAGTTCCACGCTCATCGTCCAACGGCGCGAGGAAGATACGGTAAGATTCAGCGTTATTTTTGAACGTGTTCGATATAAACTGCTCTGATGATCATATCACCTACACTAGATGAATGATATAACGCTGCCCACGGAATTATAAACGATCCCCCGCCCATCCGGTCATCATCAGATGATACGTAGAAACTTCTAGAAGTACGTCCAATTGACATTTTTGATCTCGCACAGATTCCTACCAAACTGTATTTCATCATCAATATAATGCATTTGGGGCTATAAATCACGTTCTGGAGAAAGCTGCAGAAAGAGATGAAAACATACTTATACTTTAGACCATATTTTACTATGAATATGTGAATGAAAAAGTTTAACGTTGCTACACAATGAACAATACATATAGGACCTTGAATGGGCCCTAATAATGGCAATCTAGCAATAGAATTTAAAAAGTTATAGCCCTGCAAAGAAGGGGAACTTCTCCATGTTAAATAGAGCTGGCAACGGATGGTATATCATGAATTTAGCCTTAGGCAATCAAAGTGTTAAAAGAAAAACATTAAAAAAAGAAAAAAATATGGAATTATAAACAAAAGGTCAAGAGCAATGTGTTTGGTTAGCAGACATGTCCAAAAAAGGAGTAGAGGGAAGCTATTGCTAAGCTTATTGATCCCTACCCCCTTAAATTTATATTTGTTCTTCCATTAATTTGACTAGAGATCTTCTACAAGTTACCAAAGTTGTTTAAAAAATAACTGGAGAAACACTCCGTGGCTCCCGTGGCTCAAGACCTGAAACGACTGTTTGGGCTTGTGGGGGAGGGGCAGAGCGCACCGCTGTGAAGGAAGGGTGTGCTGCATTTACAACACAAGACAAAATGAGAGCAACACGGCATGCGGCACAATAATAGTTTTATCTGGATTATCTTGTTTTCATGATCATGAGAAGCCAAAATCCTAATTGAAAATGGAAACTCGATTAATCGCCCAGCCCTACTTATAATCTTTCAGGAAATCACTCATTCAGGATAGAAATGTACTAATCGACTAACAAAGTCTTTTCAACTAAAACAGAATAACTGACTAATTGTCTCATCAGAAAATGTTATGGGGAAAGTGATCTCACCATTAAACTAACCCACACACCCTGATACATACAAAGCAATACTATGATTATGGTTATAGTTAAGGTTAGTTTTAAGATTTGCTTAATGGTTATGGTCAAGAGATATGAAGTTAGGGTCAAGGTTAGTGCTGTTGCCATACCAGGCAGTGATGTTTCCAGTCAAGATGCTCTCTACAGCTCCAGAGTAGAAGGACTGGAGTATCTTCCCAGATACTCTGAAACTTCCTTAACTGTCATTTTTTACGACTGAGTCTATGTGTGTTGTCCATGTCAGGTCCTCTGAGGCACAGAAACAGCCCGTTGGGAAGGACTGAAACAGAGTGTTTTCTTTTCAGCACAAGAAAATACACGTTGAGGGGACCTCAAAGACCTATTTAACTAGTTGAAAAGGACTAAAATATGTCCCCTTTAAAGTACACAGGGTGCCAGGATGTCTCCCCCCGTCCGTGTCGTTGTGGTCGGAGCAGGAAGCCGAGGAGAGGGTTACTCCAGATTTGCATCCATCCATCCTCAACGCATGCAGGTCAAAAGAGCAAAACATCACTTTCTTATCACATGAAACGGTCAACATGTGAGTCATGCAGCAGGAGAGTGACTCTGGATCACAGACACTGAGCTCCTAAAAGATATTTACTCATACATATTTATAAACCTGAAACTGAGATGATCAGCAATGGCAGTAGTCTACCTCTGAGAACCATATGATAATTAGAGACTGTAGTCTACCTCTGAGAAAACCATATGATAATTAGACGGTAGTCTACCTTTGAGAAAACCATATGATAATTAGACAGTAGTCTACCTTTGAGAAACCCATATGATAACTAGACAGTAGTTTGTCACCATGCCCCTAATCCGAGCTGTTGAGGAGTAGTTATTTATTAACCCAGCAAAAATGTAAAAAATTAACCTAGCAATTTTTTTTAAATTATTATAACATTAATAACTATTACTTCAGGTTGTCGGAGTGGCTGATCCTAGGAAATTTGCCCGTGAAAAGCTTCGGCAGCAGCATAGAATAGTAGATGACAACATATTTGAAGGTAAGCATCAAAACTGAAATGACACATTACTTCCTTTTACCACAAGTTTCTCTCTGCCTGGATCACTAAACTATTGAATTATTCACCTCTTTGTTTCTAAGCAGATTGAATTCTTCATCATTGTGTTTCTAAACAGACTGAATTCTTCATGATTGTGTTTCTAAACAGACTGAATTCTTCATGATTGTGTTTCTAAATAGACTTGAGTTTCAAGTTTTGTTTTATTTGTCACATAAGATATAAGGTACATGTACATTACAGTGAAATGCTTGGTTCTGTATGAGCCTCCTGAAATTGTGCTTCATACAGTAAAAAAAAAAAAAAAGTACACTACAAAATATACAATGTACAAAACTCAAGTACAAAATGCAGAAATTATGTAGCGAGGTAGTGCAAATCTTTTAGTAATAAATAGATAGAGAATATGGTGTAGTGTTAGAAAGTGTCTAAAGTGAATGTTTAAAGTGAGTGTGTGCATGTGGATGTGTGCAATGAATGTAGAATGGATGGGTTAGTGTTGCACTGTTGCATAGAGTCATTGAGCATCCTGATGGCCTGGGGATAGAAGCTCCTTCTGAGTCTCTCTGTACTGGCCATGAGACTCCAGTAGCGCTTGCTTGACCGCAGCAGTGCAAAGAGGCAGTTGTTTGGGTGGGAAGCCCACCTCCAATTGTGCGTTTGGCTGATCAAGCCACTCTCTGCAGTCTGCTGCGGTCATGTGCACTGCTATTCCCAAACCAGGAGGCGATGTTACCAGTCAGGATGATCTCTACATGAGTAGAGTTCTTTAAGATGATCTGAGTTCTTCATGATTGTGTTTCTAAACAGATTGGCACAATATAGTAGAGCGAGAAAGGTTTGCGGACGCTGTGTTGATTTGCACTCCAGACCGACTTCATAAGGTAAACTTCAAGATCACTTTTAAGTATTTTAAAGTGAACGTATTATGTATCTTTTCAACACTTATATGACCTCCTTGAATCTGTGGAACATGTTTGTTAATTTATAAAGAAACTAGTCTAAATCTAATTGAAATTATTTATTTATTTTCAAGCACTGCTTACTTCCCTTAGATTAGATTGATTTTGATTAGATTAGATTAGATTATATTAGATTCAAATGTATTGTCATTATAATGCACAAGTACAGTACCAAAATATGTTGGCATCTAACCAAGGTAACAGTAATGCAATAGCAATATACAATATACAAGTGATTAAACTGGAGTATATATAAATGAGTACTACTGAGTAATAATACTAATCTGATGTATGTACAGTGTTATAGTATTATTATGTGCAGTGATACAGGTATAAAAACACTATGGTAGTTAGCAATACTGGCCAGCAGTATAACTAGTAAGAGTAGGTAAGGTATATAAACAGATATACATATAGTATATACAGGTATGTAAGCAGGAATATATGCAGATATATTCAGACAGGTGTAGATATATATACAGTATATAAAGCATTATTGTACATGCCAGTGTTATATGGATAGACTATTGTTTGAGGTAGGTAGTTATTATTACAGTGCAAGGCAGCTGTAGACAGTGAAATTGAGTATAGGCAACATACCGCAGGGTACAGTATTGAATCAAATCAAATACAATTTATTTGTAAAGCCCCAAATCACATGTTAATGTCCCCATGGGCCGGACAAGTCTTCTTTAAACAAGTCCAGAAGAAACATCACAATAAATCGAGAAAAAAAAAAACACCATGAAATCCAAAATAAATGTAAAATAAATAAATACAACACTCCCAGACATACCCCTGCAAAGGTAAGGAAATACTCACTAAAAACCTAGCAATAGGAAAAAAGCACCACAGGCAATGTGGAGGAGAGAAACCTTAGAAGGGCCGTTCAAGGGGGGATCCCCCTTCTTGGATGTCGGTGATAGCAGTGTTGCTATGGATGATCGATGGGTGGAGAATAAAACAGGCAAAAAAGTTGGTATGTACATATACGTGTAATAAAACACAAATATGTACATGCAATAGCAACTGGGGTACATAAGACAATATTTGAAAGATTTAAATAGAATAGAGTTAAGAACAACAACAACAACAAAAGAAAAGACATAGGGAAACGAGCGCTAGTATGAAAATAGGATAACGGGTAGCTCAAAATATTCATTCCTTTTGAACATGAGTATCCGTTCGGATCCATTTGAAATATGGGGGCGACATAGAAAGGATCGCATCATCTTGGCCATCACCACGGGGCATCCACCACCTTGGCCATCACCACGAGACATCCACTCACAGGGAGACAGGGAGACGGGGACAGGCGTTAGACAGTTTGCGCGTTTGTGGTGGGCGGACATAGCAATAGATAGATACATGTAAGCATATATGTGAATAGAATAGATACATGTAGTAACCATATATGTGAATAGAATAGAAGTACTTAACCCAGCAATGAACTAGAACAGGCATGGTTTAAACGTTGTAGGTCGAACAGAAGACTGTATGAAGCTGATCCATGACCTCAATGGTGCTCACAACCACTCAGAGACGGGGACAGGGGTTAAAAAATTAGACATGGGAGCAGATAACATGGTGGGGGAGAGACCCAGCATGGCTAGGAAAGGTATAAGGTTTGACAGGCTACATCGGTTTAGCATGACTGGCAGGCTCGCTAAGAATCTGTACCCTGGCATGCTCTTGTCAGCCCAAAGCTATGATCTTGTCTATGTTTCTAGAGAGAGGCGCCTTGCATGTTAGGATGCATGCCGTCCTTTCTCAGCAAGCCAGGGCGATCCCGGAAAGAGGACCAATTATCCATGAACCGTAAGCCCTGTTCTAAATGGTATTTTCCAGCCATCGATGTAAGGAAGTTGTCCTATTCATGAACTCATCATCATGCCTGTTTACAGGCAGGGGGCCAGAGAAGATTACTCAATGCCGACTCATGTTTCTGGTGAGGTCAGAAAGCATAACTATAAGACAATTGGGGCGGTAATGTACGGATGAAAAAATAATCTGTTTTTTGCATGTTGACCAGAAGCAACTCACTGACAATCGACGGCGTTATTAGATCCATAGCTATAATATAAAATATAGGTTTAGCTCTACAAACAAGGTGAGCGCTTACATGGGGTTAATGGGCGGCAAGGCCAGATGCACTTCCCGGAAGGGGCGTGGCACCCAATGTGTTAAGCTTGAGCGGTCCGGTACTGGACCGCAAATGACATCAGGCCATAAATCCATCTCAACAGAATGTATGAATTAATGTTGCGTTTTCTTTTCAAATGTAGCCAAGAGTAAAGACCCTAACCCTGTCAAAACAGCAATCAACGTGTATATTTTCAGCATTACGTTTGTTTCCCAATGATTGTAACTGTTATTAGTGAAATATATGATTATAGAAATCTCAGGGCATTGAGTCTGAAACCGGCTCATATTGACGGGAGGAAGTGGCGCAGCCAAAAGTGAGTGTAGTCTTTTGAAGGAAGAGACCCAGGGCATTTGATGGTCTTTCGAATTTCGAAAAACTACCCTACCCAGCTCACGCCAGCCCCTGTCAATCATCTGACTTCTGGATAAACTTTTTTATTTCTCTGGATTATCTCCCACAAACCTGAATGTTATTGCCATAATACAGAACACAGTTAGTTTCTCTACCTTTCTGTGAACGTCTAGCAAAAAACGGCGTTGCAATCTGATGAAAAAATCTGGAGAAATTTACATTATAAAAAAGTAACTGTACTTGTGAATCACGCCTGGTGATACTAAATCCAGATTGAATTCTGCCATTGGAAAGGGGAGATTTGGCCCTATCCATAGATGTGCGACTTGGCCATAATAAGGTAATTTATAGGCCTGATATTTGATTGATTGATTGATTGATTGATTGAAAACTTTATTAACAGATTGCAGAATGGGTACAATACAGTACAGCTCAATACACACAATTGTTAAGGGGATGCAGACCAGAGAAAGACTTTCGTCTTGTTTACATCAGGGTCCCCCATTTTCAATTCATCAGGACATATATGACATACATGACATACAGATAGTCAGTACTGCTACATCTATACATTTATGACATACCAGATTTGCAAAAACAGTACTGTTTGTGATACAGAAGGAGTCAGGAAAAGGGAGTATATACATTTGACGTAGAAACTGTACATTGGAGGAGGTTGGGTGGGGGGGGTTGGGTACACTGGGATATTGACAACCATACTGGGTAATCTACATTGGAGGTGGTTGGGGGGGGGGGGGGGGGGGGGCACACTGTATAAACAAGCAAAACTGTACATTGAGGGGGGGGGGGGGGGACACTGTACAAACAAACAAAATTGTACATTGGACTATTGACAAAACCATACTAGGTAAATGACTGTACATTGGAGGGGGTTGGGTTAGGATATTTACAGGGGCCAGTGTTGAATTGCAGTCTCCCGTAGGTGTCCCTTGAGAGAGGTTTTGAAAGTGGGTAGTGATCCACATTCCTTTACAGCTTTGGGTAGGGCGTTCCACATTGATGTGGCATAATTGCGAAACGTGTTTAGTCCCTTATTTGAGCCGAATCTGGGTTTAACATGATTTGTGGAGCTCTCTCTGGTGTTGTGATCGTGGTATTCACTGACCTTTGGGAAGTATTTTGACATGTACATGGGTACCTTGGTCGTGTAGTGTATCTATAATAATAATAATATAATATAATATATAATAATAATAATAATAATAATATATAATAAAATATATAATAATAATATAATAATATAATATAATATTCTATAATCATATTTCAAATTGCATGTGTCCGGATGGTAGAATTCAGTACTATATCTACAAAACCTTCTGTTTAATCATCTTCCCTTTATTCATTTGCTTAGATTGTTCAGGTCTGGTCAATTTTAGCATGGTATTATTCACAGTCAAAGATAAAAAAATATATATATATATATAATTGAATTGATATTCTCCTTTGGTTCATTACAATTTACTCAAGCCTAGTAACATACACAATATTTCTAACACTGGGAATATTAGAAATTATAATATACAGTCCCTGAGATCCATAGATGTCCCTAGAATCAGATACCAAGAACATGCAAATTAACCATTAAAAAAAAGTCTGTAAATGTTTATTCTATGTCTTATGGAATGAATGACAAAAAAAAATTTAAACTTTTTATATATATTTTTTTTTTTATGGAGGGAGGAGCCACACATTGGCGGGCAAAGAGCCGCATGCCTAGAGTATAGGCAATGGGGTTCAGAGTATTGACAGTCCACAGTCAATACTTCTATGCCCAATGCTTGGACCCTTGCTATACCGGCTCAGTGGCCTTGTGGGTAGAGTGTCCGCCCTGAGTTCGGGAGGCTGGGAGTTCAAGCCCTGGCCGAGTCATACCAAAGACTATTTAAAAATGGTACTCATAGCCTCCCTGCTTGACACTCAGCATCAAGGGTTGGTTTGGGGGGAAGTCCTTGCGACATACTAGCGTCATGTCCAAGGGGTGTACTTGTACATCAAGCTGCCTCACGCTACGGAAACAGGAGATAGGCTCCTGCCCCATGTGCCGTTATGGCTCGAGAACCATTGGTTCTCAAAGGCAACTTCTTGGACCCTTGCTAATATCTGCTTTATTTTATTTATTTATTAATGGGATCCAATGACTTCCTGCATGTAAGGCATAAGTGTGGATCCATTGATTTTCCATCGTTTAGTCTTTTCATAAGCAATGTTGGCAATAACAATCATCTGAAATTTGTCAGTGTTATCCTTTAAAAATTAGACTCAAGTTGAAGGAAAAGTACAGTACTTTTCAAAGTACTTTTACATCATCATGCCTGTTTACAGGCAGGGGGCCAGAGAAGATTACTCAATGCCGACTCATGTTTCTGGTGAGGTCAGAAAGCATAACTATAAGACAATTGGGGCGGTAATGTACGGATGAAAAAATAATCTGTTTTTTGCATGTTGACCAGAAGCAACTCACTGACAATCGACGGCGTTATTAGATCCATAGCTATAATATAAAATATAGGTTTAGCTCTACAAACAAGGTGAGCGCTTACATGGGGTTAATGGGCGGCAAGGCCAGATGCACTTCCCGGAAGGGGCGTGGCACCCAATGTGTTAAGCTTGAGCGGTCCGGTACTGGACCGCAAATGACATCAGGCCATAAATCCATCTCTACAGAATGTATGAATTAATGTTGCGTTTTCTTTTCAAATGTAGCCAAGAGTAAAGACCCTAACCCTGTCAAAACAGCAATCAACGTGTATATTTTCAGCATTAGGTTTGTTTCCCAATGATTGTAACTGTTATTAGTGAAATATATGATTATAGAAATCTCAGGGCATTGAGTCTGAAACCGGCTCATATTGACGGGAGGAAGTGGCGCAGCCAAAAGTGAGTGTAGTCTTTTGAAGGAAGAGACCCAGGGCATTTGATGGTCTTTCGAATTTCGAAAAACTACCCTACCCAGCTCACGCCAGCCCCTGTCAATCATCTGACTTCTGGATAAACTTTTTTATTTCTCTGGATTATCTCCCACAAACCTGAATGTTATTGCCATAATACAGAACACAGTTAGTTTCTCTACCTTTCTGTGAACGTCTAGCAAAAAACGGCGTTGCAATCTGATGAAAAAATCTGGAGAAATTTACATTATAAAAAAGTAACTGTACTTGTGAATCACGCCTGGTGATACTAAATCCAGATTGAATTCTGCCATTGGAAAGGGGAGATTTGGCCCTATCCATAGATGTGCGACTTGGCCATAATAAGGTAATTTATAGGCCTGATATTTGATTGATTGATTGATTGATTGAAAACTTTATTAACAGATTGCAGAATGGGTACAATACAGTACAGCTCAATACACACAATTGTTAAGGGGATGCAGACCAGAGAAAGACTTTCGTCTTGTTTACATCAGGGTCCCCCATTTTCAATTCATCAGGACATATATGACATACATGACATACAGATAGTCAGTACTGCTACATCTATACATTTATGACATACCAGATTTGCAAAAACAGTACTGTTTGTGATACAGAAGGAGTCAGGAAAAGGGAGTATATACATTTGACGTAGAAACTGTACATTGGAGGAGGTTGGGTGGGGGGGGTTGGGTACACTGGGATATTGACAACCATACTGGGTAATCTACATTGGAGGTGGTTGGGGGGGGGGGGGGGGGGGGGGCACACTGTATAAACAAGCAAAACTGTACATTGAGGGGGGGGGGGGGACACTGTACAAACAAACAAAATTGTACATTGGACTATTGACAACCATACTAGGTAAATGACTGTACATTGGAGGGGGTTGGGTTAGGATATTTACAGGGGCCAGTGTTGAATTGCAGTCTCCCGTAGGTGTCCCTTGAGAGAGGTTTTGAAAGTGGGTAGTGATCCACATTCCTTTACAGCTTTGGGTAGGGCGTTCCACATTGATGTGGCATAATTGCGAAACGTGTTTAGTCCCTTATTTGAGCCGAATCTGGGTTTAACATGATTTGTGGAGCTCTCTCTGGTGTTGTGATCGTGGTATTCACTGACCTTTGGGAAGTATTTTGACATGTACATGGGTACCTTGGTCGTGTAGTGTATCTATAATAATAATAATATAATATAATATATAATAATAATAATAATAATAATAATATATAATAAAATATATAATAATAATATAATAATATAATATAATATTCTATAATCATATTTCAAATTGCATGTGTCCGGATGGTAGAATTCAGTACTATATCTACAAAACCTTCTGTTTAATCATCTTCCCTTTATTCATTTGCTTAGATTGTTCAGGTCTGGTCAATTTTAGCATGGTATTATTCACAGTCAAAGATAAAAAAAAATATATATATATATATAATTGAATTGATATTCTCTTTTGGTTCATTACAATTTACTCAAGCCTAGTAACATACACAATATTTCTAACACTGGGAATATTAGAAATTATAATATACAGTCCCTGAGATCCATAGATGTCCCTAGAATCAGATACCAAGAACATGCAAATTAACCATTAAAAAAAAGTCTGTAAATGTTTATTCTATGTCTTATGGAATGAATGACAAAAAAAAGTAAAACTTTTTATATATATATTTTTTTTTATGGAGGGAGGAGCCACAAATTGGCGGGCAAAGAGCCGCATGCCTAGAGTATAGGCAATGGGGTTCAGAGTATTGACAGTCCACAGTCAATACTTCTATGCCCAATGCTTGGACCCTTGCTATACCGGCTCAGTGGCCTTGTGGGTAGAGTGTCCGCCCTGAGTTCGGGAGGCTGGGAGTTCAAGCCCTGGCCGAGTCATACCAAAGACTATTTAAAAATGGTACCCATAGCCTCCCTGCTTGACACTCAGCATCAAGGGTTGGTTTGGGGGGAAGTCCTTGCGACATACTAGCGTCATGTCCAAGGGGTGTACTTGTACATCAAGCTGCCTCACGCTACGGAAACAGGAGATAGGCTCCTGCCCCATGTGCCGTTATGGCTCGAGAACCATTGGTTCTCAAAGGCAACTTCTTGGACCCTTGCTAATATCTGCTTTATTTTATTTATTTATTAATGGGATCCAATGACTTCCTGCATGTAAGGCATAAGTGTGGATCCATTGATTTTCCATCGTTTAGTCTTTTCATAAGCAATGTTGGCAATAACAATCATCTGAAATTTGTCAGTGTTATCCTTTAAAAATTAGACTCAAGTTGAAGGAAAAGTACAGTACTTTTCAAAGTACTTTTACAAAAAATTTGTTTACAGTAACTAGAGTAAATATTATTAGTTACTGTCCACCTCTACTAATGAATGATATGACATTACAGACTGAACTATCACTGAGCTTTCTGATATGTCTGTTCCAGGAGCCTGCGGTGGCCTTGGCCAAGAAGGGCTACCATGTCTTACTGGAGAAGCCCATGGCAGTGAGTGAAGACACTCCTACACAGACAGCTGGACCACATTCCACATACACTCCTATGTAGAGAGTTGGATGACATTTCATTTTTTGGAATTCGAAGCTTCGGGGCCGAGATTCGATTTTAATTCGAAGCTTCAAGATAAAAAAAATTTAATATTTTTTTTGGGACTTGTACAGCACTTTGTTCAACTTTGTCAGTGCTGTAACGTTTAAACCTTTATAAATCTTAGACAAACAAAACACTTTGCTTTCATGAAATATTGTAAGCCGTCATTTGAGTCAACTGCCTCCACGCCATAAAAACCTGGATGTCAACCAAATTACTGAAACTCAACAGCAAAAAGACAGAGCTCATGGTTGTGGCACTGCTCGGGAAGGTTGGAGATCTCCTCCTCCACGTTGACGGCTGTTCCATCTCCCCGTCTCTCGAAGTCCGTAACCTGGGCCCTTGACTCCACACTTTCATTTCACTCCCACATCAAATCCGTCACCAAGTCTGCCTTCTACCACCTCAAAAACATCTCCCGTCTCCGACCCTCACTCTCAGACTCTGTGGCTGAGACCCTGATCCACTCATTCATCACCTCCCGGTTGGACTACTGTAATGGAGTCCTGTTCGGGGTACCCAGCAAAGCCCTGGGCAGGCTCCAGTATGTTCAGAACTCAGCTGCCAGGGTTCTCACTCACACCAAGCCCTGGCAGCACATCACCCCCACCCTCATCCACCTCCACTGGCTTCCAGTCAAGTTCCGCATCACCTTCAAGCTCCTGCTCCTCACCTACAAATCCCTCCATGCCCTCGCCCCCCGATACCTGTCTGATCTCCTCCACCAGTACACTCCATCTTTGAACGCTGTTTCTTGCCTCCCACAAGCCGGCTGCAATGTGGACTAAGTCATACATAGCACGAGTCCCCTCCGATACTCGAGGTAACAGCAGTCGCATCTTTCCACCTGCGTGGCTCGATCTTTCAGCGTCGGGGGTCTGGGCTTTGGAGGGGCCCCGCCCCCGTCGCTTCCTGATTCTACTGCGCAGGCGCACCAACCGACCTGTAGGAGTCGCTGTCCACAACGCCCGATCCCCACCCATCAGTTTCCCTCCCCCTAATACTGCCAATGTGTATTAGTGCGGATGACCAGCTAAACTGAAAGCAATGTGGCGCGCTGGGCTCGAACAGGGAGATGATCTGTTTGAGCCCAGCCTCCAGTATTCGTGGTGAGCGCCTTGCCCACTGCACCACGTAGCCGCCCTAGCTGAGGGCTTTTTCAACCTGCAACTTGTTCTTGTCAGAGACCAGCAGGGCTGAGTCGTCCGCGAACAGGAACAAGTAGCAGTCACAAGCTGATGACATGTCATTTGCATAAATTAGGACCTCACCTGTTAACCTCACCTGTTATCTCGTCCCATGCCGCTTCTTTTGGGTGGCCTTGTACGGTACCTGTATTGACACTACTAAATAAGATGTCACTCTAACATGTCATGTTCTACTCCTTACAACAGTTGGGTCTGCATTTACGGTACACCATGCTCCATGTATATATCATAGGGGTGTAACGGTACACAACCACGGTTCGGTACGGTACGTTTTTGGTACAATGGGGGAACGTTTGCAGAACGTGGCTGGTTCCACTCGGGGGTGATGTAATGTGCAGTTACTGTTAACACTTTGATTGCCATGGTTAAATTCATGATATACCATCCCTTGCCAGCTCTATTTAACATGGAGAAGTTCCCCTTCTTTGCAGGGCTATAACCTTTTAAATTCTATTGCTAGATTGCCATTATTAGGGCCCATTCAATGTCCTATATGTATTGTTCATGGTGTAGCAACGTTAAACTTTTTCATTCACATATTCATACTAAAATATGGTCTAAAGTATAAGTATGTTTTCATCTCTTTCTGCAGCTTTCTCCAGAACGTGATTTATAGCCCCAAATGCATTATATTGATGATCAAATACAGTTTGGTAGGAATCTGTGCGAGATCAAAAATTTCAACTGGACGTACTTCTAGAATTTACTACACATCATCTGATGTTGACCGGATGGGCGAGGGGGCGTTTATAATTCCGTGGGCAACGTTATACCATTCATCTAATGTGGGTCATATGTTCATCATAGCAGTTTATATCGAACACGGTAATACTACACGCTAAAACTCACCCCAGTCTCCTCGGGCCGTTTGGCGATCAGCGTGGAGTAGACAGTTTTCAATTATGGGATGTTGAAATGCCCGATCTATTTCCAGGTTGTATAATAGTATATACGTCCAAATCATGTTGTTTTTTCGAGTTATTTACACCGATCGATGTTCACTGTGTGAAGACAGAGTATCTCTAACATTAGCGAGTGCCCGGACCCCATATGGAGTGAGTCCTGCCGGTTCAAAGGTTGACATCCGGTTTCGATCTGCCGATCGGCCACCAGATGGCGCTCTTGAACCGCTAGAGGGTTGAGAGGAGATCAGCACTGTGTGTCAAGGCTGCGGAGGGGAAATATGATTTCGATCACAGATTTTTGAAATATTGATATCAAAGACGAGTTACGGCGTCCTCGGCAACTTGAGCATGGCGGGGAATGACGAGTTCCGGCGTTTTCGGCAGTTAAAGTGTTAAGTAGGGCTGTCAACGTATATAATCTATATTCGAATTAATAATCGACTTGTAAAAAACATAGAAAATAAACATATATTTGATTGTGAAAATGTATATTAGATTGTGAAAAGAAACTCGGCCCACGTTGGCGTTTAGAGGATAAAGCTGGTTGAGGATGTTTGTATGTATTTGTTTTGTTTGTTTTCAGACAACAGCCAAAGACTGCACGGAGATTGTGGAGGCTTGCATTCAGACTGGAGTCATGCTAACAGTATGTCACGTCCTTCGATACGACCCCATCATCCACAAGATAAAGGTCAGCGGTGAAGAAAAAAACGTTTGTGTGTTTTTCTGGGGGTGGGTTATGTCTGTGGTCTATTTTTGGCACCAGTACCGAAATACTTCCCCCACATTGGGACAAGCGTCGGGTGAAGAAACATGACAATTTACACAAAAAAGTCAATCATTGTATTAAAAGTTTAATGAAAAGGAACTGATCCTGTACGACAGGAACTCCTAGATGCTGGAGCGGTTGGCGACGTGATCCATATTCAACACCTAGAACCGGTAAGACAGCGTTTAATTTTAGCTCCTTATTAAACCCAAACAGCACTTTTGCATGTGTACTATTATGGAAGAGGTGATTCATATGTGTCATGTCTTCCTTATTTATGTGTTCCTTATTCCCAACCACACTTTGTAATAATCAAGGGTGTTGTTGTTCTAAAGCTACTGTTTGAAGTCCCTACAGGATCTGATCTAGAGCCTAATCCCCTTGTTGTAGGTTGGCTTCTATCACTTTGCCCACTCCTTCGTTCGAGGGAACTGGAGGAATGAAGCGGAGAGCTCTTTTGCACTTTTGGCCAAATCTTGCCACGACATTGACCTCATACACCACTGGGCCGGAGGACGCAGGTAAACTATCACGGCAGCAGTCAATGATCACCTCCCTGCTCATTGTCGTTCACAAACGATCCGCCTCTTTTGAACACTGGGAGAAGAGCCATTCTTCTGGGAGGTGATTTAGGATGGATCATATTATAGAGAGAACCAGACAGAATGATAGACTTCTCACTTGATTAGACTAACTTTTTAACTTGCTATTGTTTCCAGATTTGTCCTGTAATGTTTCGTAGGGAAACCTTCACAGATCTATTGGAAAAAACTTGCTGTAAACAACAATGGGTTATATATATCATTAGCGCTTCGCTTCAAAGCTTGCACTATGAGTAATATTCCAATCAGCATTTGTCTGCTTTAAAGCCAGCAAATCATATACCGGGATGTCGCAGTAAAGTTACAGAGGATCTTAATTCCTGAGTACCGGCTATAAAATGTTCTAACATATTAATGTTCCAACATTTGAAGCCGTCAGCTACAGTAGCTGAGGTTTGAAACAGTTACGTTTTACTTTTTGTACTTTCCCAACAGTGCGCAATGCTGCCACATACACACGGCCTGCCTGGGTCTAGAACATGCCACATACACACGGCCTGTCTGGGTCTAGAACATGCCACATACACACGGCCTGTCTGGGTCTAGAACATGCCACATACACATGGCATGCCTGGGTCTAGAACATGCCACATACACATGGCATGCCTGGGTCTAGAACATGCCACATACACATGACATGCCTGGGTCTAGAACATGCCACATACACACGGCCTGCCTGGGTCTAGAACATGCCACATACACATGGCATGCCTGGGTCTAGAACATGCCACATACACATGGCATGCCTGGGTCTAGAACATGCCACATACACATGGCATGCCTGGGTCTAGAACATGCCACATACACACGGCCTGCCTGGGTCTAGAACATGCCACATACACACGGCCTGCCTGGGTCTAGATAGAACATGCCACATACACATGGCCTGCCTGGGTCTAGACTCTAGAACATGCCCGGCGAGGCGTTGAAGATTTGTAACCATCATTCATTGAAGTGACAAATACACTGAAAAATAATGTGTTCCCAGCATGCTATCTACCTTCTTTGCCTACATTATACCCCTATCTCCTGGTGCAGTATATAAAACAGGAAATAATGACTAAATTGCCTTGACTTATTGACTATATTTTATTTTTGTGTGGCTGTAACCATAAAGGTGGAGGTAGGAGAATGAGGGATGTGGAGGTGAAGTAGGCTAACTGACTGTGCTGTTTGTGTGTGACTGACGGGGCTGTTTGTGTGTGACTGACGGTGCTGTTTGTGTGTGACTGACAGTGCTGTTTGTGACTGACAGTGCTGTTTGTGACTGACGGGGCTGTTTGTGACTGACAGTGCTGTTTGTGACTGACAGGGCTGTTTGTGACTGACGGGGCTGTTTGTGTGTGACTGACAGGGCTGTTTGTGACTGACGGAGCTGTTTGTGACTGACTGGGCTGTTTGTGACTGACGGGGCTGTTTGTGACTGACAGGGCTGTTTGGGACTGACTGTGCTGTTTGTGTTCGGTAGGTGTGTGAAAGTGTCATCCTTTGGATCTCTCTGCCACTTCAAAAAAGAAAGCAAGGTGTGTCGTCCACTCACTTGCATCACAAAACATCACAAATAATGTAAATAATATAGGTACACATAAGCTTTATACACACTTTGAGATATTTAAAGGAACACGGCAACATTGTGGGAAATCTTCTCCAGAGTGAGACAATAAGATGGATACCAATTTCCTCTTTGTGCGTTCAGTAGAAAGCCGGGTGCAAGCTAGCCTAGCTTAGCACAAATTAATGAAAGCAGAGCAGCTAGCCAAGCTGTTGGCCAAAGGCACATCTCTCTGAGTTTTAAGCTAGGCTAGTGGTCCGTATCCACTTCCATTAATTTGTGCTAAGATAGACTAGCTTGCAGCCGGATAGCTTCCTACTGAGAGGAAATTGGTATTTATCTTCGTGTATACGGTAAGCACATTTCCCATAATGTTGGCGTGATACTTTAAGGGTTTGATTTTGGAAATGGTTGCAATGGATTGACCATAAAATGCTTGGAATGTTCACCAGACTGCACATATAGTTTGTCAAGTGCAAGCAAGGGCCAGTGGAATTCTAATATTATTACATAAAGGCATTATGCCATGAGTTATGGGATAGTCCTAATATATTGTATTCCTTTGGTTAATGTGGTTGCTCCCAACAGACTAAATATTATAACAACAGTATAATGAAGATGTTACATTTTGTACCCATGTGGTGTTTCAACGGCCCCCTGTCTCCCCTAACATTACATGTAAAGTACATGTCTTTCACCTTTCACTTAAATGTCAGTTCACATGTCAAAATGTTCTGTGGCAGCCGGCAGGCGCTGGAGACCGCTGCCTGCACTGTCCCGTGGAAGCAAGCTGTCCCTACTCTGCATGTAAGATCTACCTTGATAGAGTCAAACAGGTTAGTGTTATTCACATCTATTATCTATATTTCTAACCATTATCTCTCATCCTCTTTGCATATTGTTCTGGTGGATAATAGAGAACATGTAAGTGTTTGTGTGTCTCAGGGTGACATTAACTGAGTATTAAGTTGTGTGTGTCTCATGTTAATGTTGGTTGACTATGAAGTGTTTGTGTGTCTCATGGTAATGTTTGCTGGGTATGAAGTGTTTGTGTGTCTCAGGGAGAAGTCAGTTGACTATGAAGTGTTTGTATGTCTCAGGGAGAAGTCAGTTGAGTATGAAGTGTTTGTGTGTCTCAGGGAGACATCGGCTGAGTATGAAGTGTTTGTGTGTCTCAGGGAGACATCGGCTGAGTATGAAGTGTTTGTGTGTCTCAGGGAGACATCGGCTGGCCAGTTTCAGTCATTTGCTCCGACTCGCTCCCAGATATCGAGTCGGTGACAGAGGCGCTGAGGACCGGGCCGTATGGCCGCTGCGTCTACGAGTGTGATAATGACGTCTGCACAAACCAGGTTAGAAAATATTGTGGGGTGTTTCCTAGTGTCTTGTGAGCTAAAAGTGAATTGATCTGAAATATACGAAAACCCATTAAAGGTACAATAATGGTTTTCTGACCACTAGAGGACAGCAAGGAGAAATAAACAAACAAAGAGCCGCTCCTCCTCCCTCTCCCTCTCCCCCAAAACCAAAGACTGGTTGTAAATACATCATGTACAACTATTGTTGTAACTATATGACATTCACAAATAATGTATATATCTTTTATGCATAGATGACTATATTACTATAGATTACTATATCCATATCTGTCTGTACTTACCTGCACATAATCCTTTTACATATTTGTAGATACTATATCTATATCTGCACATATCCCCTACTGTACCTACTCTTACTAGTTACACTGTTGGCCAGTATGACTACTAATATATTGTTTCTATACCCGTATCACTGTACATATTAATATTACAACTCTGTACATACATCTGATTAGCACTACACTAAGTAGTACTAATTTATATATGTTATACCCAGTTGAATTACATTGTATATTACTATAGCACTTTACTGTTACATTTTCACTCTGGTTGGATGCCAAACTTATTTTCGTTGTACTCCACTTGTACTGTATGATGACAATACATTTTAATCTAATCTATTGCTATAGATGACTATATTTATCAACTTCAATACGACTCCCTAGCTACTTACTTACTGTTGCTTTCTCAGCACAATCCACGCTGTTCCTCATACTGGCTCTAGATAGTTGGCCACAAACCAATGCAAAGTCAATGGGGTCGAGGACTTGTCTGTACAAACTGACTGACTGAAGACAACTGAACAGCATGGGTTGTGCTGAGAAAGGACTCTACCGATCAACAATATCATTGGTACTGTAAGTAGCAAATCAGGCTAGGGTTCCAATAATCACAACTATCCCTTTTAAGTTCAAATTGAAGGGAAGTGTAAAGTAATTTCCAGGCCATTTGTGTCCAGGTTGTGAACATGGAGTTTGAAGGCGGAATGACCGCAGCCTTTTCCATGGTGGCCTTTACTGAGGAGATCTGTCAGCGAAAGACAACCATCTCTGGAAGCAAGGTAGGACTGTATAGAGGAAACACAGATCCCAGAGCAGCTGTTGGAAAGAAAAGAAAAGAAGCCTTAAAAAGGGTCTTAAAGAGCCTTCAAGATGAGTCTAACCACTTCCTGTAATTCATCATGTGAGCTACACATTGGCAGGGTTACCACACACACACACCTTAGGAGACTAGAACAGACAGTGGCTCCGGAGGTAGAGCAGTTGTCCTGTAGTCACTTTTCCGCACCTACTCTCAAACTCCGCATGCGCAGATTGATAAACCTAGATCTCTGGACAATCCAGAGAGACTCCATGGGCAATCTGCACATGCAGAGTTAGGTAGTAGGTGCGGAAAAGTGACTATAGCTCGGCCGAGAACGTGCAGATCGACTTGGGATTGGTCTCTCCGCGTTCAGGAGACTCAGGCGTATAAAAGTCTATTGGATCATGTCTCCCGCACCCCCACAGCCGTAGCTACAACTACTTAATGTCGAGGCTCTCATCCACATTCATTCATTTTCTCCCCCCCGCTCTCTCCCATGAGCTCAATGTAACGCACAAGTACAGTGGTCTATTTATTTCGGTGACCCCATGACCTTTCCTCTAGTTTCCTCTTTCCATGAGGTGATCATCATATTTTTTTAATGTGACTTGACAAGCAATCAGCTGATAATGGAATGAATGCTCTGCATGTATTTTCCCACAGGGGGAGCTGTCATACATGTGTTTTCCCACAGGGGGAGCTGTCATACATGTGTTTTCCCACAGGGGGAGCTGTCATACATGTATTTTCCCACAGGGGGAGCTGTCATACATGTGTTTTCCCACAGGGGGAGCGGTCATACATGTGTTTTCCCACAGGGGGAGCTGTCGTACATGTGTTTTCCCACAGGGGGAGCTGTCATACATGCGTTTTCCCACAGGGGGGAGCTGTCATACATGTGTTTTCCCACAGGGGGAGCTGTCATACATGTGTTTTCCCACAGGGGGAGCTGTCATACATGTGTTTTCCCACAGGGGGAGCTGTCATACGATGGCCGCCAGATTCGCGTGTTTGACTTCTTGACCCAGAGAGCCACCAAGCACTCGGCGCCCAGCGACACGCCCGCACACGCTGGGCTGAACGGTATGAGCGGTCATGGAGGAGCAGACTACCACCTGATGGACGTCTTCATCTCCGCTGTGGCGGTCAGTGCTTCTGTTCAAGTGTTACAAACATAGCAAAGGAACACGCCAACCGACATTATGGGAAATAATTAGCTTATTGTCTTCTCCAGAGTCGAGAGAGGGAGAGGTGTTCATCTAGGCTAGCTGGTCCGTATCTGCTTCCATTAATTTGTGCTAAGCTAGGCTAGCTTGCGGCCAGATAGCTTTCTACTGAACGCACACAGAGGAAATTGGCATCTATCTATCTTGTCTGACTCTGGAGAAGACTGATTGATTGAAAACTTTATTAACAGATTGCAGAATGGGTACAGTACAGTACAGCTCAATACATACAATTGTTAAGGGGACTGTAAGCACATTTTCCATAATGTTGGCGTGTTCCTTTAAATCAGTGACCCAAACGTAAACACCCACCCACCAGATTATAGCTCATATCCAGAAGTCATATTACTCCACTGTTGTCCAAAAAACATTAAGATGAGTCACAAAGCCGTACATTTTGTTTTGATCAGTATAATTCATCACCGCAATGACAACTAGCATCATAATTTCCCCCGGAACTACTGTATGAAGAGACAGTGATCACCTCCAGTTTGTCTGAACCAGAACTACTGTATGAAGAGACAGTGATAACCTCCAGTTTGTCTGAACCAGAACTACTGTATGAAGAGACAGTGATCACCTCCAGTTTGTCTGAACCAGAACTACTGTATGAAGAGACAGTGATCACCTCCAGTCTGAACCAGAACTACTTCAGAGGCGATTGCTTTTTCCTCTGGATGTGAGCTATAATCTGGTGTTGGCTGGATGGATCAGACTTGTAAGCAGAAGAAATTCATTGTTGTCTGCGTCTGCTTCTAGAACAACGATGCATCGTTGATCCGTTCCGGTCCAGATGAGACTCTGTTGAGCCACAAGCTGGTGTTCGAGGCTGAACGGTCACGACTGGAGAGCAGGGTGGTCTACTGTGGCGACACGGACCGCAGCTGAAAAGTGACACTTTGACAAGACTGTTTTATGGACACAATCAAATTGTGATGATGATATCAGAATAATGGAACACACAACAGATGGGTAGTGGGAGGGCTATGTCGTCAAGGGCAGCTCAGGGATGTGTGTCTGTGTGTTTTCCTGTGTTTCATGAATTTGTTTTCAATTAAGTTTAAGTTTATTTGGATCCCCATTAGCCACAGCAGTGCTGGGGCTATTCTTCCTGGGGTCCATAACACGTAAAATACAGTTACAGACTTATACACTCACAACATTCACATGTCTGTATGACATGTGAATGTTGTGAGTGTATAAGTCTGTAACTGTATTTTAGACATAAATGAACAGTGTATACAGTAAAAGAAGGCTTGTCTGAATTCAACATCACTCTGTCCTCCTGGTCGACCCCACTGTACAACATGTAACAAAGCTGTTAACATTACCTACTAAACATTAAAGCTAATATGAGCTACCAAACATTACAGCTAACGCCCTATTTGGACAGGATTCGTTTTACAGGTTCAGGTAGTAAGTAAGTAAGTAAAGTTGAGCACCTTTCACATTTTCAAAATAAGACTATAAAATAGTAGAAAACAATCAAACATAAGCAACAAAGACCTTAAACAAAAACACTCGGAATTACAAGACAAATGCCAATTTGAATACATGTGTAATAGTGTCTGTCCTCTTTTATCTAATGTAAACTGCCTAGTAACAAATTACCTTATGTAACACTAGTCCCGCCCCAATTGCAGTTGTCTGTTATGACGTTAACTCTTTCTCTGCCACGCTGGCCGCGCGTCCTGCGGTCAGTAGGCCAACTTTTCGTGACTGTTTTCGCAATAATTCATGATCTTTGCGGAGCTATTTGTATATTCTATATTATAGCTATGGGGAAAATGGTATGGCTCATTTGACAGACACTATTTGCAGTACAACATGTAAAAAGGCATTCGTTTCTACACACTGTAGTTTGTAATTTATTACATGCTGAACATCGCCCATTTCCATAGATCGCGAGATAGGACGCTTTATGTGCAATAAGCCCGAATCGTTCTGGTTGATTCCCTGAACCCCCAAATACTCCCAAATCAAAGGTATATAACATGTACATATGTACCTTCACAAAATGTATATGCCACAGTGATTCAGAGCGCTCTGGGCGAGTGTAGAGCGGGGATCAAAGGAAAAAGATAAAACGATCTAATAACGAGTATACTCGTTTTTGGCGTTCAACGCATGGCGCCCAATAATGAGTATAATCGTTGTTGGCGCAGATTGAGTTAAAGATAGAGGTATAATTGGAAGGAAGATACCTTGAGGATTTCAGAGGGTCTTAATGCTGGTTAATGTTATCAAAGCTTTTAAGTCACCAAGCAGTAGACCTAACTAATCAGCTAATGCTATGAATAATCATTATATTCAAGTGTACCATTTCCACACTCTAGTGCTTACAAGTTGTAGCTACATGGAAAACTACCCCTGTGTGTGAAGTAGTCCAGGAAGACTAAATTACATCAAACTTGGGGAATGTCCTCTTCATATTTAAAGGGACACGCCAACGTTATGGGGAACTCACTTACCGTCTTCTCCAGTGTCAGACAAAAAGATAGATGGCAGTTTCATCTCGTTGGTTCAGTTGAAAGCTGTAGCGTGAGCAACCTTTAAAGTAGGAATCCACACAAATTTGTTTGTTTTGGCGACATCTACTGGGGATCATCTGTTGGTGATCTTTGCTGTTGTGTGTTTGCACTGTATTTGCTTTCCATCTTAAAAATGCATGCTAACTGCTGAGTTAATCTTCTATTAATTCCAAACAAACTGCTGTTGCTGCTGGTGAAACACATCAGTTCCTGTGCACTGGATGATTTTCCCAAGAATGTCCTATCAGACACCAGTGTTTAGAACAGAAAATGTAAAAAAAAACATTCATGAACTGGTTATAGGTAGAATAATTATTATTATATTATATCAGTTGAACTGGGTATAGGTAGAATCAATATTGTGTTATATCAGTTGAATTGGGTATAGGTAGAATCAATATAGTGTTATATCAGTTAAACTGGGTATAGGTAGAATCAATATTGTGTTATATCAGTTGAACTGGGTATAGGTAGATTCACTATTGTGTTATAGCAGTTGAACTGGGTATAGGTAGAATCAATATTGTGAATCAGTTGGCGATAGTTCATCAGATCATATATTTAGCATTTTAGATTATATATTAGATTAGATTTAGATTATTAGATTATATATTGCATATTAGCATTTTAGCATTTAGTTATTTCTTTCAGATTATATATTAGATTCGATTTAGATTATTGGATTATTAGATTATATATTGTAACTATTTATTGTAGGGCAAATATAACAGAGGGACCTCGCACCTTGTTGCCCAATGCCCATATGCACATGTCCAGGGTTAATTATATTGATTTGTTATATTGTTTACACAGCTTTTTTTTTTACTACCTGTACCTCCCCTCCCCCCTTCCCGTGCTGCTATGATGCCTGCATTTCCCCAAGGGGACCAATAAAGGAATATCTTATCTTATCTTAGAGTGGTAAAATATACATTTATATAAAATTGTTAGAGATTATTCTCTACACAAACAAAAGTAATGTCTGCTAGGTTTTCATATATTCTACTTTTATAATTATGCAGGCATTTCTCCATTTCTTAGATAATTGCCTTGATTAAAAGGTTGATCTTTGAATCATGTCTTGTTGCTTCAAGTGCTTCTTCATATAAACCTCATACTGTATATGACATCACTCATAGACCTCTGACCTCGTGCTGTAATAATAATAATAATACATCTATTTTATATAGCGCTTTTCCAGGTGCTCAAAGACGCTTTACATGGGCAGGAGAGACAAACTATGGCAAAACAAAAAACAGAACAAAAATAATACATGACAGAAATAAAATAACACAGACAGAATTAGAGGTCAAAAGCAAGATTGAAAAGGTGAGTTTTGAGGGCTGATTTAAAAGATGTCAGGGTGTTTGCATCACGGATATGGCTGGGGAGGGCATTCCAGAGGGAGGGGGCAGCAGCAGCGAAGGCCCTGTCGCCCCAGGTCCGGAGCCTGGTCGTGGGAGGTGTTAGGAGGTTGGCATCTGCAGACCTAAGGCGACGGGTGGGCGTGTGACGGTGGAGGAGGTCGGACAGGTAGGGAGGGGCAAGGTTGTTGAGGGCTTTGAATGTGATGAGTAGTATTTTAAAATGTATCCTGTATTTGATTGGAAGCCAGTGGAGGTCGTGGAGGACAGGGGTGATGTGATCAGAGCGACGGGTGGAGGTGAGCATGCGGGCAGCAGAGTTTATGTATATGACATCACTCATAGACCTGAGACCTCATGCTCTATATGTTTGCTTCTTATTTTCTTAGTCTGATGTCTGAATTAATTCGAAAATGTATCTGCAGCCACTTCTCTGGTTTCCAAGCTATTCCTCCTTCCACTTTGGTTGACACCATTCTTGATATCAATCCTCTGATAATTGACGCTTTACCTGGGCTGAAGATCTCAATATAGAGATAGGGGCTGATGATTGGCAGGCGGTCTTGGAACTTGTTCACTCATCATCCATCTGTGCCCGTCATGGGGTTTTACAGTGCAAAGTAGTTCTCAGAGTTCACTGGTCTAAAAGTGAACTAGCCTGCATATTCCTTGGCACTGATCCGATATTGGGACACAGCGTTTAGCCATAGGACGTTTTCCTATAGTTTGGAAATCTGCCTGATTCCCCTGCACAAAGGAGGTGATGGGGATAATTTGGACAACTATCATCCTATTTCCAGGCTACCTTGCTTGGCAAACGTTCTTGAGACCTTGGTAAACAATCAACTCAAGTTTTTCTCTCAAATCACTCAATACTAAAGTAAAGTGAATCTAATATAATCTAAAATACTAATCCAGTCAATCTGGATTCAGAGCCAATCACAGCACAATTTCAGCCACCACATTGATTACTAATGATATAATTCTGGCTTTAGATAATCGGAAACACTGTGCTGCTCTCTTTATCGATCTTTCAAAAGCCTTTGATACAGTTGATCATCACCTGCTTTTAAAAAGACTAGTATTGTCTTGGATAGTCGTGCATGTGATTGGTTTGGGGATTATCTATCTTAGATGTCAGTGTGTGAAATCGGGCCCTGTTCAATCTGAATTCGTCCATAACTAAAGGTGTACTCCCTGTTCACATATGACTGTGTGGCCACACAGAGCTCCAATAACTTGAACTTGAAATTACATTTTATTTGAAGTGTAATCACATTACATTTTATTTTACGTGTAATCCCATTACATTATGGTCTACAGGGGCCTTTCTGAGGAGCGTTGATGGAAGTAATTTTACATTAACAGGTGGTTAATGATTACATGAGTGTGACAATGCAGCATTTATGATGTATGCATGACAAGTTTATTATTTATTACAGTGTGTGTGTCATAGACAAGGGACAAGGCCGTTCCCAGCCCCTGTGTAAAGCCCTTATCTGTGCATGTTTAGTTTGTACAGGTCACAATCGCTACTGTGTAAACGGCAAACATTCAAAGGCCAACACTTCACATTCCAAACACCGAATACTCACACAAGTGACATCACAGTTCATGTTCCATTGTTGTGAAATATTGTTTTAAGGGATAGTCATATTTCGTACTTACCAATGATGATGTTTTTGGTAGAGTCCTTTGTCAGGACAATCAATGCTGTTCTTCATACTAATTTGGCAGTTAGCCACAAAACGAATGCAACGTCAATGCATCCTCATTGGTAAGTAATAGGCCTCAGGTTCCAAAAATCTGAATATCCCTTTAAAGCTGGACCTACTACTTATTTTTCAGTTCTGAGATCTAGATGTATAGCTTAAATTATCAACATTTGAGCATAAAATGGGGGGGGGGGGGGGGGGGGGGGGGTATGCATGTCAATGCCATGAACTATTAAATATGAACAGTGGAAAAGTATAACGCATAAATACTTTGACAACTTTTTTCAAATCAACAATGATTTATAACTACTATAATTATTTATAATTCTGTACTATAATGGTGTATAACTCTGTACTATAATGGTTTATAAATTATAACTACTATAATGGTTTATAACTGTACTATAATGGTGTATAACTACTATAATGTCAGCCTCTTATGGCAAAGACTGTGGCCACTAGATGGTGGTCACTCCTATCTAAGCACTCGGTCCACTCCCCCGCTCATTCTCTCTCTCTCTGTTTCCATATTTGGTCATCTTCCTGCCCCAAACTCATCATGGTTCATTAAATGCACCTGCCCAGTCTGTACACTTCCATCATTTGAGTTGACCAGAGGAACACTTGAGCTGACCAGAGAGGACCACTTGAGTTTACTAGAGAGGACTGAACCTTGTTTTGTGTTTTCTTCCTCACTGTTACCACCCCTTTTCCTATAACAAGAGCACTATAACCTCAGCCATGTGTTACTCAACTCAATGATGTCAACAGTACTCTCATCCTGGCACTTGCAACACATCTATGATGACTAGCCCTGTAGTAGCCACACCGTCCAATCCTATATTCAGAGTGCTTTGTGTTGATGGTTGGATGACTGGTGAGGTAAAAGGGAGAGGCAGTGAAATGACAAACACTGACCAGCCCCAAGTCACTGGAATTACAGCAATGATGTGAATGAATGGGTGCTCCTTCTTGGCAAAGCGCTGCTCTCCTGTCAGTCACGTCTTGGAATTAATTTGCCAAGAGTCAAGAATCTGAAGCTCAAACAGTGGTTACTGAGTGAAAATAAAACCATTTGAGCATGTTGTGGAAACAATGTGATAACATAATATACTGCGATAATACACTGCTGTGATAACATAATATACTGATATATAGTTACTACATCTTCACGCGCGCACACACACACATGCACACACAAGGATATTCAAATGCCATTAATTCTGTAACACTACATTTGATCCATTGTGTGTATGTTTGGTCCTCACAAGAATATAATTAACAGCACATACCAGGTAAACACTACTCACTCACTCACTCACTCACTCACTCACCCCCCCCCCCCCCCCCCCCCCCACACACACACAAATAGGCAGACTGTTGGAGCCTGACCTGCTAACTGAGTCAACAGCTGTATTGCAGAGTGAGTCAGACTGTATCCCTCACTCCATCCAGACTCTCTCCTCTCTCCCAGCGCGGCCTCATCCCTCACTCCATCCAGACTCTCTCCTCTCTCCCAGCCCGGCCTCATCCCTCACTCCATCCAGACTCTCTCCTCTCTCCCAGCCCAGCCTCATCCCTCACTCCATCCAGACTCTCTCCTCTCTCCCAGCCCGGCCTCATCCCTCACTCCATCCAGACTCTCCTCTCTCCCAGCCCGGCCTCATCCCTCACTCCATCCAGACTCTCTCCTCTCTCCCAGCCCGGCCTCATCCCTCACTCCATCCAGACTCTCTCCTCTCTCACAGCCCGGCCTCATCCCTCACTCCATCCAGACTCTCTCCCAGCCCGGCCTCATCCCTCACTCCATCCAGACTATCTCCTCTCTCCCAGCCCGGCCTCATCCCTCACTCCATCCAGACTCTCTCCCAGCCCGGCCTCATCCCTCACTCCATCCAGACACGTAGCTTATGTTTACACTTAAGAAGAATCTCTCCCTCCATCATCCCATTCACTCATTGAAGTCAACAACCAGCCCAGAGCACAAAATAAATACCAATGCTATTACTAGTCAGGTAAATATAGGACTGAATAAAAAGCTATAGAAGCAAATACTATATCCAGGAGGTGGGAAGTATAGAAGCAAATAATATATCCAGGAGGTAGGAAGCCTCCCATACCACACCATTAGAGGGGGCCATTCCTATCTACACAATACAAAGCCTTCCATACCACACCATTAGAAGGGGCGGCTCCTATCTACACAATACAAAGGCTTCTCACACCATTAGAGGCCAATTCAGAATTCCACACTGCTTCTTCCTTATTTGAGATTCAGTGGTGGTTAGAATGATATCAGTGGATTTCCCCTACACACATTGTAGATGTGTGATCATCTCGCTCAAATGTTGTGTTTGAGAGAGCATTTCCATTTGTACTTTACATATTATTCAGTGCTGTGACAGACAAATAACCAATGTACAGTTTCTTCCCCTTCGGATGTATATATTTTTTATGATATATTTTTACTACACAGTTCTGTATATTTGTATGTCATAAATGTTCTGATTAATTGAAAATGGGGGATCCTGATGTAAACAAGACGAAAGTATTTTTCTGGTTTGCATCCTCTTAACAGTTGTTTTGTATTGAGCCGTACTGTATTGTACCCATTCTGCAATCTGTTAATAAAGTTTTTAATCAATCAATCAATCAATCAAACAGACAGTGCTTGTCTTTAATTTGAAGTCGAGTCAAAAGTATATAGTTAGTATAATTATTGAAAGCATATTTTGTATATTAAGTGTGTTAAAAGTATATTTCTACCCATATGTACTTTTCTGAGAGTATATTTACAATGTATTTTGGTACTTACGTATGTGCGTTCATGTATTAATTCAAGGCACATGTTTAATATGATAGTTATTAATATGCTGTAGGTGTAATTTAAGTACACTTAGAAAGAAACGAAATGTTTCAGAACTTAAGTTGTACTTTAGTAATCTTAAACAAAAGTAACCAAAAATACATCAAAAGTCAATTTAAATATATTTAATCAACTGGCGCCCAGAAAAGTGGCAATTTTTTTACTTGAACTTGAGGACTGCATACTTTTTTTGAAAAGTGTATCTTTATACTTTATAATTATAGCACATGCATAAGCCTGGTCTCTTTTGAAAGATAACATTCTGAAGTTTCTTACACAATAAAGAAAAATCACTTTTAGTGCTAATGAAATAGAGTAACATAGGGCTGAACTTGAGTTGTACTTGTAATTGTGTACTCACGTTTTACTGTAGTAGTTGCAATATTGAAAAAAATAATATCCATAGAGTGATTTAGAGCGATTTTGGTAAACTGTATACCAAAAAAAAAGCTCTCAAGTAATCCATTTCCTCATTGACGGCAATGCATTCTGTGTATTTTTCACATCCTGTTTTCACTCGTAAATCTTCACATAGATCCCTGATTCGCACAACACCACTTGGGGTATCATTGGAAAGCTACACTCATTGGCTACAAACCTGTCCAATAATCTTCGCAATCGGCAAATGATTGACAGTTCCAGAGCCTCAGGAGTTGGGGGTGGTAATCTGACTCACGTGTGTACAAAGTCGCACGCCTGACATATCGGCATGTAACTCGAGAACAAATAGGGCTTTAATTCTATATATTATAATTATGTTTTATAAAAAATGCAGACCCGAGCCGCTAGACACTCGCAAAGTGGTGTGTCGCGCCGGTGGGAAAATCGTCCTAAAGAAGGCCGTTGCCAGTTAAGAGGTATAGGTCACATATTATGAAAAACTCACATTTTCTCTGATGGTCCTACTAACATACAGACCTGTGAAATAATGCCTAGTCCACACATACACAGGTATCTTTGATTTGATCTCCTTTGTTTAAAGAAAAAAAAGAAAAGACAATTCAAACCATTGATCATAAGAAATCTACTGGTGAAGACAATTTGGACCCTTTCATTCTTCATATTTCTACCATACTAATTGCTGAGCAAATAAATCACATGTTCAACCTTTCTATTGCTACTGCTACTGCTATCGGGAAAACTGCACATGTCCTCCCCTTGCATAAGAGTGGAGACAGGAGTGATCCAAATAAGTATAGACCATATATCCAAATTGTCTTGTTTAGCTAAAATCTTGTAAATTGTCAACTCAAGGATTCTCTCAATACAAACTCTGTTTGGAACTCACACCAATCTGGGTTAAGGACTATGCACAGCACTGTTTATGCTATCACTTTGGTTGTGAATGACATTGTCAATGCCTTGGATGAGAAAAAACATTGTGCTACCATCTTTGTGGACATCTCCAAGGCATTTAACACTGTTGATAATTTCTTGCTTTTACATAATGTCTGTTTTAATTCAAGTGCTTGTGCATGGTTCCAAAATTACCTGTATGATCAGCAGCAGTCAGTGAGAGTTTTTACCCATAACTAAGGGTGTTCCACAAGGTTAAATTCTAGGCCCAGTTCTTTTTACAATTTATATTAATAATATTATTTCATCTTTAACTAACTGCCATGCACATTTATACGTGGATGATACAATATTGTATTGTATTGCTGATTCTGCTCAGCTAGCTGTGGATAATCTGCAACATTCCTTTGATTAATTGTACAACTATATTGCACCTTCCACCTACCCCTGTCTGCTACCTTTGTTACAGATCTTAAACTTGTATTAAATGCACATACAACTGAAACACAGTTCATATTGTTCTCTATAGCTATACCATATACCATACCATAATAGTGATCAGTACAGGTTCTGGTCTCAAACAGTGTGATTAATAATAATACAGGCTCTGGTCTCAAACAGTGTGATTATAGGCTATGGTCTCAAACAGTGTGATTAATACAGGCTCTGGTCATTTGTTCCTCCATCAGCAAATGTTCCTTCAGCAGAAATCGGTCTCTCATAAAGCAGAGTAGAATATGGTTTCTAGACAGTAACATTACTCATTAAACTAAATTAATATGGTTTCTAGACAGAAACATTACTCATTAAACTAAATGAATATGGTTTCTAGACAGTAACATTACTCATTAAACTAAATTAATATGGTTTCTAGACAGTAACACTACTCTGTAGTTCAGGGGACCCTGCTCATCTTATTATACTTCATATAATGTATGAAGTAGAGGCAGGGAGTCAGACCTCTCCTGATCTCAGTGACTAAGCAGGAAATGGAGAGTTGAATTAGGTGAGAGAGAGAGAGAGAGAGAGGGTGGAGAGGGTGGGAGTGAGAAAAGAGTAGGGAGAGATGAAGGGAGGGAGGAGGAAAGGACTGTCATCATGCCTCAGGATTCCAAAACATGCTCCTGGCAGAGAGGGAGAGGGGGGAGAGAGAAAGAGGGGGAGAGGGAAAGAGAGAGGAGGGGGGTTCATAGGAAACACACTCACACAGGTCTTTGTACTTTACTTGAACTTTCTTTTGGTGACTTTATATGAAAGGAACACGCCAACGTTTTGGGAAATTAGCTTATTTGCCATCTACCCTGGAGTTAGACAAGCAGATACATACCCTTTTCTTCTCTGTGCATGCATTAGGCTTGGGGAACAGTAGCACCGTTAGCCTAGCTTAGCGTCATTCACTGGAAGTAGGTGTGCCAGTGTAGCCTAGCTCCCAACAGTCACGAAATACACTCCAAATACAACTCCAAAACGTTCCTGTAAACATGTTGTGACCTGTGTTTTTACCACGTGGAGAAATAAAAAGAAAAAATTTGATATTTTCGTTTTCTAAGCAGATATATACTCGGATTTTTTTTTTGTGACTTCATCACCTCAAAAGCCCTGTTGCTTTTTGATAAACGGTCAAATATATATATTTTTTTCTCCACGTGGTAAATACACAGGTCACAACATGTTTACAGGAACGTTTTGGAGTTGTATTTGGAGTGTATTTCGTGACTGTTGGGAACTAGGATACACTGGCACAGTTCTTCTGGCTGGGCTGGACCAGTGCCACAAAATCTATAAAAGGCTTACATTTCTATAATGTGTAATGTGTATACGGAGTATACAATGTGACTGACACAAATGTAAAACAGTGTCCAAAGTTACCTTGCTTAAAGGAATGTCCTTTTTGTTGACATTTTCCTCTTATGTTTATCCATTTATTTATCCAAACCTCAGTATCTGAATTGACCACCAAACTGGAGGGAGTTTTTTCCTCCCAAACTACTTCACCTCTAGCCTGTTGCACCAGCGGTGTCTAAGTTCAAATTTAGCCTAATTATAGCATAGATTCCTACTAAGTTGTGATTCACAACTATTCTAGCTATCAAAATAGCACACCTCTATAATGCAATTTGTAAAATGAATCGCCCAGGGCGGCATATAAGCTAGGAGCGCCATTGATTGGTGTTAGTTATGACTTTATGTCCAAACTATAGTTATGTTATGTCCTAACTAAGTAATTGTGGTGCAACCAATTTTAGTAGCTGATTTAGTTAGTAAACCTCTAGATTTACACCATAAATTAGGGGAGAACATACCTCTCTGGAGAGAACCCAGTGCTGGTCATGATTGTAAATGATTGATCTTTATGAATTAATCACATGATAGGCTGCGAATAATCGAATAACAAATAGTATATACATACATAGATAGGCTGCAAATAATCAAATAAAGAATACATAGCAACATGCATCTGTATGGTCATGAAGAAATGCATGACTCAATGGTTCTGGTAAATAATCACAAGCACATATGAGTTACAGGAATCTTCAATAATGTTGAATGGTGAACCTGACCATTTTATAAATACTTCTCGGAGTCTGATGTAAATGTCTGTTGAGGGTTCAAATCAAATCAAATTTATTTTGCGCATGGGGACATTAACCCTGTGCTGCAGGGTTGACCTGCAGCACAGTGAACATGGCAGCTCCTTCAGAAAGAGACATTTTTAGCATTAGTAAATGGATAGTTCAGATCTTTGGAACCATTGCCATATTTCCTACTTGCCAATGATGTTGTTGATTGGTAGAGTCCTTTCTCAGAACAATCCATGCTGTTCCTCATACTAGCTCTGGATAGTTAACCATAAATTAATGCAAAGTCAATGAGGACAAGCTCCCGTCTTTACAAGCTAACTGGGGCTCAATGGAATTGACTCCAGCACACAAAGTAATTTTTTTTTTAAATACATAATCTTTGTGAATTGCATTTCTTGCAGGCAAGATCCTTTTACTAAAGAATTGACTAAGCGACTTCGAGTTATATAAAAGCGTGACCATTTATTATTATTATTATTATTATTATTATTATTATTATTATTATTATTATTATTATTATTATTATTATTATTATTATTATTATTATTATTATTATTATTATTATTATTATTATTATTATTATTAAAGGTAATTAGTCCCTGTAGTTGTTATACTACTGTACAAATAAATAATAAAGTTTAAGTTTAAGTTTAAAGTTGAACACATTTAGTACAACATAATTAAATATTTTTTACTCAGAGTATAATTGTGAATGAGTACTATGCCCTCCAGGTATTGATCTGGGGGAGGATTTCCCATCACTTCGGACAGTTGATAACTATGACCTGGCCTGGATATTCAAACATTCAAACTGACTTTGACCCCAATGTGTAGGCAGAGGAAAAACAAACAAAAGCAAATATTAGTGATGTCTCCCATGCTAACCCTCAACGTTTTCTGACTAGTGGTCAAGTGAACACTCAGTTCTGTTCATACGTAAGTTAGTTAGTTAGTTAGTTAGTTAGTTAGTTAGTTAGTTAGTTAGTTAGTTAGTTAGTTAGTTAGTTAGTTGCCATCCAATCCTTGACAACAGTCAAATAGGGCAGACAACCTGTCAGGCTTGAATGAGAATCCTCACTCCACAATGGTGGAACGAACTTCCCACCACAGTTAGGACAGCTGAAACCCAACCCGATCTTTCGCCGTCGACTAAAAACACACTTCTTCAATCAATATCTGAAAAAAAAATAACCTTACTCTCTTAAACTATCATGCACTCTTCCTACTATACTAATATGTCTTTACTACTATGCACTCACTTCACTTTGGATAAAAGCGTCCGCTAAATGAATATAAATGTACAGAGAAGCTCTCCCTCTCCAGGGGAAGAATGTAAAAAGGTGCTCTGGCGACAAGTTCTGCCCAAATAACAATCTGTATAGTAAAAGTCCCAAATAACAATCTGTATAGTCAAAGTCCCAAATAACAATCTGTATAGTCAAAGTCCCAAATAACAAGCTGTATAGTCAAAATCCCAAATAACAATCTGTATAGTCAAAGTCCCAAATAACAATCTGTATATCAAAGTCCCAAATAACAATCTGTATAGTCCAATTCCCAAATAACAATCTGTATAGTCAAAGTCCCAAATAACAATCTGTATAGTCAAAGTCCCAAATAACAATCTGTATAGTCAAAGTTACAAATAACAATCTGTATAGTCAAAGTTACAAATAACAATCTGTATAGTCAAAGTCCCAAATAATAATCTGTATAGTCAAAGTCCCAAATAACAATCTGTATAGTCCAATTCCCAAATAACAATCTGTATAGTCAAATTCCCAAATAACAACCTGTATAGTCAAAGTCACAAATAACAATCTGTATAGTCAAAGTCATGCCTCTAAGAAGGAAAAAAAACATAAAACACGTTGAATGGAGGGATCTTTAACTATAAAAGGTTTATAATATTAATTGACAGGTGTTTTCATTTATGAAAAGGCAGATTTACATATATTATATACCATCTAAATAAATGATAGAGTGGACCTTTAACATCTACAGTAAATAAATGATAGAGTGGGCCTTTAACATTTCTTTTTAATCCAGCCCTCCTCCCTGTTTCAACTGGACTCTTAATGAACCAGCTCTCAACTCAGTGGGGTTGCGGAATGCCTCCCGCCGACTCCCGCAAACCTTCTGCCCTGCCTGAGGCCTGGGAGCGTGGGTAGTGGAGCTGCCCGGGCCTTCAAGGCCGTATCCTGGGCAAACAGCTAAAGAAGCTTCTTTCAGGACAGAGACCCCCTGCTCTTCCATTGTTGCCGTCACCATGAAATCATTTGTCGTTGGGTATTAATTCCCCATTCTTGCACCCGCTGACTCACTTTTGTTTTGCTCTCTTTGGCATCCTGAGAAAATCTTTTGTGTGTGTGTGTGTGTGTGTGTGTGTGTGTGTGTGTGTGTGTGTGTGTGTGTGTGTGTGTGTGTGTGTGTGTGTGTGTGTGTGTGTGTGTGTGTGTGTGTGTGTGTGTGTGTGTGTGTGTGTGTGTGTGTGTGTGTGTGTGTGTGTGTGTGTGTGTGTGTGTGTGTGTGTGTGTGTGTGTGTGTGTGTGTGTGTGTGTGTGTGTGTGTGTGTGTGTGTGTGTGTGTGTGTGTGTGTGTGTGTGTGTGTGTGTGTGTGTGTGTGTGTGTGTGTGTGTGTGTGTGTGTGTGTGTGTGTGTGTGTGTGTGTGTGTGTGTGTGTGTGTGTGTGTGTGTGTGTGTGTGTGTGTGTGTGTGTGTGTGTGTGTGTGTGTGCGTGCGTGCGTGCGTGCGTGCGTGCGTGCGTGCGTGCGTGCGTGCGTGCGTGCGTGCGTGTGTGTGTGTGTGTGTGTGTGTGTGTGTGTGTGTGTGTGTGTGTGTGTGTGTGTGTGTGTGCGCGCGCTAGGTGGTGCGTAGCCAGGCGGTGGCGCTGCAGAGGGACTTGGGTCTGACAACTGAAGCAGGAGCCCTGAGGGAGAACATCAAGAAGAACAGATACAAAGACATTCTGCCATGTAGGACACACACACATGCAGTATACACACACACACACATGAAGTATACACGCGCTACCTCTAATCTAAAAGTTGCCATGTTGTGGTAACCGATAGTCACAGGCTACTGACCAGCCTCACACCACAACCCCTCTGTTCACCAGTACCACATAACCAGGAACGCTCAGTACCATCTGATCCCCTCTGTTCACCACATAACCAGGAACGCTCAGTACCATCTGATCCCCTCTGTTCACCACATAACCAGGTATGTTCAGTACCATCTGATCCCCTCTGTTCACCACATAACCAGGTATGTTCAGTACCATCTGATCCCCTTTGTTCACCAGTACCACATAACCAGGAATGCTCAGTACCATCTGAGAGGATTGGATTCAATCTGTAAATTGGGTAAAGACTGAACTCCATTGGATTTGGATTTGGTAATCCAATCCTACCTCTCAATCCAGATGAAATGCTGCTTTGGGTTTATTCAAAGCTCAAAGCTTAAATCAGGATGGCACTAATCCCACAAGAGAAGTGGACCTGGGGTTGATGAAAAATGAAAAATAACAGGCCTTACATTTTGGCAGAAATACAATGCAATTGTAGGGATTTGTGAGAAATCAACCTTTGTGTCCTAAAGGTGATAAAAAAAATAACTAGTCATATATGCATATACTGTATAAAATAACTAATCAAACCAGGATTCACTATTCACAGTTCACTATTTATTTTTTCTTACAAATCTTGCTGTTAAAACATTATTTGACCAACAGATTTCACCTCAGACTACTCAGGAAATACAAGGTCAGGAAGAATTTAATGGTCCAATTCTACACAGCCATAATCCAAAACATTCTGTCTTTATCCATCACTGTATGGTACGGAAACACACCCAAACACACACTACATAGACTGGATAGGGTCATAAAAAGGGCATCCAAAATTATCAACTGCAAACTCCCCACACTGGACTCCATACACAAACACCATACCATCACACGCGCAAACAAAATCATCAGTGACCCTCTGCAGTCTGCACCCAGCTCACCACCTATTCCAACGCCTCCCCTCTGGTAGGAGGTTCAGGTCACTGGGCAGTCGAACTGTGAGGTTCAACCACAGTTTCTTCCCCAAGGCCATACAGCTGCTCAACTCCTCCTAATCTTCACCCCATGCTTGTTATGTTCTCTGGTTTTTTGTTACATTGCACCTGATGTTTGTATTTTCGTACTGTACTGTTCCGTCGTGTATTTTTTAGGTGGTGTATTTCTGTACTGTACTGTTCCGTTGTGTCTTTTATGTGGTGTATTGTCGCAGCTACCACCTGCACTGTGTATGAATTACACCGGCCTGGCCGTGTGGCAATAAAAGGAACTTGAACTTGAACTTGAATAGAGGCCCATTAAAGCACTGGTGATCTGGAATTTGAAGTCTTGATCTTGGGATATTTGGATACATTTTCTTCCAACCTGTTAATGTTTTGGAAAAAGTGGCTCAAGATAAGTGACATCATTCTGATCCTGGATTGCTGCAGAAAAGAGGATTCATCACCCAGATCATATTGATTCAGATTGAGAGTTTTGATCCATGATTTCATTACCCAGATCATATTGATTCAGATTGAGAGTTTTGATCCATGATTTCATTACCCAGATCATATTGATTCAGATTGAGAGTTTTGATCCATGATTTCATTACCCAGATCATATTGATTCAGATTGAGAGTTTTGATCCATGATTTCATTACCCAGATCATATTGATTCAGATTGAGAGTTTTGATCCATGATTTCATTACCCAGATCACATTGATTCAGATTGAGAGTACAGACTGTGAATGAAGGCTAAAGGAAAACACCACCCAAATTAAGAATTAAAATGTGTTATTTCTATAGCCTAGGAAAGTTCAATCAATATCTCTGAACATGCTACTCACTCATAAAGCCAGAAACTGAAAACAGAAAATGTACCCATATACTCGGAACATTCTCCTTGGTGCTCTCAGTGTCACCTTTACCATCGTTCCCAATTCCTTGTCTATGGATCAGCTTCAGACTTTATAACTGATGACATCACAAGTTTGAGTTTTAGAGTTTAGAGCACAAGTACAGTAAAAAAATAAAAGTTTGGCATCCAACCAGAGTGCAAGTACAATAGTAATATACAATGTACAGGTGATTAAACTAGGTATAAAATATATAAATTACGAGTACTACTGGGGGTAGCACTAATCAGATGTATGTATAGAGTTGTAATACCAATATATAGAGTGATACAGGTATAAAGACAGTATGGTCGTAGTCATACACTGGCCAGCGGCGTAACTAGTAAGAGTAGGTAAGGGATATGTACAAATATAGATATTGTATGTACAGATATGTAAAATGATTATAGTACAGGTATGAGCATGGTAATAGTAGAAGACATAAATATATATATGAGAAGCTACTTGTCTAGATGGAATAGACAACAATGTGTTATATTTAATGGTTCCATGTCAATTATGGTAACACTCCAGTGTGGTATTCCCCAAGGAAGTTGTCTTGGACCCCTCCATTACTCTATATTTGTAAACGATATGCCTTATGTATTGAAAAGTGCAGGTATGGCGATTTATGCTGATGATACAACTATATATGCATCTGCTGAGAGCACAGAACAAGTGAATAAGATACTTCAGAGTGAATTATTTATGATTTCGAATTGGATAACTGAAAACAGACTAAAATTTAATGTAGCAAAAACAAAATGTCTTATGGCTCTAACTATGCCAATATGATCATAGACTGAGTCTCTCATTACAAGACGCTGATATTGAACAAGTGAAGGAGGCCAAATTGTTGGGTGTAACTATTGACGGGGAGCTATTATCTACTCAGATTAATAACATGATTACCAGGATGAGTAGAAACATCTCCATAATTAGAAGAAATGCTTGCCTCCTAACAAATACAACAATTAAAATGGTAGTACAATCTTTAGTCTTGTCCCATCTTGACTACTGCCCAGCAATTTGGTCTAGCGTGTCAAAGCAAGAACTTAGTAAACTCCATCTCACTCAAAATAGAGCAGCCCGACTCACTCTTCACTGCTCTATAAGGAATAGTGTGGAGGGAATGCATTCTAGACTGTCGTGGATGAGGGTGGACGAGAGACTAGCATGCAGTTTGATTAGGTTTTTAAAGAAAATGTGTAACTTAGGTAAAGCCACTCAATTGTATTCTATGCTTTTATCCACAATTGGAGGGGGGCTCCCCACCCTCCAGAACATTTACAACAAGCTGTGCAGGGGTAAGGCTAAGAGAATCATCAAGGACTCCAGCCACCCGAACAACTGCCTCTTTGAACTGCTGCGGTCAGGCAAGCGATACCGGAATCTCAAGGCGAGCACAGAAAGACTCAGAAGAAGCTTCTATCCCCAGGCCATCAGGCTGCTCAACGAACAATAAACACTATACAACAACCATCAAATGCACACAGCACACACATCCACACGCACACACTCACTTTAAACAAACAACACACTGCAGCACCCACTCTCCACACTTTAGATCACCTAAACACACTTTATATTTATTGATAAAGGATTTGCACTACAACTCGTACACCTTACTGTAAATTGTACCTAAATTGTACCTCATCCCATTTCTGCTTTGCACTATAGTATTGTATATTAGTACACTGCATAGTATATTGTATATTATATGGTAACTCAGTTACGTCTATTCTGCATCGAACATTGTACATATGTCTATACTGAACACTGTGACCTCATTTTTTACTTCTAATTTACATGCTATACTATGTTATTTCATACTTATCTTGTCTAGCACAGTCTCTGGAGCGTAACAGTAAGAAGCATTTTGTATAAAAGTATTCTGTACTTCTGTATGACAACTATTAAATAAACTTGAAACATGACCATAATACCAGACATGCTTCAAGTAGTCGCTTTACCGTACTTCTGCCTAGAACCAATGCTCTAAAGAAAACGGCAATGTATAGAGCCATAACATATTGGAACAGGATCCCATTACATATCATACGAACAGAAAACAAGGACAGTTTCAAAAAGAAACTTAAAGGAGCCATAATCCGGAAGGAAATCAATATGTCATGCATGAGTGTAGCTGCAGCCATGTTTCCAAACTTCTTCTGTTTACTTTGTGTTTTTTTTTAAAGGTATGGTGAAAAACTGACTAAATATGACTGATTTACACTGAATGTTTCATATTTGTATATGTATATCTGTCCCCTCCCCATCATATGTATATACTCTGTCAGGATCTATGGGTAACAGTACTGTATATTTGAATATTGTATATGTCACAAATGTAACAGTACTAAATACCTGTATGTCCCTATGCCATAAATGTCATGTATGTTGTGTATGTCATAAATGTCACTATGAATTGAAAATTGGGGACCCTGATGTAAACAAGACAAACGTCTTTCTCTGGTCTGCATCCCCTTAACAATTGTGTGTATTGAGCCGTACTGTATTGTACCCATTCTGCAATCTGTTAAATAAAGTTTTCATTCATTCATTCATTCATTCATTCATTCATTCATTCATTCATTCATTCATTCATTCATTCATTCATTCATTCATTCATTCATTCATTCATCCATCCATCCATTCATTCATCCATTCATTCATTCATGAGGACCCCAGGAAGAATAGTCAACCCGTTGATGATGACTAATGGGGATCCTAATAAACATAAACATAAATATAGACAATAAAATTATAGTAAAGATAGAAATAAGCAGTGTAAACAATATAATTAACTCTGAATATAAGCATATGAGCAAGTAAACAATGTAATCAAAGGTGCAGATGAGGGTCTGTATGCCCTATCAGTTATATTATACGTTACAATAAGTATGGTCAATAACACTTAAAGGGGCTATGTATTGCTATTCCTAGCACTATTTGGGCAACTTTACACAATTCCAGTGAGTCTATGTAACACATCTGTAAGGTTTATTCCAAAAATAATCATTGTTTTATATTTCTAATCAAGTACTCAAAACCAGCATTTTTCTGTCTTAGGATTTCAAGCTGTTATTGGCTTGGCTCCACCCATACTAGCAGAATGCTTTGAGTGACAGCCACCCACCAAATAGCTCCGCCCATCTCCCCGTCCTTACATCCAGGTGAAGGTCTCAGATTTCAGGTTTTTATTTCGACACGCAAAACATATACCGATTTTACTAACTAATACAACATGGCTGTACATTATGTTTGGGATCCAGAGAGCGACCCACAGTATGATTCAGAAGAAGAAGTCGAGTTGCAACAGCGAGGCTTGCAAATAGTTTCCGATTGGTACGTTTATCTTGTATGTATGTAACGTTAGTTACAACGTTAGTATAATGGCTTGCCGAAAAGAATGAGTAACGTTACTTACTTGACCAGCCAGCTTGCTTCGATAGCTTGCTATAAGTAACGTTACCTTGTTTACCTCTGACTAGTTGTGTTTGTATTGAGCAGTTTTTAATTATGACTAGCTTGCTTCAATAGTTTGCTATAACGTTACTTTATAAAGAGCAGCATACCGTTATATACAGTGTACTTCTGTCGCGTCCCAAATAGTAGGTACAACTCCTTTGTTTACCCCACCGTCGAACACACACACACTAACGTTAGATTGTACTCACCCCCCAAACAATGGTTCCCCACACACACACACGTGAACGTAGTTAGTTAGCTCACTAATTACGACATATCTACTTACTACTTCTGTCGGGTCCCGAATAGTAGGCACAACTCCTTTCTTTAGAAGAATCCAGGATGTCGCCCCAGCATCAAAAATACCTTGATTGACAACGTCTTCGGCGGAAAAATGTGCAGTACAAACCCGAGTATGAGACGTTGCGACAGAACTAGGAGGGTCCCCAAAAACAAACTTTGTCCATTGCTGGCGAAGTTCGGCATCCACGGGAAAAGCGTGCAAAGACGTATTAGTAGTACTAGCTTTACAGCCAGGAACAGAACATGTCCTGTAAGGCCTGCGGGGTTTGCTGGGTTTGCTCATCGTGGAAGATATGAAGATATGAAGATGCAAGTGACCGCACTCTCGTTTTCTCGGTACCTCTGTATTCTCGGTAGAATGGGGGCGGGCGTTAGGGGGCGGGCATTAGCTCCAACCACAGAGCCAATCGCATCACTGTGCGCTACCCAGCGGCCGTATGACGTGTATCGACGTGTATGACGCATATTGGCCGTTCAAAAAAAATATGACCTGATTTACTAGACGACGAAAGGGGCTGGGCTGAATCTGAGCAATCCGCCAATATGGTATTTAGACCCTAAAACACATTGATACAAACTCCTATTACTATAATACAATGCTAGAAACTGAAAAATGACATTTATAATACATAGCCCCTTTAAAATCGGAATATATTAGTTCTCCTGCTGCTAGCAGCGGTCCCTGTAGGGCAGTTGTAGACAGTGAAAGCACTAGGTAGGTATAAATTTAATAGGCAACAGAGTTCAGAGTCGTACAGTATGGGTAACAGAGCCTAGGGTGAAGGCAATGGAGTTAGAGTTCAGAGTTTATATGATATGGGGGGTGGCTGTCAACATGGCACAGAGTTCAGGGAGGAGGGCAAACAGTCCATGATTGGGATGAGAGGTGTCCTTGATAATGCTCATGCCTTCCTCAGACACTGTTTGTGATGGATAGACTCAATTGCAGGGAGTGATGTACTGGTGATATGTTGGGCGGTTTTCACCACCCTCCGCAGTGTTTTCCTGGTCGGAGGCATTACAGTTGCCATACCAGACTGTGATGCAGTTGGTGAGTATGCTTTCTATGGCGCACCAGTAGAAGTTCACCAAAATCTGAGGAGACAGGTGGACGTTCCTCAGTCTCCTCAGGAAGAAGAGACGCTGGTGAAACTTGATAATGGTGTTGGTGCCATGTATAGGAGTGCAGTCGTGGGTGAAGAGGGAGTAGAGAAGGGGGCTGAGCATGCAGCCTTGCGGGACACCAGGGTTCAGGGTGAGGGTGGAAGAGGTGAAATTATCTATCCTAACTGTTAGTTAGGACGTCTAGTATCCAGTTGCAGACAGAGGGGTTGATGTCGAGGTCCTGGTTCAGCACTGTAGTTTTTGGATTTGGGAGAGAGTTGTTTGTTTTCACTAATATTTTTGGACTGTTAGACATGTATGAATTCTTAAATTGGATGTACTTCCCCTTTAAGATGACATTTATGCACTCTATATTACTTGTAATTACTTTCCCCTCATTCTGTAAAAACAATTGCAAAACACAGCAACCATTTTCACAATTGTGGTTATATCAAACCTGTCTCTCCTAACACCAGAGTGCTTTGCTAGATTAGTCTTGATGAAAGACGAAGATATTTGTCCAATAGAATAGTTTTAAATTCATAAATCAAATCACAGCAGTACATGTTCACAATACTTGATACCAAATGCATAGCCTACATTCAGCTGCCTGCTAACGTTAGCTAGCTAGCTAGACTTCCCAAATTTCCCCAAGGGGATCAATAAAGGAATATCTTATCTTAGACCAGCTTTGGCAAGAGGGTCGAGGTTGCGCTAATAATCAATGTGCTTTTCCTTCAATAGTAGATACATTGTGATGTCCGATATTATCGGCCTACCGATATTATCGGCCGATATCGGCATTAAAATGTGATATCGGAAAATATCTGTATCGGTTTTGAAAAAAGAAAAAATAATAATAATATTTTTATTTATTTTTTACATTTCTATAACCTTTATTTACCCAGGCAAGCAAGTAAGAACAAATTCTGATTTTATTTATTGTCAAAAGTATGCATAATGTTGTGGTAATTCCACAACAAGAGATATGTAATGTTAATTACCTGAAATTATTCAATTTTATGGGGGGGGGGGAAACCCTGCATATATAGGTATCGGTTGATATCGGTATCGGAAATTAAGAGTTGGACAATATCTGTATATCGGTATCGGTAAAAAAGCCAATATCGAGCATCCCTAATTGTAACGTAATAACAGTGTATCATTATATTCAAGGAGGAATGATTTCTTTTTTTTGTGATAAAATCTTTTTATTTTATGTATTTCACATGTAACACATAACAAACAATAACAACAACAATAATAATTCAAAAGAGTAACAACAAAAAAGATACAACAAATTAAATTAAATAAAAAAATAAAATATCTTGAAATATTATTAAAATATACTCAGGTGTAGCTCAGCAAACCAGAACACCACGGGAGTGCCCACCCACCCCCGCCATCCAACCCCAAAAGCGGAACCCCCACAGATCACAGGCCCACCACACATAGAGCGAAACATGCCAAACCCCCACCCGCCTCAACCCCGACAGCCATGGCCCCCAGCCCATGAGAACCCTGAATCCAGAATCCCAGAGAACCAGAACATCATGCCTCATTAACATTCCGACTCCCTGAGACTCCAAACCCGGGGCCCCCAACAGCCCAAAGCCATGACCATCAAGACCACAACAACCAAGAGCCCAAAACACTCCACCCCGTGTGCAGCAAATCCATAACACACGAGATCCCTACTTCCTGAACCGAACCACTGAAATGATGGCCTCCCCCGCGATACTCCAAGCCACCAAGCCGCACCCACACATCAACAGACATAACAATGACAATGGGATCACAAACAGGGAGAATAGGAAAATAAAAAATTTATATATACATATTGTGACAGACTCAGGGGTGTTACGAGCTGTCACAAGATTGGAAATAATAAAACCCACACGGCACAAGGTAGAAGCACGTTTAACAGCAGTTGTATTACTGTTTAGGGGAAAAGGAGAGGTTAGGAGAGGTATATTTGAGAGGTATATTTGAATACCGTTTATGTCACAAATGTATCAGTACTAAATACCTATATGTCTCTATGCCATAAATGTCATGTATGTTGTGTATGTCATAAATGTCTATATGAATTGAAAATAGGGGACCCTGATGTAAACAAGACAAACGTCTTTCTCAGGTCTGCCATACTGTATTGTACCCATTCTGCAATATGTTAAATAAAGTTTTCATTCATTCATTCATTCAGGGTAATCGGCAGCCAGTCCGTTATACAAAAGAATCGTCGTGTTTCTGTTAGCGGGGTCTGGTACACAATTTATTAGACACAATTGAGCATGGAAATCATCATTATAGGTAAATTACATAATGTCCCAAGCCCCACTACACTCAGAATGTTCATAATTTTCAAAACATACAGTAATGTTTATCACATATTAATAGACTGGAAATAAATATGTAGTGTTGAAGATAGTCTTGCATCAAATAGTGAGTTCCACTGTATGCAGAGTGTTGCATGCATGTCTGCACAGTATTATACATATTTCTATAGCTGTAATATATGCTTTATGGTACTTGTATGAACACATTCCACACTCTTTTCAGTTTCAGTGCCAGGAAATATTTCTTGCAATTTGAACATAAGATAAGATAAGATAAGACGATCCTTTATTAATCCCCTTTGCGATAGTCATTGAGCAAAGTCATAAATACTAGAACACACCCAAAGGACAATAGCTTTTAAACAACAGATCAAACAGCAAAGAGGATATTACTCATCAAACAGATCAGTCAAGCGACCTTCAGATGATAAGAACCGCCAGGTTGGGTGCAGGTATCTAGTTGATCGTCATCATGGAAGTCATCTATTTTATGAGGTCAGCTTTTATGTGGTGTTACACTCTAACACAAAAAGAAGATTAATTTCTCCATCCTCTCTTACCTTTTGCTAGGCTGGTAAAGATATGCCTCCTAAAGTGTGTAAACGGAAGTACAGGAAGTACAGGCTACAGGCTTTCCGGTTTCGACAAAACAATTATAGAAACGTGTGAAGTGCACAATATTTCCTTGTTTAAACCACTTGCAACGGCTTTGCCTGAAGAATTTACTACATGACCGGGACGTTCTAGCGTTTTTGCTGACAGGATTCGGGAAAGGTTTGGTCCGTTTGGAGGCAGCTTCCAGGGGAAGTACATACACCGGAAATTCTACCCCATACACATTTTCGGCAGTAGTTCTTTACCAGGCTTTATCTCACGGAGATAAAACTGGGAACGAGGTTAACCTTTTGCTGACATCACATAAAGCTGTATTCTCATTGGTAGAGCTTTGTAAGGTCAGCTGCAACTGAGGTCAAAGTTGACATAATTTTAACTTTGAGTGCAGCACTCGGTGGCAGTGATGCTGCCTAGTTGGGCGCCACCACTATGGCCTGTTTTTAAATCTGCTCCTATGTTTTATGTTTTTTCTTTCATTTTAATTATTATTTGAATTTTTTTATTTTAAATGTTTTTTTTGTTTAAACCTTTTTATTCTTATGTTTTTATTTGGTTCATTTGAATGTTTTCATGTTTTAAACCTTTTATTTTATTTTCCTTCTGCTGCGAAGCACCTTGAATGTGCTATAATATAAATTAAATCTATTATTATTATTATTATTATTATTATTACCACTCACATGTTTACCACCACTCACATGTTTACCATCACTCACATGTTTACCACCACTCACATGTTTACCACCACTCACATGTTTACCACCACTCGCACCACTCACATGTTTACCACAACTCACATGTTTACCACCACTCACATGTTTACCACTACTCACATGTTTACCACCACTCACATGTTTACCACTACTCACATGTTTACCACCACTCACATGTTTACCACTACTCACATGTTTACCACTACTCACATGTTTACCACCACTCACATGTTTACCACTACTCACATGTTTACCACTACTCACATGTTTACCACCACTCACATGTTTACCACCACTCACATGTTTACCATCACTCACATGTTTACCACCACTCACATGTTTACCATCACTCACATGTTTACCACGCAACTCACATGTTTACCATCACTCACATGTTTACCACCACCCACATGTTTACCACCACTCACATGTTTACCACCACTCACATGTTTACCACCACTCACATGTTTACCACCACTCACATGTTTACCACCACTCACATGTTTACCATCACTCACATGTTTACCATCACTCACATGTTTACCACCACTCACATGTTTACCATCACTCACACGTTTACCATCACTCACATGTTTACCACCACTCACATGTTTACCATCACTCACATGTTTACCATCACTCACATGTTTACCACCACTCACATGTTTACCACCACTCACATGTTTACCATCACTCACATGTTTACCACCACTCACATGTTTACCACCACTCACATGTTTACCACTACTCACATGTTTACCATCACTCACATGTTTACCACCACTCACATGTTTACCACCACTCACATGTTTACCACCACTCACATGTTTACCACTACTCACACCACTCACATGTTTACCACCACTCGCATGTTTACCACAACTCACATGTTTACCACCACTCACATGTTTACCACCACTCACATGTTTACCACCACTCACACGTTTACCACCACTCACACGTTTACCACCACTCACATGTTTACCACCACTCACATGTTTACCACCACTCACATGTTTACCACCACTCACACGTTTACCACCACTCACACGTTTACCACCACTCACACGTTTACCACCACTCACATGTTTACCACTACTCACACCACTCACTGCCTAGTTGGGTGCCACATGAGTTAACACCCAGCTTCAAAGCTGCAGGCTGAATCCTCTTTCTTACCGAACGTTTGCTGAACTAGTGAACCAACACATGATACACATAGTGTGAAGAGCTAATGGAATATAACAATGGTTATGAATGTAACTCTAGTTATATGAGTTATAAATGTAACTCTGTGACCTAAAAAAAATATTTTCATTCAACTGATATAAACAAGTGGAGACACTTGGGGGTAACTCAACTTAAAGACCTTTTTCACAAAAACTGGAAATTAAAAACATTTCAGAAGCTAAGAGAAGAATATAACATTCCTAACTCAGACTTCCTAAAATATATGCAAATTCAAAGCACTTTAAGTTCACTTACTAAAGAAAACAAGTTAAGCTTTGAAATGACAGAATTGGAAGAAAAACTAACTACCTCATCCACAATTAAAGGTAAAATCAGTGAACTATATGAAATTCTAACTAATGAATGCCAAACAGTCTTCCCAGCTCTATTAAGATGCTGGGAGACGGACCTGGCAACGAAATTTGAAGAAAACAATTGGCAATTCGATCTGTGATCGAACTTTCTTTCCCTTTACAAGCAATAAGATCAAAGAAAGTAATTTCAAATGTATTCATAAATTCTACCTTACTCCTGTAAAAATGCACAAAATTTCGAAAGAAAACTCACCAAATTGCCCAAGATGTAAAATTAAAGAAGGAACATTTCTGCATATGTTCTGGCAATGTAGCAAATTGAAGCATTTCTGGAACAAGATTCGCTGGAATTTGAGTTATCACCACGTGTCTATCTATTAAATAATATAACAAACTGCCACTTAGACCAAAAGAAATGCAGACTGTTGGTATACATAACATATTTTGCAAAGAAATGTATACTTGAAAATGAAATTTCACCAACATTCAATATGTTCATAGAACAAATATCTCAGTTTTTTCCCTTAGAAAAGATAACGCTTGAAAAGCACAACCAGGCGGGTCACTTATTTCAAGAACTTTGGAATCCATTCTATACTCAACTGGAAACTCATAATGTAGTCCTATAAATGTGTCATATCTAATATAACAGACGTGGAGTTTTAGCAGATTAGATTAGCTGATCTGTTGAGGCTCTTTGTCTGCGTGTAAGTGCCTGGTTGCCTGCGCATGGCTGTCAAACCCTGCCCCCACGGGGTCGGGTCTGGGAACGAGAGCTGAACACGCAGCGGCCCGGACCCTTCCCTGTCGGAGTAGCCATCGATAAGCGGGTGTGAGCAACTGGGTGCTATAAACTGTCACTGTTTACAATACCGACATTTGCACTTTTATTCCTTATTACTTATGATTTATCTACTGTCCCTTTATTTTATTTTATTATTATTATTATTATTTTTTGTTTATTTGTTTATTTGTGTGTGTGTGTGCCTGTACGTGGGCAAGTGTGCGTGTGTGTGTGTGTGTGTGTGTATGCCTGTATGCGTGTATGTGCGCGTGTACGTGTGTGTATGTCCCAGTGTGTGTGAGTGTGAGTGAGAGATGGGAGAATGGATTGAGTGGGGAGCACAAGGAAAATTGTTAAAGATTGTTGAGAGTGACACTGAACATTCTGTAGATCTGTCGATTGAATGTGAAATCTCATGAAAAATAAAAAGATTTAAAACATAAATGTAACTCTAGTTATATGAGTTAGAAATTTTACTTTATTTATATGAGTTAGAAATGTAACTCTAGTGGGCGGCCGGGTGGCGCAGCGGACTAAGCGTCTGCCCACCACCACAGAGACAGTGGGATCAAATCCAGCTGTGGTGCTTCCGGGTTGGCCGACCGTCCATACTAACACAATTGGCAGTGTTAGAGGGTGGGAAAAACCCGGCGAGGGTGGGTCCTGGTCGTTGTAAACAGCGACTCCTACAGTTCGGTCGGGGCGCCTGCACAGCGAGGGAAAGACCTGGGGGAGGTAGTGTGATCCTTCCACACGTTACACTCTCCCAGTGAGAGTCCGCGCTGCCAGGTGAAAAGAAATGGTTGATTGGCTACACATGTGTCGGAGGAAGCCATGTGATAGCCTCCACTCTCCCAGACCGACTGTAGGGGGTAGGTGCGCAGCGACCAGGAAGGGGATTGGGAATTGGCATAACGACTAAAATTGGGATGGGAGAAAAACGGAAAAAGGAGGGGGGAAAAGATTTAGTTATATGAGTTAGACATGTAATGTAACTCTAGTTATGAGTTAGCACCCAGCTTCAAAGCTGCAGGCTGCCGAATCCTCTTTCTTACCTAACATTTGCTGAACTAAAGATTTTTGTCCTACGATTGTGTCAAAATAAAGTATTCAATCAATCAAAAAAAGCTTTATATAGCCACGGGGGCGTGGTTTAGTAAAGTCTTACTGCACCACCCTAGTTGTGATTGGCTGACTGAATAGGTAGACAATATATTCAGAATCAATTGCTGGTCGGGATAGTACTCATAAAGCGTTGAAGCTGCATGCTAACTCATATAAATGAATGGTAAATGGATTGCATTTATAAGTAAGTATTCTTATATATAAGAACTTTTATCCAAAGTGCTTTACAACTGAAATTCCAGAAACAATTAATTGTTTTAATACATTGATTATACAGTGTCATTGTACAGTATGTCTTGTCTTGGCCAGCTTGATGGCCAAATTTCCCTCAGGATGAATAATGTATTTCTATTCTATTCTATTCTATTTGTGAAAAGAAACATAAATAAATGATTAAAACCCTCAAGAACATAAGCCTTGATTCCGGTCCAACGTTGAGTTCAAAGCAACATGAGATGCTGGAAAATGGGGGACCCTGATGTAAACAAGACGAAAGTCTTTCTCTGGTTTGCATCCCCTTAACAATTGTGTGTATTGAGCTGTACTGTATTGTACCCATTCTGCAATCTGTTAATAAAATTTTCAATCAATCAATCAATGCTTCTCCTTCCAGAGCGATCCATCCCATCTTAAAAAAAAAACAGGAAGGGGGTTTGTGTGTGTGTGGGTGGGGCGGCGGGGGGGGGGGGGTTACAGATGTAGGAGGAGGCTTCTGAGCACACTGACAGCTGTGAGGGACGGAGGTCTCAAAGCAGGAAATGACTCGACCTTCCTCGTGGGAGGTTGGCCCAGTGCACCCACCCCTGCAACAACAACCCCCTCAGCCCCTATACGACAGCTCCGCGGCTCTCTGTTAACACCCACAGGGGGGTGCACAAAGCAGCAACACTGTAGCAGGGACCTGACCAAGCTGTTGCATAATATAGGACCATGTTGTACCTTACAACACAAATTGTATCACTCCATCTTGTCTATACATTTAATAATTTAATCTACAACCCAAGTCAGAATTACTATATATTTTGTATATTAAGTGTGTTACTTTTCTACCCATAATATGTACTTATTACTCGCAGTGTATATTTGGTACCTCTTATGTGCTTCCATGTACTAATTCAAAGCATACAGTATGTGTATGTACTGTATGTATGATAGTCATTGATAGTTTCAATTCAACACAACTTTAGTATACTTTCTGAATACAAACAAAGTATACCAAGTAAGTATACTTTCAGAAAATATATTTAAGTATGGATTTCTTTTCACTTGGGTCCCACATGGAGCATAAATATGGAGCAACTAGGGAGTCAGCAGCTTCTTTGTTATGTTAAGGAGTGTTTGCAGTGTTCCTTGGTGCCATACAGTACAGTGCCCCACACAAACCTTAGCATCAGTCTCGCTAGGAGGGTGTTGAGGTGTAGTTTTAATATCTGATCTGTCATTTCCTTTATTCATCTGCCCCCCATCTTAAAGGGTAAGTCCAGAATGTAGTTGATGATGTAGTAGAAGGGTAGAGTCCTTTCTCAGGACAATCCATGCTGTTCTTCATACTGGATGCCCAGCTCCTCCTCAGTTAGCCACAAAACTAATGTAAAGTGAATGGGGCCACTGTACAGTCTGATCTCCTCCCCAGCCTGGTCTCCTCACCCCAGCCTGGTCTCCTCACCCCAGCCTGGTCTCCTCGCCCCAGCCTGGTCTCCTCGCCCCAGCCTGGTCTCCTCGCCCCAGCCTGGTCTCCTCACCCCAGCCTGGTCTCCTCTCCAGGCTTGTATTTTAAATTCAGGGCTTGTACAGACTGAAGTGTGGCCCCATTAACTGGACCAGGCTGGGGCGAGGAGACCAGGCTGGGGCGAGGAGACCAGGCTGGGGCGAGGAGACCAGGCTGGGGCGTCGTGGGGCGAGGAGACCAGGCTGGGGCGAGGAGACAAGGCTCGGGTGAGGAGACCAGGCTGGGGTGAGGAGACCAGACTGGGGCGAGGAGACCAGGCTGGGGTGAGGAGATCAGGCTGGGGTGAGGAGACCAGGCTGGGGTGAGGAGACCAGGCTGGGGAGGAGACCAGACTGGGTTGAGGCTGGGGCGAGGAGACCAGACTGGGGCGAGGAGACCAGACTGGGGCGAGGAGACCAGACTGGGGCGAGGAGACCAGACTGGGTTGAGGCTGGGGCGAGGAGACCAGGCTGGGGCGAGGAGACCAGACTGGGTTGAGGCTGGGGCGAGGAGACCAGGCTGGGGCGAGGAGACCAGACTGGGTTGAGGCTGGGGCGAGGAGACCAGACTGGGGCGAGGAGACCAGACTGGGTTGAGGCTGGGGCGAGGAGACCAGGCTGGGGCGAGGAGACCAGACTGGGTTGAGGCTGGGGTGAGGAGACCAGGCTGGGGCGAGGAGACCAGACTGGGTTGAGGCTGGGGCGAGGAGACCGGGCTGGGGTGAGGAGACCAGGCTGGGGTGAGGAGACCAGGCTGGGGTGAGGAGACCAGACTGGGGCGAGGAGACCAGACTGGGGTGAGGAGACCAGGCTGGGGTGAGGAGACCAGGCTGGGGTGAGGAGACCAGGCTGGGGTGAGGAGACCAGGCTGGGGCGAGGAGACCAGGCTGGGGTGAGGAGACCAGGCTCGGGTGAGGAGACCAGGCTGGGGCGAGGAGACCAGGCTCGGGTGAGGAGACCAGGCTGGGAGTGAGGAGACCAGGCTGGGGCAAGAGGATACAATCCTTTTCGTATAACTATAACCACGTGATTATTTTGGTTCATGAATTTGTATTTTTATATAACATTTTAAAAGGATAATACCTGTGTTATTTTTCAGATCCATCCACGATTTGACGTATTTCTGAATGCAACAATGTACTCGATCCCAACAACTATAGAACCCTTTCAATCATTTGTTCAACAGCTAAAGTTTTTGAAATTATGTGTTATGTTGTAGTTATTGTAGTTGTTACTGTTGTGTTTTCTGTGTTCGTTTTGTTTAGTTCTTTGTTTTGTTCATTTGTCTGATTGATGTTGTCTGAACTGTCTGTAAAATATCTTGTTGTAAATGTATGATTATTTTGTAATCTGGGACCTCCTTGAAAACTAGATGGTTCATCTCAAGGGGTTATTCCTAATAAAGAATTTCAACACAACAGACCTTGACATTTGATTGACATCCTAAAGTACCCACTCATTTATAAATCTTATAAAGATGGGGGAGTGTTCGCCCCTGAGTGCAGAGTGCTCTCGTAATTAGGTACTTTTTCCAGAAAGAGAAAACAGTGGTTATAATATGCCGTCTAATATCTATTGGATATGCTCCTTGCACCTATTGCTGCTCACTGAAAGAATTTGACTCAATGCACATATCACTGACCAGGGCCACGCCCCCACCTGCAGCATATAAACGGCTGCTGCCCAGCACTCACCCTTCCCACTTCTTTCACACAGTAAGGATTGCTCGCATCTTCACACAATGAAGAATCGTCTCCTTGCCTCTTCATGGACAAGATTCCAGCACCACAACGGTATTTTTCAAGACCAACCCAGGTAAGATCTGCCGACGTTCACCGCTCCAGTTGTGGAGTGAAGGAAGATGGCCAAGCTGAAGGAGAGCACCAGTGAGATGCTAAGGCTCCGTCATTCTTGGATTCCCTGTTCTGCCACTTCCATTGCCACTGCCTTCCCTGTGATATTTCCTGATGTTGGCGTGAGAAAATTATGTGGTCTCCAATGGCGATTTCAAGGGCGTTGTTCCTGGCCACCAACTCATTGAGTCATCACTCCCACCTGTCTGTTCTGGGCCACCTACAGGATGAAGATCTCCACTCCACTCTGAACCAGTGACATCTTCCAGGGCCTGAGAACCTGGAAAGTGCTGATGAAGTAGAGTATGAGTACTGTACTGCTTCACTGATGAGGAGCTGCTCTGTCCTCTCACCTCCTAAGACGGCAAGACATTGCTAGTTGACTTTCACCTCTGGGAATTAAACTTTATCCTTCCTATGGCTCTAGCTGTTTAAGCTAGCAGGCAATCCAGTCACTTCGGCTCACTAGACGCACGCTAAGGATTGGATTTATTTCTGCTCTTTTTGGGGAAATCACAAGCCAAGTAGGGTCGCAAACTCTGGCCATGTCCCAATAGTTGTGGTTATGCCATTGAAAAGAAAGACACCCACACTGCGTACATCACCTGCCTCGTACATCAACCTGCTAGGCTGGCTCTGTCGAAACCTGGCTTGTGCCCCCATTGCACTTGTCTCTCTCAACATGACTTTGCAGGGTAGAATGGATGTTCTATGCACCCCTTTTGATCTCCATAACCAACAGCATTCAGAACCTCTTCTTTCCAAGGGTATGAACTAAGGAGAGGACTGGGGCTCTATTACCTCCCTCCTACCCATTCAGCAGCTAAACAGTCTCTCCCAGTGTTTAGCGACTGTTTTGATGACATCAAGAAAACATGGTAGCACCCGTTTTCAGCCAGAGTTCAGCTTGGAGGCTTTAATTCCCTCATGGAAATGGATCAGGCTGAAGAGATGAGCTGGGTCTCAACTGCTTCAAAGTTAACGGCCAACCTATTTGACACCTGACACGAATGCAGGGTTTTGATTGATTGATTGATTGAAAACTTTATTAACAGATTGCAGAATGGGTACAATACAGTACAGCTCAATACACACAATTGTTAAGGGGATGCAGACCAGAGAAAGACTTTCGTCTTGTTTACATCAGGGTCCCCCATTTTCAATTAATCAGGACATATATGACATACATGACATACAGATATACAGTACTGCTACATCTATACATTTATGACAACAACATTGTGATACAAAAAGAGTCCAGAAAAGAGTATATACATTTGACGTAAAAACTGTACATTGGGGGAGGTTGGGTCGGTGGGGTGGGTGGGGGGGGGGGGCTGTACATTGGAGGTGGTTCGGTGAGTGGAGTGGGGGGGGGGGGGGGGGGGGGGGGTTGGGCAGGAGGGGTGGGGGGGGAACACTGTACAACTGTACAAGCAAAACTGTACATTGGAATATTGACAACCATACTTGGTCATTTACTGTACATTGGAGGGGGTTGGGTTAGGACATTTACATGGGCCAGTTTCGAATTGCAGTCTCCCGTAGGCGTTCCACATTGATGTGGCATAATTGCTAAACGTTTAGTCCCTTGTTTGAGCCGAATCTGGGTTTAACATGATTTGTGGAGCTCCCTCTGGTGTTGTGATCGTGGTATTCACTGACCTTTGGGAAGTATTTTGACATGTACATGGGTACCTTGGTCGTGTAGTGTATCTTGTAGACCAGGCCCATTGCAAGTTGCTGTACTCTGTCGTCTACTCTAAGCCATCCTAGGTTGTCAAAGTGGGCAGGGGTGAGGTGGGTTCTAGGAGTAAGGTCAAGCAGTAGTCCGACCAGTTTGTTTTGAGATGTTTGTAATTTTGTTTTAGCGCCTTTGAGGTGCTTTGGTACCATGAGGTGCAAGCATAGTCATAGTACCCTTGTATGAGTGCTCCTGCCAGAGTCCTCAGGGTGTTCTTGTTTACCAGAGAGGAGATCCGGTACAAGAATCTGTTTGCCTTGGTTCCCTCACTTCCCCATAATTCTATTAAATTCAGACTGTTACAGATTTAAATAGGGAGTTTTGTAATCACGTTTTATACTGCCCAGAGTTTAGTGGGGTATTGTTTTTTTAGTGAGCTGAAGATCATTCCACAAAGCTTGGGCACTGAAACAAACGGCTGACTATCCAGCTCAGTCTGCATCACCTCAAAAGCCCTGTTGTTTTTTGAAAAACTGGGCTTTTGCTGTGATGAAATCACTACGCCCAGGCAGCAGTGGTTCGGCAAAAAAAAATTCTAAGTATATACATGTATCTGCTTAGAAAACGAAAATGTCTAATTATTTATTTGTATTTCTCCACGTGGTAAATACACAGGTCATAACATGTTTACAGGAATGTTTTGGAGTTGTATTTGGAGTGTATTTTGTGACTGTAGGGAACTAGGCTACACTGGCACACCTACTTCCAGTGAATGACGCTAAGCTAGTGAGGCTATCCCCTAAGCCTAATGCATGCACAGAGAAGAAAAGGGTATGTATCTGTTTGTCTAACTCCAGGGTAGATGGCAATTAAGCAAATTTCCCAAAAAGTTAGCGTGTTCCTTTAAGCATCAGCCAGTCAGCTGAGTGTGTCTGATAGGGTCCATAGTTCCAATCTAGCAACATTGTGATAATTTCCCAGCAATGGCCTTAAAGATAAACAGATACTAATGTTTATTTTCGCCTTTCTGCCAGAGAAGACCTGCCCATGGTGGTGTCTGTAGTTAACCCTCTCCTCTCCTTCACATTATTCATGGTGGTGTCTGTAGTTAACCCTCTCCTCTCCTTCACATTATTCATGGTGGTGTCTGTAGTTAACCCTCTCCTCTTCTTCACATTATTCATGGTGGTGTCTGTAGTTAACCCTCTCCTCTCCTTCACATTATTCATGGTGGTGTCTGTAGTTAACCCTCTGCTCTCCTCCACATTATTCATGGTGGTGTCTGTAGTTAACCCTCTCCTCTTCTCCACATTATTCATGGTGGTGTCTGTAGTTAACCCTCTGCTCTCCTCCACATTATTCATGGTGGTGTCTGTAGTTAACCCTCTGCTCTCCTCCACATTATTCATGGTGGTGTCTGTAGTTAACCCTCTCCTCTCCTCCACATTATTCATGGTGGTGTCTGTAGTTAACCCTCTCCTCTCCTCCACATTATTCATGGTGGTGTCTGTAGTTAACCCTCTGCTCTCCTCCACATTATTCATGGTGGTGTCTGTAGTTAACCCTCTCCTCTCCTCCACATTATTCATGGTGGTGTCTGTAGTTAACCCTCTGCTCTCCTCCACATTATTCATGGTGGTGTTTGTAGTTAACCCTCTCCTCTCCTTCACATTATTCATGGTGGTGTTTGTAGTTAACCCTCTCCTCTCCTCCACATTATTCATGGTGGTGTCTGTAGTTAACCCTCTCCTCCACATTATTCATGGTGTGTCTGTAGTTAACCCTCTCCTTAATAATAATAATAATAATAATAATAATAATAATAATAATAATAATAATAATAATAATAATACATTTTATTTAAAGGCGCCTTTCTGAGCACCCAAGGTCGCTGTACAGGGTTAAAAACAAATACAATTTCACACAGTAAAAACACAGTATTACAGAGTTACATAGGGGAGCAGTTATAATAAACTTAAAATTAAAGTGAATATGCCAGAATGAACAGATGTGTTTTGAGACGGGGAAAAAAGGTGGGGAGGTTGTCTATTGCACTATTCACATTATTCATGGTGGTGTCTAGGGATGCTCGATATTGGCTTTTTTACCGATACCGATATTCCGATATTGTCCAACTCTTAATTTCGATACCAATACCGATACCGATATCAACCGATACCGATATATGCAGGGTTTCCCCCCAAAAAAACTGAATAATTTCAGGTAATTAATAATTTCACTGGATGCATTCAAAAGGCTTTCTAAATGTAAGCATTATCTGTGCAAAATATGATAATTAAAAAAGTAAAAATTAACATTACATCTTGTTGTTGAATTAAACCAACATGCATACTTTTGACAATAAATAAAATAAGAATTGGTTCTTACTTGCTTGCCTGGGTAAATAAAGGTTAAATAAATGTACATTTTTTTTTCTTTTTTTTTTTCTTCGATACCGATATTTTCCGATATCACATTTTACTGCCGATATCGGCCGATAATATCGGTCGGCCGATAATATCGGACATCCCTAGTGGTGTCTGTAGTTAACCCTCTCCTTCACATTATTCATGGTGGTGTCTGTAGTTAACCCTCTCCTTCACATTATTCATGGTGGTGTCTGTAGTTAACCCTCTCCTCCACATTAATCATGGTGGTGTCTGCACAGTCAGCATAGTTGGATATATCACAGTTTGTTTTCCCTCCCTCACAAGAAGCCATTCATTCTTGTTCAGTATGAAAATCAGGCAGACTTACATTTACATTTTACATTTAGTCATTTAGCTGACGCTTTTATCCAAAGCGACTTACAAGTTCTATACGACAAGTCATCAGGAAGGGTATCTATCAGCTGAGTAAAAATGTTCATCAAAGTGTTGCGTGTTACAGTGTAGGTTAGTTTATTAGTGCATGACAGTAAGGTTAGCTAGGGTTAGATTTTTTATTTTTTTTATATTATTATGTCAGATAATGGTTAAAGAAGTGCGTCTTAAGTCGACGGCGGAAGATTGGACTTGAACATTGCCAGTTTTTACTGCCCATGACAGTAAACGTGACGTTGTCATTTGGTTTCGTCAAAGTTTCTCCATTTGATCTTTATTTTGTTCTCAAGACTTGAGACTCAAGTTGAGCCTGCTCATATCAGCTTGCTAGCATTGAGAGAGCTCTTTGAAGACCCATCCTATAGGCTATAAAACATTTCACCTCACAGATTTAGTCTAAGGCGTGAGGTCTCAACAGTAAGGTTAAGGTGAAGGTAAGGATTAGGTTCATAAATAACTTGTAGCTCGGCCAAGTGGATGAGCTCCCACTATGTGCTGCGTCATCCAGTACACAATACAGAATAAGTAGGAATCTTGGCAGAGGGGTATCTTTGACTAATAAGCAGTTTACTATGCTGTTGATAAAATACAGATGTGAGCTGTTTGTTACTCGTCATAGAAAGAATGTTAAATAGTCTAGACTCTAGAGGGGGGGGGGAGACTTACAGTATGTAATAGATTGATACAGTATAACAGATGTGCTGTATGAAGTATCTATTTTTTTTATCCACTTTTTCTCCTCCTTTTTCTGTGTTTTTGTCCCATCCCAATTTAGTCATGCCAATTCCCCCCTCCCCTGTTCATTGCTCGCATGTGCCCCCCACTGGTCGGTCGTAGGGAGGGTTGAAGAATCTATCGCATGTCCCCTCCGATACATGCGGAGTCAGCCAGCCACATCTTTTCACCTGCCAGCGCAGACTCTCATTGGCAAGGTGTAACGTGTGGGAGGCTCACACTACCCTCGCCATCTCCTGTCCTTGCTGTGCAGGCGCCCCGACCAACCTGTAGGAGTCGCTGTTTACAATGACCAGATTACCACCCATCGACTTCCCTCCCGCTGACTCTGCTAATTGAGTCAGTATGATGGCCGACCCAAGCCGGAGGCAACGCTGATAGCCGGATTCAATACCGGTGTCTCTCGCGTTGGTGATGAGCGCTTAGACCGCTGCACCACCCAGCCACCCCCTGTATGAAGTATCTATTTTACAGTTTTACAATTGTTATTTTTTACAGTATAAAAGTATAAAGGTAATATAAATGTATTATATAATTTTTATTTATTCATACATGGAATTGTTACAGTCCAACAGTACATAGTTCATAAAATAGATGCATCATACAGCACATCTGTTATACTGTATCAATCTAATACACAAGCCCCCCCCCCCCAGACTATTTAACATTCTTTCTATAACGAGTAACAAACAGCTCACGACTGTCTACTTGCAACCCTAGAGGGCATTTCCTGTGTGTACTATTATGACAGAAGACCAACCGTTCGTTTATTTCGGGGGCTGCTGTGGGATTAAACAGAGTGTGAACTCTTCCAAGACTACATTCTCAGGCAGCAGAGGGTTTCTTTTGTCCTCCTTGTTTGCTTCATGTGCAGAGTGTGAGGAGTGGAAATGACAAACACAGATAATAAACATAGAAGCAGCGGGGTTTAAACACAAGCACACACGTCCTCATTCACCAGGACGGAGGCAGAAATCCTGTGGGCTGCCAAATCGTGTACTTGTTATGTTCACTCAGTCATTCATGTACTGTAGTTGTGCCAAAGGCCACCCACACTTTTCCCTCCCCACTCACTTGAGTCTACACACACTGTCACACAGTGCTGTGTACCGCTCTCCTCCAGTATCACGACGCGGATGACATCAGGGGGCATTCTGGCAATCATTTAGGCCTGGTTGGTTAGCACTACAGTACTTTGCCTCGTGCAAAAGCTAACCTTGGAAAACTGGTTGACTGGCAACATCAAACAAAACTCACTTTTTCGTTGTCTAGATAAGAACACTTGTCTGCAGGGAGTTGTGTAAATGCGGGAATTACAGTAAGTGGAGTTACAGCCTTGAACTAGTCATGTTTCTTTCAAAGGTTCCATTTTTTCCATCAACGTCATAAGTCTTGCTTCTACCGCTCACGCATCTTTTGAGTTGAAATCCTTACCCAGCTCTCAAAACATGAAACAGGCACATAATTTAGTAGCGTCTCCACAGTTCTCTGCTGCAGGGAGCATTAGAGCTGCGGGTCAGGTTGTTTAATGACCTTACATACCTGGTAAGACACTCTGCTGTCTTTACATGGGAGATACTCATACATTCTGGAGGAAAGCACTTGCCTATAGGTGAGGGTAACGGAGTGAATCCGACGTCGTTTCATTTCAGAATTCCGAGAATTCCGTTGTCAAAACGTCATCATTGCAGTAAAAGGGTCTAGACGTTTGCATCCTTTGAGTGAGGTTAAAGGTAGAGTCTGTAATGTTGTCAAACAGCGACTTCTAGGCAAAAGAACCCTGCTCATTATTGCACTTTGTTTACATGTTTTGTTTTGGTCTAATGTGTGGGTTGGAGTTGAGTGTGGATAGGGGAGCAGTTGTTACTGCTGGCCACACTTATAATAAGTTAGGAAACTCCAACCCACAACACAACTCCGACCAAAACAAAAAATGTAAACAAAGTGCCAAGCAGTGCTCTTTTGCCTAGAGGTTGCTGTTTGATTACATTTACCGTAATGGAGACATCCATTGTGTAATAAGCTCTTTTGGTTTTATTAAACTGGTTTCTTTTGGTTTTAGTAAACTGGTCTCTTTTGGTTTTAGTAAACTGGTATTTTTTTGTTTGAATAAACTGGTCTCTTTTGGTTTTGGTAAACTGGTCTCTTTTGGTTTTAGTAATCTGGTATCCTTTGGTTTTTAGTAAACTGGTCTCCTTTTGTATTAGTAAACAGGTTTCTTTTGGTTTTAGTAAAGTGGTCTCTTTTGGTTTTAGTAAACTGGTCTCTTTTGGTTTGAGTAAACCGATATTTTTTTGTTTTAATAAACTGGTCTCTTGGTTTTAGTAAACTAGTCTCTTTTGGTTTTAGTAAGCTGGTCTGTTTTGGTTTTAGTAAACTGGTCTCCTTTGGTTTTAGTAATCTGGTCTCGTTTGGTTTTAGTAAACTGGTCTCTTGGTTTTAATAAACTGGTCTCTTTTGGTTTTAGTAAACTGGTCTCTTTTGGTTTTAGTAAACTGGTATTTTTTGGTTTTAACCTCTTAACCTGCGCCCCCAAAAGTGGCCATTTTAGTTTTCGTTTTTGAGGACTGCATACTTTTTTTGCAAACCAAAATACTATACTTTATACTTATAGCACATGCATGAGCCTGGTCTCTTTTGAAAGATAACATTCTGAAGTTTATGATACAATAAAGAAAGATCACTTTTAGTGCTAATGAAATAGAGTAACGTAGGTCTGAACTTGAGTTGTAGAAAAACTTGTTACTCAAGTTTTTCTGTAGTAGTTAGTAGTCCAGAGGTAGTATTTCCCCAGAAGGTGGTATGGATTAAGATCCATAGCCTCAAGCCTTATGTAGTACATGTCCAAATTTCATAAAGATCCATTCAGAAATGAGTGATTAGGAGTGATTTTGGTAAACTGTGTACAATGAAAAACTCAGTTTTCTCATAGGCTTCAATTCATTCAGCTGTTTTTCTCTTCCTGTTTTCGCTCGTTCGTTTTTCACCTAGATCCCTGATTCATACATCCCCACGTGGGGTATCATTGGAAAGCCACCCTCATTGGCTACAACCCTCCACAATCATTTTCGAGATTGCCAAATGATTGACGGAAATAGAGCCCCAAGAGTCGGGAGTGGTATTTTGCGCAATACCGTATACTTTGCACAAGCCTCAAATACCGGCATGTAACTCGAGAACCGCTGAACGGATTTTGTCACGTGAAAGGGCTATCGACGGGCAACAAATAAGTCTTCAATTCGATATATATATATTGTATTACAAAATATGCACACCCGAGCCACTAGTGGTCGCCAAAGTGCCAGTGGGCAAATCGTCCTAAAAAGGGCCCACATGCATGTTAAGAGTTAATAAACTGAGAGTTTTGGTAAACTGGTCTCTTTTGGTTTTAGTAAACTGCAATTTTTTGGTTTTAGTAATCTGGTCACTTTTGGTTTTAGTAAAATGGTCGCTTTTGGTTTTAGTAAATTGGTCTCTCTTTTGGTTTTAGTAAACTGGCCAACCAGAACTTATATTCCTGCTCCTCCAATAACAACAGGTAATACAAGTGTTACTAAAAGTTTTTTTTACAATGATATCACAAGGTAGTGTTTGAGCAGATTACTTTTAAATGATTCGCTTCTGCATTTAGGTTGTTTGCCCCAAGTTGCCAACAGCAAGTCTACAATACAATAGAATATCCAATACTCCTGCACATACTATATACATTATTCTATAATATATCTGTAACATACTCTTACCTTGCAAGAGACAGAACATTTACTGAAATGCTTGGTTCTTCTTCTTGGTGGTATTTATTCATTTGTAGGTCTTATTTAGGTTTATTATGTAGGTAGGTTTATTTATTATGGGAAATTTCATTCTGTGCTCCTCAATTTGGCTTCTTGCTATGTTGGTTGTTATGTGTTATGTTTGTCCCATGTTCTTGCCATACTCACCTCGAGTTGGCATGTTGCGATTGCGCAACTGTGGTTGTTGTGTTTTTCCATGTTAATAAGTACCCTCCGTGTTGTGTCCACTTCTTATTGTTAGATCACCTGATTAACAATTGACGGATATAACATTGGTAATATGATCATTTGAGTTAATTCTACTGTTGTACTTGTAAGTCATCAATAAGAGGGTAGACCTTCTACATTCAGATTGTGACTTCAGGTTGTGATTTCAGCTTGTCACTTCAAGTTGTGACTTCAGCTTCATTTTTTCAAACCTTTATTTCAACTCGTAAGACACTGAGGTTACCCTAATTTACAGTGACGACAAACTTACAAAACAAGACACAGTTTATCAGCAATTTCATATAGACACAATAAAAAAATAAACAATAAAAAGCTAAGACACACAGTGGTTGGAGATCATACTTTTTTAAGTGCAGCAAAAGAAGGAAGAACCTTCATCTTCAGAGTCAGTTGGAGGGCATTCCAGAATTTCCAGGTGTTGGAAGCATTAAAGGAAAAAGGTTTTTCCTAGTTCAGAGCAAACTTGAGGAACCCTAAGAACCAACCAGTCATTTGAAAGTGTAGAATAGGAAGATTCCATTCCAACAGTGTTGTGATGTAAGGGGGGAGTTTACCAACAAGGGCGTTGAAAATAAACAAATACCAATGATAGCTATGCCTTTCAACCAGAGAAGGCCATCCAACCTTTTCATAAATGACTCAATGGTAAGAAAACAGCTTCAATAATCCTATTTCTACTAATCACAGGAAAGCTGGATCTATTTCTGTACAGGAAGCCAATTTTCTGTTGCAACTTGGAAGCAAAATATCCACATTCAAGATTTCAAGATTCAAGAGGTTTATTTGTCACATACATACCAGGGCATACAGTGAAATGCGGGTGGCCATGCCCGCTTTGATTGTGCAATAATACTAATAATAAAATAGACATAATAAACAGGTAATAAAATAGACATAAAATAGGCATGATAAAATAGACATGCTAAAGTCCTGAGTGCAATACAATGTTAGCTACGGATTTAAGACACTGGGTCCTATGTCTACACAACTATACAATATACAGTTTTACTCTATATCCTTATGCTATCTAAACTATATCTAAACTATACTATACAAGAACCACATCGGTTATCTTTAAAGTGACCTTTATTTTCCTCGTTCCTTTAAAGTGTCCTTTCCATTTTGTTTAAAGTGACCGTTTGTGTGTGAGCGAATGCAGCATGTGTGTTGTGTGTGCTTGTGTGTACTTGTGTGTGGAGAGTTCAGTGTTCAGTGTTCTGATGGCCTGAGGGAAGAAGTTGAGCCGTATTTTAATTTTTATTTATCCTTTATTTATCCAGGAATGTCCCATTGAGATACAAGATCTCTTCTTCCAGGGAGTCCTGGCCGTAGTCTCTCTGTTCTTGTTGCGTGTGTGCGTAGGTCGCTTGCCTGACCGCAGCAGCTTGAACAGGCTGTTGTTGGGGTGGTGGGGGTCTTTCATTATTCTGCAGGCTCTGGATTTGCACCTCCTGTTATATAAGTCCTGCAGGGGTGGTAGTGCAATACCCGTAGTATGCTCTGCTGAGTGCACCACTCTCTGTAGGGCCTTCCTGTCCTGGGCTGTGCTGTTTCCAAACCAGGCAGTGATGTTTCCAGTCAGAATGCTCTCTACAGCCCCGGAATAGAAGGAGTGGAGTATCTTCCCCGATACTCTGAACTTCCTTAACTGTCTCAGGTGATAGAGGCGCTGTTTAGCCTTTTTTACCACAAAGTCTATGTGTGTTGTCCATGTCAGGTCCTCTGTGATGTGGACTCCCAGATACTTAAACCTGCTCACCCTGTCCACGGTCACCCCATTTATCCACAGTGGCGTGTGTGTCCTCTGCTGTATTCTCCTGAAATCCACGATCAGCTCCTTGGTTTTACCAATGTTCAGGAGTAGGCTGTTATCCCGGCACCAGCGTGCCAGTACATCAACCTCCTCCCGGTAGGCCTTCTCGTCGTTGTTAGAGATCACATGGAACTTAAATTAAATGATCTCATCAAGCCACAAGCCAATATATTTATACTCAGTGACTCTCTTAATGTTAGAACCGCTTACGATAGATCATCATAATCAACATTTCTTTAGTTTTACTATAGCATTGAGGACTAATTTAAAATTGATAAAAGCTTCCTGAAGAACATTCAAAGAAAGCTCCATGTTCTCAGTGGCCAGCTGAACAGTGTCAGTGATACAGTACACAATAGTATCGTCCGCATACAAATGGGCATGACAGTCATTCAAAGAAGAAACAATATCATTAATATAAATTGTGACAGGGCCCAACACTGAACCTTGCGGCACACCTTTAGACAATAATTCAGATTGAGCAGCACCCGATTTCACACACTGACATCTATTCTAGAATATAGATAATCCTGAAACCAATCACATGCACCACTATCCAGACCAATACTAACCTTTTTAAGAGCAGATGATGATCAACTGTATTAATTAAAGGCTTTTGACAGATCTATAAAGAGAGCAGCACAGTGTTTCCTATTATCTAAAGCCGAAATTATGTCATTAGTAATCTATGTGGTGGCTGAAATTGTGCTGTGATTGGCTCTGAATCCAGATTGATGTGGACTTAGTAGTGATTTGATTTGAGAGAAAACAAATGTGTTGATTGTTTACATTACATTTACATTTTGTCATTTAGCTGACGCTTTTATCCAAAGCGACTTACAGGTTCTATACGACAAGTCAGCAGGAAGGGTACGACTCTTACAACTGAACTGAGTAACAATGTTCACCAAACAGTGCTGAAACGTGGGTGCTGCAGTGATGAGTAGTAGTAAAGACATATAGTATAGTAGGACGGTTCTTTTTTTTTTACCTTTATTTAGCCAGATAAAACATTAAGAACAGGTTTCTTATTTACAATGTCGATCTGGTCCAAGAGGCCCCAACAGGAGTACAAATATACATACATTACATACATAAATAACTAAATAAAAACAGTTAAGAATCATATACACACAAGCAAATAACAAACAAACACATGCACATGTACAAAAGAAATAAACAGGGGAGGATTAGAGGGGGGGGTGAACGTGTGTGTGTGTGTGTGTGTGTGTGTGTGTGTGTGTGTGTGTGTGTGTGTGTGTGTGTGTGTGTGTGTGTGTGCGTGTGTGTGTGTGTGTGTGTGTGTGTGTGTGTGTGTGTGTGTGTGTGTGTGTGTGTGTGTGTGTGTGTGACAAAGTGATTTTGTCAAATAAACTAAACTAAACTAAACTACTTACGTATGTATATTTCTCTCCCACCCACCCACCCCCTCCTATAATGTATGCAGTCTCCTCCCCACCGTATGTATATTCTCTCCCCACCGTATGTATATTTCTCTCCCACCCACCCACCCACCCACCCACCCCCTCCTAATGTACAGTCTCCTCCCCATCATATGTATACTCTCTGTCAGGATCTATGGGTAACAGTACTGTATATTTGCATATCATATATGTCACAAATGTAACAGTACTATATACCTGTATGTCATGTATGTCCCTATGCCATAAATGTCATGATGTATGTCATAAATGTCACTATGAATTGAAATGGGGGACCCTGATGTAAACAAGACAAACGTCTTCCTCTGGTCTGCATCCCCTTAACAATTGTGTGTATTGAGCCGTACTGTATTGTACACATTCTACAATCTGTTAAATAAAGTTTTCATTCATTCATTCATTCACGTTTATTAAAATCAAGTCTAAAATGGGTATAATATAGTATCTGAACATAATATTATGGGGAGATGGGAGTTGATTTTTCTATAAGGCGGTTGAGTAAGAGAAACCTGGGCGGAGTCATGTTCAAACGCTCGATGGAACCACGTCACTCCGGGCGAATGAATTGAATCTCACGACGAGCCCGTGTTGACAGAGCGGCGGCGGTGCACGTGCATCAGTATCGCCTCGAGAAGAGTGTGTGACTCGTCCAACGGGGATTTTGCACTATAGTTTAAACAGCCTCTGAATAGAATAGGCTCGTCTTTTTACCGTCTGCGTTTTCATGGTAAGTAAATCAACATTATAATCATTCGTTCTTCTTTCTAATTGTTGGTTAGATAATAATAATCCAAACCAAAACGATTAGATTACTCTATTTGGCCCGGGTCCTTCCTAGTGATGAAATAGCTATAACGGACCGTGGAACGCCAACGCTGTTTTGTTTTAATTAATAATTGTTGTTTTATTTGTTTTGATAATTATATATGGGACTATTCCATTCTAAATGCAATATTGGTGGGGAATTATTATTTTTATTTTAAAGTTGGGATGTGATGTGTGAGACGAGACGACCGTTCGTATCCAGCACTCCGTCTCGTTTTTTTGTCGCTGTCTCTGAAACGTAGCGGTAATAAAATGGAACAATAATCTCGCAGCCATGTGGGAAATGATTCGTACCTGAGTCACGGCTCCGCCGGGCGGGCAGACAGCGGGGCGGGCGGGGTGTGTTCGTTCTACTTGTCTGCAGTTTCCGCCCGGTGTTGGTACCACGCCACGGTATACAGGTGGAGCGGGTCGTTGTATGGAAGCACCTGTTGATTCTTGTGTTGTTGGCTTAATGACATGTTTGTACAATTATGTAATAATTGTTATATGGTTTATAAACAAAATCATCAAGGCTGTAAATTGTGTTCCATCGTCCCTCCGTGTAGACAATTAGCTGTTATTGAACTGCTAAGTATTGTTAATCACATAATGGTAAAGTGGAAAGAGACAGGTTTTTATTTACCTAAAGGGGGCATATGTATATTTTTATGGTTTATCTTTTTTTATTGGAAGAATTTATGCAGATTTATACATTTCAGTTATCCAAATTATACAACTTCCATTTCCTTCCCCATTCATATCCCCTAATCCCACCCCATCCCACCCAGTGAGGGCGACGACAAACATACATGTAAAATAAAAAATAAAAATAGAGAATTTAAATAATTAAACATAAATACAGATGTGACAGGCATATGTATATTTAAAAATGTTTATAGGACTTCCTTCAATCTGTAGAACATGTTTCTTCTTTTTTCTTTTTTTTTGCAAAGAAACTATTCGAATTTGTATTATTATTTTCAAGCACCTCTTCTTCTTTTATTGGAATGGATACACCGTTTTAGTGCATGGGTATAGCACACATTTTAAAATAATTATTTCCTTCCCTGCCTGCATGCCTGCCCCCCACACACAAAACACTTTTACTAACTGTGCAGTAGGTTACATTAGTTAAGCAGTGTTCCTGGCATAGCAGCAAAGCTACTGGTAATTGATTAATCAAAGCTAATTCAATATGTTCCCATTGTGACATCATTGAGGGGAAGCAATTCTGAACCCCTTGTTTAGGCTTGTTAATCTGAACACTAAATCCCTGGCCAAACGGCAAGGCTACATATAATTTCCCCACAGCACCTAAATAACATTTTAGACTGCCAAACCAATAATAGGCAAAACCAGTGTTAAGTTTATCTTTGAAATAGCTTACTTGCTACTTGAGTAGACCTATTGCAATTTTAGAGAACCTAACATACTGTAGGCCTACTCCACTATACATCAAAATGAAACAAAATAAAATATTTGACTTTATTATCTATGGCCAAATCAGTAGCCGTAAAACAGTTTTAAGAGTTTTACTACTGTAATGGGAAATATTAAAGGACAAAACGATGAGCCGTTTATAAATCATTCTGAGTCATTATTAATAATAGAAACATAGTTTATTTCATCTGTGGCCACAAAATGAAAGTTCAGTTTACAACATGTGTTTTCACACACTGAATCTGACCACTTAACCCCTAATTGCTCCCGATGAGCAGGTTGGCACCTTGCATGGTTGCCTCCGCCGTCGGTGTGTGAATGTGTGAGTGAATGGGTGAATGTGAGGAACAAAATTGTAAAGTGCTTTGGATAAAAGCGCTATAGGCTATATAAATGCACCATTTACCTTATATATTTTTACAGAGTTATATGGGTTATATGCAGGTGTACAAGTAGTTATATAGAAGGATTATATAGGTATATTCAGACATATATGGATATATATATATAAGAGGTACATATAAATATATAAACATATATACAGTATATATATCACTATTGTACATACTATCATGAGTTAGCCTATATGGTGGGTAGACTATTATGAGGATGAGTATGAGTAGGATGTAGGCAATGGAGTCAGAGTTCAGAGTTTATATGGTATGGGGGGTATGGGGGGGGACTGTCACCGTGGCACAGAGTTCAGGAAGATGACAGTTGAGGGAAAGAATGCTCGATATTGGCTTTTTTACCGATATACCGATATTGTCCAACTCTTAATTTCCGATACCGATATCAACCAATACCGATATGGTTCCCCCCCCCATTAACATTACATATCTCTTGTTGTGGAATTAACACAACATTATGCATACTTTTGACAATAAATAAAATCAGAATTTGTACCGATACCGATATTTTTCGATATCACATTTGAATGCAGATATCGGCCGATAATATCGGTAGGCCGATAATATCGGACATCCCTAGAAAGAAGCTGTTCCTGAGTCTGCTTGACTTGGAGTGGAGGATCCTGTAGCGCCTCCTGGAGGGGAGGAGGGCAAACATCCATGATTGGGATGAGAGGTGTCGTTGACAATGCTGCGTGCCTTCCTCAGACACCATTTGTGATGAATAGACTCAATTGCATCGGTGATGCGTTGGGCGGTTTTAACCACCCTCTGCAGTGCTTTCCGGTCTGGGGCAGTGCAGTTGCCGTACCAGACTGTGATGCAGTTGGCGCATGGGTTGAAGACAAGTTCACCAGAATCTGAGGAGACATAGGTGGGCTTTCCTCAGTATATCCTCAAGAAGAAGAGACCAGTGATGAGGTGTTGAGGGTCCAAGAGAGGTCCCTCAAGACGAAAGTCTTTCTCTGGTCTGCATCCCCTTAACAATTGTGTGTATTGAGCCGTACTGTATTGTACCCATTCTGCAATCTGTTAATAACATTTTCAATCAATCAATCAATCCTCGGAGATGTGGAATTTTAAGCTGGAGACACTGACACACTCGACCTCCGTCCCGTTGATATGGGCGGGGGTGTGCATGCTGGCTCTAGTCTTTCTGCAGTCCGCGGTTTTGTTGGTGTTGAGGGCCAGGTTCACCAGAATCTGAGGAGAATTATTGGTACCTCAAATTTACATGGCCAAATAAATTCCAGCTTGGGTCTTTTTTAACTTAAAGGGGACATATTATGTACAGTATCCTTTCAACAATTGTATCAAATTTTTGTGTTGTGTTTTTTTGGCATAAATCATATTTGCATAAATTACTGTAGGTTGTATTCTGGTATAGTATTGTGTCAGATAGTCATTTGTCAGATTGTCAGATAGTCATTGATGGTATTGTGTCAGATGGTCATTGTTGTTATTGTCAGATAGTCATTGGTATTGTCAAAGTCATTGATAGTATTGTCAGATAGTCATTGATAGTAATGTGTCAGATAGTCATTGATAGTATTGCGTAACATTGGTATAATTAGTAGATATTTCACTATTAAATTCAACATTGTGTCAGATATAATGAATAGCTCTTTCACTATTAAACTAAACGATTGTGTCAGACATAGCCTAAATGATAGCTATTTCACTATTAAAGTAAACATTGTGTCAGATATAGCCTAATTGATAGCTCTTTCACTATTAAAATAAATATTGTGTCAGATATAGCCTAATTGATAGCTCTTTCACTATTACATTTTACATTGTGTCAGATATAATTGATAGCTCTTTCACTATTAAATTAAACATTGTCAGATATAATTGATAGCTCAGTTTCAATATCAAATTAAACATAGTTTCAGATATAATTGATAGCTCTTTCACTATTAAACTAAACATTGTGTCAGATATAATTGATAGCTCTTTCACTATTAAATTAAACATTCTGTCAGATATAATTCATAGCTCTTTCACTATTAAACTAAATTACTATCACACACATCTGGTCTTTTTCACATCAGGGTTGTCTGAGTAGAGCGGCCGTCTGAGTGCACACTACAGAAGGTGAAAGGTGGATATATTTGAGGATATATATTGATCTGACTAAGTCGTATCGTTTTTACGGTTTTTAGACTTTTAGTTTTTAGACTTTTAGGCTATATATATTTTTTTTTACAGTGTATAGACTGGTAGTGTTCAAAATGACAGCCGGAGGACACGGGGCCTCGGTAGCCCTGCTGTCGTTCGTGATACTTATTATTTTTTTGATCGACTTTTTCTCCTCAATTTTTTCAATTTTTTCTCCCATCCCAATTTAGCCGTGCCAATTCTCCCGTCCCCTGTCTTGATCGTTGCTCGCATGAGCCCCCCACTGGCCTGTCGTAGTGAGGATAGAAGCCCATCACATGTCCCCTCCGATACATGTGGAGGCAGCCAGTCACTTCTTTTCACCTGCCAGCGCGGACTCTCATTGGCGAGGAGTAACGTGTGGGAGGCTCACACTGCCCCCGCCATTTTTCCTGTCTTTGCTGTGCAGGCGCCCTGACCGACCTGCAGGAGTCGCTGTTTACAACGTCCAGATTACCACCCATCGACTCCCCTCCCGCTAACTCTGCCAATTGGGTGCGGCTGGGTGGCGCAGTGGAGAGTGCGCTCGTCACCAATGCGAGAGACTCCGGTCTCGAATCCAGGTGTCAGCATTGCCTCCGGCTTGGGCCAGCCGTCATACTAACTCGTTTGGCTGAGTTAGCGGGAGGGAAGTTGATGGGTGGTAATCTGGCGTTGTGGACAGCGACTCCTACAGGTCAGGTCTGGGCGCCTGCACAGCAAAAGACAGGAAGTGGTGAAGGCAGCGTGACCTCCCACGCGTTACACTTCACCAATGAGAGTCCACGCTGTCAGGTGAAAAGGGAGCCGCTGGCTGTCTCCGCATGTGTCGGAGGAAGCATGTGGTAGACCTCAGGGCTCCCTAGACCGACCAGTAGGGGGCACATGCGCACAACGACCAGGTAGGGGAGGGGGGAATTGGCATAACGACTAAATTGAGATGGGAGGAAAAAGCACAGAAAATCAGGCGGAGAAAAAGAGGATTAAAAAAAAAAAAAAAAATCTGCCAGTCAGCATGACGGCCGGCCCAAGCCGGAGGCAACGCTGACAACCGGATTCGATACCGGTGTCTCTTGCGTTGGTGACGAGCGCAATGTCCGCTGCGCCACCCAGCTGCCTCCGTTCGTGATACTTTTAAACTTTATTGGTTTTACCCCTCACGTCCTGAATGACTGTTTGTTCACATGGTGAATTGGGAAAATACATTGGATTCTGCAAAGTGGTACTATTCAGCATATTCGTGTCTCCTGACTGCAACAGTTTCAACACAAATGCAAATCCAAACTAACCACCCAAACTGTAAATGCAGGCAAGCTCATCATAATGCTCTGCCTATTACTCTTATTACTATTATTATGACATCCACCAGTGCCCCGGACCAGGTAACGTGGTGGAGACAGCGACAAATAACTTTGCCATGCCATACGCTAATGCCAGAGCTAGCAGGCCGCTAGCATTCACCAACTCCCAACAACCAGTCTTGCAACTTAGCCAACATTCGCAGCCAATCCAGCTAGCCACAAACTGGCTAAACCTTCTCCATCTACCCTCCTCCGTATTCTGGTGTATCACCGGTCTAGACGGACAAACATCGGCCACACAACAGGCATGACTCGCTTCAACACTCACCAGCGGATCCCTGCGGCCCATGGCCCGAGGCCCGGCACCCTCCAGTATTACAACGAGTGTCAAACATCGGACCCTGTTGCCTGATGGCAGTGATCCGATGTCCTTTCAGACGTCTGCTGCGCTCCAGGCGGCTTCCAGCACGGCACATAGCAGCAGCAGGACCCAGATGAGCAATGCGGACACCCCTGACACCCTCTGCGGTGGAGTCTCTCAGCCTCATGACAGGACCCCAGCCATGTCTACGGCTCTTGGCAGCCTAGCAGTTGGTGGTCGGCGGCAGCCCAGCAGTTGGTGTTCGGCGGTCATCCCGTGTTTCCCCGACGGCCGACGTGGATGTCTCCAGTGCCCACTCCACCTGCAGCGGCGCCCCCCCCCCCCCCCCCCCCAGTCTCATAACAGGACCCTGATCACCCTCAGAGCCGTGCCTACGGCCCCCGGCAGCCCAGCAGTTGGTGATCGGTAGTCACCCCACGTTTCTAACGTCACAAACAAACCAGAGGTAAAATCCAGAAATCCAGTTCTAAAAAGGTATCGTTGCACAAAACCTTCATACTCTTAACCAAGCCAAATTTGTTTGGGATCCACGGTGGAAGCCAAAGCGACTTTTTTGTGGACACTTAAGATATTTGCAGTCTTGGTAACAAACGTGAACAGTTAGAGCATCTTTTGCTTGAGTCCAATATTGATTGTCTAGGTATATCGGAATCCTGGTTAAAACAGTCCTCTCCAGAAGCCCTTGTATCCATGCCAGGATACAATGTTTTCAGGAAGGATAGGATTAAGGGCAAAGGTGGGGGTGTATTACTTTATATCAAGAACACCCTTGAGCATCACCTCCCCTGGTGGGACCAAAGCTGGGACTCACTCCTTAAACAAAGCCTGCAATCTGGGCTGTCGGCAGAAATGGTGACTCGGACCTTAGGAAAGGCCAAAGACGGTGCGGCTGGGTAGCGCAGTGGGCTATGCACTCGCCTACCACCGCAGAGACTCTGGGATCTAATCCAGCTGTCAGCGGTACCCCCGGCTTGGTCAGTCGTCCTTACTAACATAATTGGCAGTGTTAGCGGGTGGGAAGCCGGTGGGGTATGTGTCCTGGTTGTTGTAAACTGTGACACCTACTGGTCTGTTCAGCAGGGAGGGGATCTGGGGGAAATAGCGTGAACCTCCGCAGGTGTTACATTCCCCCAGTGAGACTCCTCGCTGTCAGGTGAAAAGAAGCGGCTGGCGACTCCACATGTATCGGAGGAAGCATGTGGTAGTTCTACACCCTCCCCAGGCCAACAGTCGGGCAATACGCACAACGACCAGGAAGGGAATTGGCATAATGACTAAATTGGGATGGGTGGAAAATACAGAAAGCCCAAAAAATAAATAGAATACAATTTTGTTTTTAACACATTAACTGCATTGATCCATTTATATGCATCAATGTTTGATCACTGCCACCAGTCTAAGCCTATGGAGATGTTTACCTTCTTTGCAGGGCTATAACTTTTTAAATTGTATTGCTAAATTGACATTACTATGGCCCATTCAACATCGATTATCTATCGTTCAGGATGTAGGAACGTTTTACTTTTTCATTCACACATTCATACAAAAATACCGTCTAGAATATAAATATGTTTTTATCGTTTTCTGCAGTAATTCCTAGAACGTGAGATATAGGCATAAATGCATATATAGATTATCAAATGCCGTTTGATACCGATCCACGCTATATAAAAAATTTCAACTGTACATGGTCCTAAACGTTATGACTGATCATGCGCGGGTGAACGGGGGGGGGTCGTTTACAAAAAGATCCCAGTTATTTGATGGGGATCGAGGCGATCCATTTCCGGTTTGTATAATAATAATAACAGCCCAAATCATGTCGATTATTGAGTTATGGCAGCGATCGCTACACATGGATGTGTGTCTTGAGTCCCGCAACGATAAGCGAGTGGCCGGACGTATTTAGGAGACGCACCGATATCCAACCGGCATTTCCGGTTTGGCAACTCGCCGATCATCCACCAGGTGGCAGTATTGAAGCGTTGCAGAGTTGTGCCGAGTCCCACAGCATCAGACCAGCTTCCGTGAGGGAAATATGAATACCATGGTGAAAATATGAAATATGATCAAAATAACGTCGTACGCCGTGATCTGGCAGAATTCGCATGAACTTGAAACCCGTTGTACGACGTTTTTGGCGCAGAAAGTGTTAAGAAAGGCCAAAGACAACTTTTCTTTTATCAGTGTAATTGAATGTGCAAAAGGAAACAGTAAAAAATATGGCATATCTTAAATGACTAGGTAAACAGAACAAACGGGTAAACGACATCCTGGAATTAAAAGTCAACAACGTTCTGATTAAAGACCCCACTGTACTGGCCTGTACTTTTAACAATTATTTTTTAAATAGTGTATTTGAAATCACAAAACTCTTTGCCCCCTGTGGTGCTTCACCCAGCCCAATTGTGGATGCCGGGCCCCTCTTTGAGCTGGAGGAAATAACAGAGGAAGAGGTAAGAAAAATCCTTGTGGCGCTGAAACGCTCCAAGGCCAAGGACACTCAAGGACACAGATTTGATCAAAACACACTCCGACACTCTAGTAAAACCTATCACCATATTAGTGAAGGTGGAAGGTGGCCACGGTGACGCCAATTTTAAAATCTGGTAGCAGGGTATTTGGTTGCCAAGGCCAATCAGCATCCTACCTAGCCAACATATCTAAGGTTGTGCTGAAAAGTGGGTGTCGAAACTTATGATTAAACATCTGGACAAAGGTCACACCCCACTCCACCCACTACAATTTGGCTTCCGTTCTCATCACTCCACTGAGTCAGCTAACTGTGTTTTTATTGAAAAGGTTAAGTATATGCTGACAAAACCCCATAATGTAGGCTAGGTGCTGTGTTCCTGGATCTTAGAAAGGCATTTGACACTGTCAACCATCAAGTACTTTTGACAAAGTTGTCTCGTTTCAATTTCTCTGCAGATACTATACAATGGTTTAAGTCTTACCTAACAAACAGAAAACAGTGTGTCATGGTTGATGGCGTCAAATCTCCTTATCTTGACAATCCAGTCGGTGTGCCACAGGGATCGATCCTTGGGCCATTAATGTTTTCCCTGTACATCAATGACCTGCCGGACATATGCCCTAACTTCAATGTACAGATATACGCTGTTGACGTGGTCCTTTTTGTAAATGGTAAAAATAACGACCTGATCTCATGTAACCACACAGATGCATTGAACAAGGTCCAATATTGGTTGCAAAACACGTGCCTACTGCTAAATACAAAAATAACTGTATGCATGATGTTTGAAATGTTGTTTAATTTTGTGAATTTTTGAAAAATATGGCCTTTTTTAACAGTTGATGCTGCAAAAACTTCATTGCATGATATTCTCTCACATTGAATACTGCTTCACAAAGTGGTCGTTTCCACTGTCATGGACCAAGACGACTGCATGTTAAGGCTCCAGCAGACCTACTATGGGTTAGATGGACCACGAGGACTGCATGTTAAGGCTCCAGCAGCCCTACTATGGGTTAGATAGACCAGGGCGACTGCATGTTAAGGCTCCAGCAGCCTCTCCAGCCATGTGCTTCAGCTCCATCAGCCTGTGTGCCAACGGCTCTTCAACCCGCAGCACAATCTCATACCTTGGCCATCGCTGCATGTCTCCATGGCATGTCTTCAGCCCTGACCTCATGGGAGAGTTCGCTCACATTTTCAGCCTTGCTTCAATGTGTGCCCAAAGGAACACAAAGGCCCCATTCATTGGCCGAGAGTGGCCCCATTCATGCACACTGAGTAATTGCGGGTAGAATTGGTCATTGTTCAGTCTCTTCCATCTCCGAGGCTCACCGACGGAAGTGACGCCAGAGGCGTGTTGTTTTAAGAAACAACATCAATATTCAAGCGGGTCCTGCAGAGGCCTGCATGTTGTTGAGTGTTTTAGGTATGCATTATGCACACTCTACGCTTCTGTCTGCATGTCCTACACTAAGTGTGGGCCTAAGCCCACCACACATTGGTTTATGTGAAGCAGAGCAAGATCCCATTGTCTAGGAAGGACTTTTAAGAATGAATGAGGCAGTGTGATTATGACTGAGAACTTGCATACTTCTCATGACCCGGTGTTCATGTTTAAGGACTTTAAAGCCCCAATCAGGTATATTCTTTGACCTTATAAACATGGGGCATGTTCACATACTGTATGTTCCTGAAGAGTTTGATTGCTAGATGGAAAATGGATGTTTCCTAACCTGAGGTCTATATGTTGCTTGTTCTAGTGTTCTAGTTCTGCTGGCAGGGCTACCATATTTGTTTACATTTGGATTATGGATAGAATGATCATTTAAGAATGATAGTACAGTTAGTAAAACAAGTGATTTTTTTCTAAGCACATTTCATTGTGGCATATTAGCAGTAGGCCTACCTGTTCCGTAAAAAATAACAGAAATAAAAAATGATAACTGTCTGGTTATAGTTGTAACTTCTTCCTGAGCCTGTTGCAGAATATAAAGTGAACTAACAATGAGCCTGGAAGGTGCTCCTCATTGTTAAATAACAACGTAATAATATTGGAAGTGGTTGAAAAAGTGTATTTTACCAGCTCTGCTTCCACCCACACCACCTGCCCATGTAATGTGTTACTGAACCCATCGCTGATCCTTCTTTATATTTGAGTCAAAGTTCAGAATAAAACTCTATGAGGTGATGACATGAAACAAGTACAACGACATGAAACAATGATGCGAAACAACAGCATGAAACAACAAATTGAAACAACAACCTGAAACTGAAACAACGACGTGAAACAACGAATTGAAACAACGACGTGAAACAACAACCTGAAACAACAAATTGAAACAACGACGTGAAACAACAACGTGAAACAACAACGAATTGAAACAACGACGTGAAACAACATCTCTCAGGAGAACGCAGAGGTTTCGTGAGAGCACACAAACATTTCTCAGGAGAATGCAGAGGTTTTGTGAGAAAACAAACATTAAGGCGGCTGAGTGGCGCAGTGGGCAAGGCGCTCGCCACTAACGCAGGAGATGCTGGTATCGAGCCCAGCTCTCGGCGTTGCTACCGGCTTGGCCGGCCGTCATACTAACACAATTGGCAGTGTTAGAGGGTGGGAAAGCCGGTGGGTGGGGATCGGACGTTGTGGACAGCGACTCCTACAGGTCGGTTGGGTGACGCCAGTGCGGCGGAAACAGGAAGTATCGGGGGCAGCGTGAGCCTCCCACGCGTTACTCCTCGCCACTGAGAGTTCGAGCTGCTGCGGTGAAAAGATGCGACAGGCTGCCTCCTTGTGTACCGGAGGGGACACGTGATGCAAGGCTTCTACTTTTTCTCCCCATTTTCTGTTTTTCTCCCATCCCCAATTTCGTATTGTCCAATTCTACCCTCCCCTGTCTCGAACGCTGTTAGGCCATGCCTCCCACAAGCCGGCTGCAATGTGGACGAAGCCTTGCATCACGTGTCCCCTCCGGTACTCGAGGAGGCAGCCGTCGCATCTTTTCACCTGCACAGCGCGATCTCTCACCGGCGAGGGTCTGCGTGGGAGGGACACGCCGCCCCCGTTGCTTCCTGATTCTGCTGCGCAGGCGCACCAACCGACCTGTAGGAGTCGCTGTCCACAATGTCTGATCCCCACCCACCAGCTTCCCACCCCTAACACTGCCAATTGTGTTAGTATGAACGACCAGCCAAGCTGGTAGCAACGCCGAGAGCTGGGCTCGAACCCAGCATCTCCTGCATTAGTGGCGAGCGCCTTGCCCACTGCGCCACTTAGCCGCCCAATGCAGAGGTTTTGTGAGAGAAGTGGAGAGACTGCATGGTGGAGTCTGTCAGTCTGGTGTCACTCTGGTGGAGTCTGTCAGTCTGGTGTCACTCTGGTGGAGTCTGTCAGTCTGGTGTCACTCTGGTGGAGTCTGTCAGTCTGGTGTCACTCTGGTGGAGTCTGTCAGCCTGGTGTCACTCTGGTGGAGTCTGTCAGCCTGGTGTCACTCTGGTGGAGTCTGTCAGCCTGGTGTCACTCTGGTGGAGTCTGTCAGTCTGGTGTCACTCTGGTGGAGTCTGTCAGTCTGGTGTCACTCTGGTGGAGTCTGTCAGTCTGGTGTCACTCTGGTGGAGTCTGTCAGTCTGGTGTCACTCTGGTGGAGTCTGTCAGCCTGGTGTCACTCTGGTGGAGTCTGTCAGCCTGGTGTCACTCTGGTGGAGTCTGTCAGCCCAGCGTCAAGTGGCACGGTGGTGTAGTGGTTAACACTGTCGCCTCACAGCAAGAAGGTCCAGGGTTCGATTCCCGCTTGGGGACCAGGTTGCCGTGTTGCCAGTTACCCAGGTGGGGTATCTCCCAGGCCTTTCTGTGTGGAGTTTGCATGTTCTCCCCGTGCTCGCAAGGGTTTCCCCCCCGATAAGATAAACCCAATGGAAAAACAACAAGATCGCTAACGTTGTGGCGTCCTTGACGAAGACGGACAGGAGCACTTGGATTGGTCCCCTGGTGCGGCTCACGTTGACGCCTGTCTGCTCCCGGCTGCCTTTGGGGGGGAAGGGCGACGGGATGGGTTAATCGCAGATACGAATTGCATGCATGCATCGCATGTGTGCCAATTGATGACCTCGGAGCAGGTCCTAAATTATTTATTTTATTATTATTTATAAGATACTGTATAAACTGAGACAACTTGTGATTTTATTAGTGTGCACACAAAAAAAGTAACTAAAAGCAACTAAATAGGAGAGAGTGAATATTAAATATCAAGTTTATCACACCTATGTAGTTGATTTCCTTCCAGTTTAACTCATTCTGCGCCAAACCCAAGATTTCTCGTGTTTCGAATCCAAGCGTTGAGCATTCTAAACACTTGCGCGGACCTGCCTGTGTCTCCCTGGCACCGCTGCCTACGTTATAATTGCAATGCCAGTATCGCCTACCTTTTGAACTGGGTCTCTTAGTTGTCTCTCAGTGCCTCAGTACCTCCGGCTGCAGGAATCCCCTCCCCCTCAAAGTGGATCAGCACACAGCCATCTGTTGCCGATTTGCTCGCCCGAAACCTATTGTTTCCCGTATTATGGCCAGGCCCAATGCATACCAGTAATGGAGATCACGATGGAACTACTGGGATTATTCATTTTGGAGTACCTTCTGACAAAGGTAAGGTCTATTTTAAATCTATTTTACCTAACCTAAAACATGCTTTTGTATTGATCACAGCGTCGTATTTTACCGAACCTAAAACATGCTTTTAGTAATGATCGCAGCTTCGTAAAACGTCCCCCCCCCCCCCCCCCCCCTCCCTTGATGACTTTGTGAAGAAACATCTATATGGTATATACCTTTGATTTGGAAATAATAGGTTTCAGGCGAGCAACCCGAACAATTTGCGCATATGCATATTCTCACAATCTAGAAAACGAGACTGGATTATTTTGAAACGGGGCGATGTTTAGTGTGGAATAGCACACAAACGAAAGTATGAAGAAATGAACTGGTTTGTCCCTGTTGGACTATAAATAGTGCCTGTCAAATGAGCCATACTATTGTCTCCATAGTTATAATATAGAATATACGATGGGTCCGTAAACATCGTGAAAATGGTCAATAACGCATGGCGCCAGGGAGTAAAGTTGGAAAAACAGCGTGGCAGTCAATGAGTTAATAGAGTATTTCTACCCCTTTTCAACATCAATAGCAGTGTGAAAGGTAGGCTGAGATTTACCAAAACATACACCTTATATACACATAATGCACATGGAATTTGTTAGACATGGACAATCTCTGATAATGGAGAGAAGTGAAAAGAGGACTGGTCCTTTAAGACAGCATGCAGCACTAGCTACTGTAGTGACTCAGATGACAGAGGCGGTTGGCATGGCTACAGAGAGGTGGGAGGGGAAAGGAGGAGGGCTCTTCCCACTACTGACCAGAGGTTGCTCAATACCCCCCACTCACACACACATGGCTTCAGGCTGAAACTACAAAAGAACACGCTGTTATTCAGTCAAGTAGTTGTTCCACTATTTCCACGAAATTCAGCAGGATATTGAGCTGTTGTTGTTTTGATTAAAGAGCCTACAACATAGGTCTGTGAGAAATAATCCATACATGTAATAATCACAATGTGTTGTTTTTGCTAGCATCAGGTGCTAATTTTAAAGGTCCCACATTTGAGTCCTTTTCAACAAGTTAAATAGGTCTTGTTTGCTGGAAGGAAACCCGTTCAGATGATGCATTCTAGCTGCCTCTATACCCCTCTGTTTCAGTCCTGTTCTCATTTGACTGTAGCTGCCTGTTACGTAGTACTTTCACATGGTGGAGGGATACTTACTGTCTGTGGTGCATATTCACATTGTGGTAGTAGTGTGTTGTCACTAATGGGTGGTTTGATTGACACACTGTTTTCTTTCTGTTGTTTTTGCTTGTCATTAATGGCCGCTTTCTAATTTATCACAGGTGTGGTGATGAGGCACCACATCCTACAAATGGAGAGTGCAGGCTGCAGTTCTAGTTCGTTCTCTCTCTCGCAGCTGTTGCTCGTCACTGGTTCTCCAGAGGCCTAACCTGAAGACCTCATTTTGTGCTCACACTGCCTTTTCCACCATTTTGGCCTTTTTGCTGTTTGTCCATTTTTGCTACTTAAACTTTTGACCATATGCTTTTCTTTATTCATGTCCTGAGCTTTGGGAGTCTGGAGCACCCAGCTCCCCATCTTTTTTGTTCATTAAATTAGCTGTCCAAATAAATATTGTTATTTTTGATAACTCCTGTCTTGTCCTGTGTCCACCACTTTACGTTCAAGGCCTAAACGAGCCATATTGTAGGATTGAACGGAACACTGCCTCTACCCCTCTCTTTCAGTCCTGTTCTCATTCTAGCTGCCTCTATACCCCTCTGTTTCAGTCCTGTTCTCATTCTAGCTGCCTCTATACCTCTCTGTTTCAGTCCTGTTCTCATTCTAGCTGCCTCTATACCCCTCTGTTTCAGTCCTGTTCTCATTCTAGCTGCCTCTATACCCCTCTGTTTCAGTTCTGTTCTCATTCTAGCTGCCTCTATACCCCTCTGTTTCAGTTCTGTTCTCATTCTAGCTGCCTCTATACCCCTCTGTTTCAGCCCTGTTCTCATTCTAGCGGCCTCTATACCCCTCTGTTTCAGTCCTGTTCTCAACAGACTGTTTCTGTGTCTGTAACGAGCAAGCTGCCTTGATCATACAAATACCATAATTATTGTACATCTCCTAATGCTATACGAGTATCGTCGAACAAAATCTAGATCAAACTGTTAAACTGGGTGTTGCAGATCAAATATGACTCACGATGCACCATATTGTAGCGTATCAAACTTACCACAAAACATTTAGTTTAAAATGTATTTTAGGTTCAACTTTAGGTAGAAAAGATTAAGTTTAAGATCAAGACAGCATTTTGTACATTCGGAGTCATGGACGCATTGCAATGAGCTTTAGAACATAAAAAAGTTAGAGGAGCTTGAAAATAACGTGAACTAGTATTTTTGTATTTATTTATTTATATTTTGCTGTAGTGGATAGGTATATATATTTTTTTTATATTGATAGATAACTATTAATATGATATTGTAAGGAAGGGGCAGGACCAGATAAGCGTTGCTTCTTTCTGTCCATTCTCGAACAAAACCATTTGTCTTGAGCTATGTTGATTATTGCTTCCATGTCTAGGAAGTTATCTTTTATTTTATTTGTATTTAATTAAAAATTTTATTTAAATTTTGTTATTTTTTGTTATTACAAATGTGTGTGTTTATGGTTGAAAATGTTCGAGATAAATAAAGATCAAATCAAATCAAAACAAAACGTAAGTCCAAAATGACCCGGGCTGGGTGCAGAATCTGACTGGCTTGTGTTAGTTCTGATGGTGGTCCTAGAGGACGTGTCACCAAAATCAATAGGTTTCTTCCTCAATGGGGTCATGAATGTTCTTTTTTCCTCTGGCAGCCAACCAGCAGACAGAACGAAGGTGTGAAGGTCTTCAGCGTTTGGGCTTCAGTCCTGCTCCACATGGTCCCTCGTGCCCTTTAGAGTAGTGTGCACTACCTCCCTGCATGGCTTGGAACCGGCCCTACTGCTTGGGACAGCATGCCATGAACAGGTAACACTTGAACACAGAGGGGTACTTGGGCTGACCAGAGAGGCACTTGGGCTGACCAGAGAGGCACTTGGGCTGACCAGAGAGGCACTTGGGCTGACCAGAGAGGCACTTGGGCTGACCAGAGAGGCACTTGGGCTGACCAGAGAGGCACTTGGGTTCACCAGAGAGGCACTTGGGCTGACCAGAGAGGCACTTGGGTTCACCAGAGAGGCACTTGGGCTGACCAGAGAGGCACTTGGGTTCACCAGAGAGGCACTTGGGCTGACCAGAGAGGCACTTGGGTTCACCAGAGAGGCACTTGGGCTGACCAGAGAGGCACTTGGGTTCACCAGAGAGGCACTTGGGCTGACCAGAGAGGCACTTGGGCTGACCAGAGAGGCACTTGGGCTGACCAGAGAGGCACTTGGGCTGACCAGAGAGGCACTTGGGCTGACCAGAGAGGCACTTGGGTTCACCAGAGAGGCACTTGGGTTCACCAGAGAGGCACTTGGGCTGACCAGAGAGGCACTTGGGCTGACCAGAGAGGCACCTTTCTTTAGGCATTATCATGTGTCCGGCTGCTAAATGTATTAATTCTGGCCCCCTTGGTAATTGAGTTTGACAGCCCTGGTTTATGATATAAAGAGATGGTCAGGTTCTTAGACTGTGTCATTGGGTCATTTACATCACACATAATTTTGTTTACAATGGCGGCAATGGCCATGAGAAAGTCAAATACAAATCCTGTAATGTGCTGATATTAGCCCTTAACACATCCGGGGCCATCCACGTGTATATATACGTGATTGGGAGCCAGCGCTTGACGGCCAATCACGTATATATGATGATGATGATGATGAAGTCTTTATTTTGTGAGAGTGGGTTTTAAGCAGAGCCCAATCGCTGAACACAGGAGAGGAGAATGGAGCGTTTCAAGGGGTTTTAATGGTATTCCCAAGCAGGCAAGAATTACATCCAGAAATGTACAACAGGTATGAATAGGGGGATAACGGGGGCAGGCGCACTCCAGTGCCACTGCAGACGGGAGACACGGTTTCGTGTTTGAGAGAGGGAGCTGGAACTCCTCTGTAAGCTCCAGGGGGGTCCAGACAGGAACACGCTGGCACGGAGGTCCTGGGCACAAGAGAGGGAAGTTAGTACAGGGATGATCACACGGGGATGCCTAGCAGGTCTTCAGACTGAGGCGTCGTACCTAGGTAATGATACTAACACCACGACGACTTCTGGTCAGCGTCGTCCAGTTGAAGTAGGGTCCTCATCATCAGGGGATGGGATACAGCTGTGAGGAGTGAGGTGCCTGACAGCGTGTGAATCAGGGGATGAAGTGCAGCTGGGTTGAGTGACGGGAGGTGAAGGGATGCTGACCATAAGGGCGTGAGGCTTCCGTGGTGGAAGGAAGGGAGGATGAAGAGGAGTGCGTGGTGGGAGGAAGGGAGGATGAAGAGGAGTGCGTGGTGGATGGAAGGGAGGATGAAGAGGAGTGCGTGGTGAATGTGAGGGGAGAAGGAGGGGGAGTGAAGTACGCTCTCGCCGTGATTATGACATATTTCAGACTCAAGGTCCATATTACAAAACACCAACAAGAATACAATAACAAAAGCAACAAGGCCAACAACATAGATTAAAATACCTTAAAATACATAAAGGCATCGGTTCCAATGTTTCCACAAATCAGAGGAGTACCTTGTATCACTTCGTTTAACATCACTAATGGCACCTATTATCTTGTTTTTAGACTCTAGTAATCGACACATACATTTAAACATCAGGTTCCTCAGCAGAGCATGGAAGGTGGGGACATTTGTAGTCACAAACAAATGGCTTGCACTAGTCCGTCTTGGGAGCTTAACACTTTGATTGCCACGCAGTATGCCCATCCTTATGCCCAGTCTGCCAGTGTTGTAACCCTATGGAGATGTTTACCTTCTTTGCAGGGCTATAACCTTTTAAATATTATAGCTATATCGACATTACTATACTATGGCCCATTCAACATCGGGTATCTATCGTTCCGGATGTGGAAACGTTATATTTTTTCATTCATACATTGTTGTGTTAATACCGTCGAGAATATAAGTATATTTTTAAGGTTTTCTGCAGTCATTCCTAAAACGCAAGTTATAGGCCCTGACGCATATGATAGATTATCGATTGGCGTTTCTTTCCTATACACTCTATATTAAAAAATTCAAATGTATATGATCGGTATACATTATGCTTCATCATGCGTGAAGGAAAGGGGGGGGGGGGGGGGTCGTTTATAATTCCTTGATTGTCAGTAACGGCTTTATTTAGTATGGGTTGATATGTTGATCAGATGGATTGCCGTGAAATGGATAAACAATCGGGCTGAAAATAACATTATATTCCTCTTACCGTTCGCCGATGAGACTGGAGGAAAAATATTCCAATTATTTGACGTCGATCTGCTAGATCCATTTCCCGTTTGTATGACGCAATAAACGCCGAAATCATATTGATTATTGCGTTTCGAAAGCGATCCCATGCACTCGAGTGTTTGTCTGGATCCACGTAACAAGATATTACTGCCGGAGGGATTTCCTCGATGCACCGAGCGCCACTTCCGGTTTGGCTTGGAGTGTAACTCGCCGGACATCCACCAGGCGGCGGTATTGAGGCGTTGCAATATCAGACAGGGTCCAGCTGCAGTCCCGGAGGGAGGCTAGATGAATTATGAATGCCATGGCGAAAAAATTAAATATTGATCCCAAAAACGAGTTAACTCGTTTCTGGTGTACAACGCATGGCGGGCAATAACGAGTATACTCGTTTTTGGCGTCCAATGTGTTAATACTGATGTAAACACCTTAAGACCGTAATTGAAATATAAATTGTAATCTGGAATATAAATGTGCATTGAAACATATTCATTGTAGTTTTATTTCTTCATCTAGCAGACCTGCTTTAAAGTGCCTCATTAAAACAGGACCATGTTCATGCAACATAGTGCACATGTCATGCTTGTTATTTCCACTTTAATGACTTACTCATGACAAGTTATGAGTAGGAATCATTTACATTGTTCTGTATGTTTTTCTGCAGCTTGTGCCTGAGTCCTGACATGGAGCAGAACCTACAGCAGCAGCAGCAAGTGGCTAAGGAGTTTGACAGTGAGTAACGTTTATTTAGTTAACGGTTGTATTGCTCAGTACTTCAAACCCGCTTACATTTATCAGTATGGTTTTCAAAACCTGCTTACATTTATCAGCATGTTTTTTTATTGCTCGGTACTTCAAACCTGCTTCCATCTATCAGTAATATGTTTGTTTTTTTATAAGCAAACATTGAGATTACTTATGTTGTCACTAGTATTCCATAAGGAGTCTTGATCAGACTGATGTCAGACTGAAGTGAATTGGAGAACTGCTAGTGGAGTCAAGTGGACTTAAATTTCACATGGAAACAAAACTTTTACAGAAAGAATAAAGAAAAGCAGTAGTCTGATTGTATGAAGAGCTCAGTCAGTCAATCAATTTGAAAATAAAATATTTCTCCAATACCATATTTATTTATATATTCATATAGTGGCTCAGGAGGTAGAGTGGTCATCTGGTAATCTGAAGTATATTATACGTTATAATACATATGGGCTGCAGTATATAAGGCACCCTAACTGGCTGATATACGTCATGCGTTATACGCAGTAGTCCCACGTAACCCACGTAATTGTCCTTTTAAGTGTTACATAAAACCCATCTGTGGCCTCGTGCAGAGGAAGGTGGTAAATACATGTTAGAGGAGAGGAAGGGAGGCTATCAGTGTCTGGTCACCAGCTGTTCCTGAAGTCTGGGGCCAGGCGGATGTTTCTCAGGAAGTTTGTCAGAAGGTTATGGGAAGCTCCTTCTGATAAAAATCGGTTCCTGAAGTAATCAGGTGTTGTGGCTGATGTTTGACTGAGAGGCTGAGGTTCAGCAGCTTGTTTTCACCGTGCTGCTCTTATTCACGTTTCCCTCAACGCTGAGCTGCTTTCCTGTTTTCTCAGAGAAAGTTGCCTCCACTCACAAAAACAACAGTTCAGTCTGTGTGATAGTGAGGCCTTTTGATTACAAAGCTATTTCTGGGAAGGGTCAGGAGAGCATCCTATTGATCACTAATCAAGCCCTTTCCTATGGCATTCAGATTATTTGTTGTTTTTGAGAAATTAACACCAACCTGTAGAATTAGTTTGCAACTGTAATACAGTTCAATGGGGCTTGGAAGCATTTCTCACAAGACACTCAGATATTCTTCCAGACATCAGGAATAAGAATAAGAACTGTTTGAATGGTTCTGTATGTTAAGAACCCACCCTCCCCCTTCCCCCCTGATGTACCACCCCCCCCCCCCCCAAATAAATAAATAAATAAATAAATAAATAAATAAATAAAAAAGGGACAGACACTCGCTCGCCCCCCCCCCCTTCCCATCCCAGGACCTTTACATGAGTTATATACAGTATTTTTTTTTTTACTTTATTTTTTAGCGTTTATCGCTTTTCTGGTCAAGCATGACCGACAGATACAGGGTGAAACAGGATATAGATCAGGGGAAGACATTCTGGCAAATGACGGCGGGTCCGGGAATCGAACTCGGAGTCCACCAGATCCGTGACGCAGCACGGTTTTCCCAGACGCAGAAATAGCGCCGAGATATGCGGTGAGCTACTGGAGCTCCCCCGAGTTATATACAGTATTCAGTATTCAAGGGCTATACACGCTCCTTCAACTTCACAGCAGCAGCCAACCAGACAGCAACACTAGACTCCTTGACCCCAATCACACGTGCCGTGGATATTTCCAAGTAGATCATGTCGAGATAAGTGAGGATCTGTGCTTTTCGAGCTAACATAACATTAGTCTCCAACGGAGAGGAGAGAAAGACCGCGGCTCACATGCAGCTGAAACTACCTGTTGGAATAAATTAATTGATTGATGTTTAACTTGTCCCTGTGTGTGTCCAGTAATTTCGACTAGCAAACGTTGTATTTAACGTTACCTCAGGATACCACTGTCTATTGTATTTAGTTGGTTAGCTATTTAGCTAATGTGGATAGCATTTTGAATAGCATCAATGCTAGCTGGCTGGCTACAGCTTTATTTATTAAATTATGGAGGCTTTTTAATCGTCAAGGTAAGAGAGGATTTGTCATGATCAACTGAAGGCGTATGCTATGGAACAATATGTGCTTGGGTTTTCAGAAAAAGGCCAGCTATGTGACGCTAATTATTTAGCTAATATTGATAGCATAGCTTGCTGGCTACAGCTCAACACCATGCCATGGGGATACTATTTACTAAATTATGGAGGCTTTTTAATCGTCAAGGTAAGAGAGGATTTGTCATGATCAACTGAAGGGGTATGCTATGGAACAGTTTGCCGCAAAAGCCCGATCAGGCTCAATAGCTTCTGCACCACGAAGGCATGGTCATGTTGGACCTACAAAAGGCCTTCGACACTGTCAATCACACCATTCTGATTGACAAGCTAAAAGCAATTGGTTTTGATAGTCTATCAGTGAGCTGGATGCAATCCTACCTGGAGGGGAGAGAACAGATGGTGGAGGTAAACGGTACCCTATCCCCCCCCCCCTCACAGTGAGCTGTGGTGTTCCACAAGGAAGCATACTAGGACTGCTACTGTTCCTAATTTATGCAAATGACATGTCGTCAGCTTGTGACTGCAACTTGTTCGTTTGCGGACGACTCAGCCCTGCTGGTCTCTGACAAGAACAAGTTACAGGGTGAAAAAACCCTCAGCTCGGAACTAGGCAAAATCTGCATATGGCTCGCTGATAACAAACTATCATTACACATGGGCAAAACAGAGTCCATTCTCTTCGGTTCAAATAACAAACTCAGCAAGACCGACGGCTTCTCAGTTACAGTGGGTGACAATATTGTCACAAGGAAAGAAGAAATTACCTACCTGGGTTCCATCCTAGAGGCAAATCTTTCCTGTGACAAAATGGCATCCAATGTAATAAAAAAAGTCAACCAACGAACTCGATTCTTGTACCGGATCTCCTCTCTGGTAAACAAGAATACCCTGAAGACTCTGGCAGGAGCACTCATTCATGGGTACTACGACTATGCTTGCACCTCATGGTACCAAAGCACCTCAAAGGCGCTAAAAACTAAATTACAAACATCTCAAAACAAACTGGTCAGACTACTGCTTGACCTTACTCCTAGAACCCACCTCACCCCTGCCCACTTTGACAACCTAGGATGGCTTAGAGTAGACGACAGAGTACAGCAACTTGCAATGGGCCTGGTCTACAAGATACACTACACGACCAAGGTACCCATGTACATGTCAAAATACTTCCCAAAGGTCAGTGAATACCACGATCACAACACCAGAGGGAGCTCCACAAATCATGTTAAACCCAGATTCGGCTCAAACAAGGGACTAAACACGTTTCGCAATTATGCCACATCAATGTGGAACGCCCTACCCAAAGCTGTAAAGGAATGTGAATCACTACCCACTTTCAAAACCACTCTCAAAGAACACCTACGGGAGACTGCAATTCGAAACTGGCCCCTGTAAATGTCCAAACCCAACCCCCTCCAATGTACAGTAAATTACCAAGTATGGTTTTGTCAATATTCCAATGTACAGTTTTGCTTGTACAGTTGTACAGTGTCTTGTTGAAAATGGGGGACCCTGATGTAAACAAGACGAAAGTCTTTCTCTGGTCTGCACTGCATCCCCTTAACAATTATATGTATTGAGCTGTACTGTACTGTACCCATTCTGCAATCTGTTAATAAAGTTTTCAATCAATCAATCAACTACTCTGTACGACGACATTGTTGTTGTGATGTTGGCTGAGAGTTTGCACATGCGGGGTAAGGGAGAGGTGGGCCAACGCGCCATCGGTTCAGGAGAACACGCGTATCGTTTGTAAAGATGGTGACGCAATGGGGGGGCGTCTTCAGAATTGCGCACTCTGGGAGCTAGTATCAAAAAGTACCGTCTTCAGGCTGCCAGAATGCAGTTCCGTGTGGCAGAACGATGCAAACTATCAAATACTTTGCCTAAGACGACCAAAATCGTTTTAGTGTGGACATGGCCTTAGACAGAGCTTGCCCAGATGTATCCAACGTGTAGCAATCAGCTTCTTGGCAGCTGTGAGGCCAGCAAACTAGTCTTTTCATATGTGTAGTAGTCAGCAACTGAGACATGTCATTCAGAAGAAACACAGAGGGAGATACAGGTATGGTCAAGGAGAAAATATCTGATAGTTGATAGGTAACATTTTTCCAAAAAAGTTTTTGTCATTTTCAAACTAAGTATACTGTAGGAACTATTTCTCACTTAAGGTGTAGTTTGACCAACTGTCAACTTCTCACAGAATGTTTAGAATCTTTCCTCCAGCAAGACAGCAGGTAACCATGTTAACCACTCCATAAACATTCCACGCAGAGCAAAGATACACAGCACACTCAATCAAACCTTTAACAAATTGACTTGATCTGCTTTTATTTTTCAAAGGGCATAAATCTGTAAAGACACATCAAATGCCAAAACAAGCATGTACCATTGACTCAGAATGGTCTGTTTTATTGAAATCTTCACAGCAGTAGTTTGTTTATACTTCAGACGTATGATATTTAAACATGGTCCCCAAAATTTATGGAAGCGAATGAGGAGCCTGATACCTGGGAGGAATGGGGGTGTTGACAGCACATGACAGGGACAGCAGTGGTCACTAGTTTACTTGTAGATTACTTTAGATATGAGGTAAGACTGCTGATTTCTGACAAGTTATACGAAAGTGAAATATCCCTTTAAAGGAGGCTAAGACCAACTTCTCAGAAAGAGTGTGGTGTGAAAGTATTAGTGAACGTCACAGTAAAGAGCTGGTCTACCTCTACTTTAAAGACACGTTCAGGGTTTGTAGATGGAAAGTCTATAATGCATCATGTTTTTCTTTTCCAGCCAAGTTCATCTTGTCCCAGACTCCACTCTACTCAACGTGGCACCATAACAGGATGACACAGCTCCTTGAGGGAGACCAGGTGGTCCCTTCCTTCCAGAGGCTGACTGCGCTCAAGGGCCTCCGAGACGCCAAGCCCCTTCCTCTTCCCCCCGACCCGGAGGAGCTCATGTCGGACGAGGCAGCAGACAGTGAGGTGGAGTTTTTCACTAGTGACCAGCGCCGCCTTCTGCCCAAGAGCTGTCCCAAGTACCCGTGCCACGCTGGCCCCAGCAGCCGCGCTGGCGTTAGAGGCCAGGTCAACTACGCCTACCAGGAGAACCCATCAGAGGTCAACGACGTCGGTAGGACTGGCTGTATGGCTCGCCCCTGTTCTAGCACTGACGTTAGCAGAGTGACTAGTGGCTGGACAGGGTGTGACATTAATGGTGGGGCTAGTTTTGGGGCCAGCGGTTGGACAACTGGCGGGGTTGAATCTGGAAGCCATGGGCAGCAGCCACAGAGAGCTGAGCAGAGAGCGGCAGCCAAAGAGATGCCTTCCCATAGTCACCAGCCTGATTGCCTGCGACATCCCAGGCTGCGCCACTCCTATGCTGGCCCCGGTCTGCTCCACCACCAGCCCCACGGGAGTTGCTCACCCAGTCCCATGGTCAAGCCTGAGGTCCCTCCACGTATCCCTATCCCTCCAAAACCCTCCAAGGCTGTTATTAACCCCTGTCCTCTTAGTAGCAACGATGAGGACAAGCCTCCCAAAATCCCTCCCAGGGTCCCCCTGGTTTCAGCGTGTCCACCACGAACCCAGAGCCCCAAGAGCCTCCCGCTCTACATCAACGGGGTGATGCCACCCACACAGAGCTTTGCCCCTAACCCCAAATATGTCAGGAAGGCCCCGCAGAGACGACACAGCGAGAGGGTGCCCCCTGTGGACCAGAGCACTCCCTGCATCGTTCCCATCATGAGGGATGGAAGGCAGGCCAGCTCCACCCACTACATCCTGCTCCCGCGTCGCCCGGCCTACATGGACAGGCTAGAAAGGTTCCTCAGTGAACCACCAGGGGGACGATCATAATCTCAGCATGCACAGTTCAGAGTGGGGTTGCCAGAATGGGTAGGAACACTCTGAGTCAACCTGTCTCATAAGACAGACACACAATGTAATGTCATGCGAAGCAACATGCCATGCATGTGAGCCGCCACTAGGGGCACATGGCTAACTGTGAGTGAGTGAGTTAGTTAGTGACACTGCCAGTCTATGAGGTGCTTCATCTGTGTGAAGCAAAACCAAATCCAAGCGGAGAGGTTGTGATTCATGAAGGTTGTTGTGGTTTTACATCACATTCCCCTGGTTTTGTGATACAGTGATTAAAAACACATTTCCTCCTTTTGTCAAAAGGTACAGCGAAGAACAATTATTACACTTTTAACTGTTTCTATAGAACATCATTTGAACTGATCCTACAATGGAGTTAAGGACAAAGTCAACCTAAATCTTCTTAAACAAGCCCTATTTGGCTTCGTCTCAGAGCGCTCAGCCGTACCGGTGTACAAGAAGCACTAGTAACAACTGAACCTGTCATCAAGTGTTATGGAACAGATGACACAGTGGTATTAATGGTTACTTTCACAAGTACAAGCTGGGCTTGTGCTCAACCAGCTCTCCCTCCATGTGTGCTTTATGTATGTGAAGACATTTTCCTTAAAGGGTGTTAATTGACATTTTCAACTTAATATTTTAATATTCAACTTAACATTTCTACTTAAATGTAAAAACAAATTAACAGTACAGTATACAGTGGTTCATGTATTGTGTGTGCATGCATGTGATTTCATGACTGTCCAACACTTCCAGGACAAAAGAAAACAAGCACGGCACTACCTGCCACATGTCCGACAAAATGTCCCTGCCAGATGGTCCGTGAGCGAGTGATCAGAGTTGGCCATGCACAGCCCACAGCGAGTCTTGCGCATCATGGGAAAAACTCACTGAATTGCGAATGTGTATTTTTTTGCATATAATGACGTGAGGGTGATGATACGTTTTCTTTGAAACCTCAGGGATTGAACTTGAATGCCATCCATAAGTGAACCACTTATCCCACATTATGCTTGAATATTAAGATTAAGACAAATATTTACTGCAAGGACCTCATCTGATTTGTTGGCGAGAGAACCGAGTTGTTTTTCTAAGAAAATATATAAATCAAAGCTCCTAAAACCCATCCAAGTGATATATAAAATATCTAAATAATTGATAAGAAATTAAAACTATATAAGAAAATTATTTTCATTCCTTATGTTATGTACATCTTGAATGTGATTTACACTAAATAGAATAATTTGCATAGAACACGTCATTTATATATATTTGCAAATGTCACTACTACAAACAAATTATGACAGTAGCAACAAAAAAAAGCTAGTCTTACGCATTGATAAGTCATTTAATTCATTTGTACACTGAATTTAATTAGCATTTTCCAAAAGCTAGTCAGTGAAGAAAGTTAGAATTGTACATTTAATGTCACTTAATATTTAGTCCTGTGAAAAGCTAGATCTGAAACCTTTTATTTCACCTCACAGTATTTTCTTAGTTTTTAAGCATTCATTATTGAATGCTGTCATGTAATCACAAGTGTATTGAAACACAAATTGGTTTAACATTTAATGTTACATTTTCTGATGGTTAAGCATTACTGCTGAGAAGTTATGCAAGAGTAAGAGGGGAGTTTGTTCATGCAATGGCTTTTACACTAGTCAGAAAGTTACTGTGATTTATTGACTAGCTGCTCTAAAGTATTAACCAGTTAATGTCATGGGATTGATGAGCACTGAAAGCACATAACGTTTATGTGCCGAAGGTGCAGACACTAGTTTACATATCGTTACATCCACTAAGTTTGACGTGTATATGAAGGTTCCTCGTTTGATTTGGCCTTTGGCAGCTTGAGTTCATAATGTGATTGTGTTAAAAACAAATTCCTTGAAAATGGTGTATTTTTAATCTATTTATAGAAATAAAATAACTTATTTATGATTTGATGGGCTCATTGCGATTTCTTTAATTGGTCATTCATGCATGTTGGTGACAGCAATAAGACTTATTTTGATCTATGGAATGACATTAATTCACAAATTGATCTATGGTATAACATTCATTCAAACTGATCTATGGTACGGCATTCATTCACAAACTGATCTATGGTATGAGACATTGATTCACAAACTGATCTATGATATGATGCATCCATTCGTCTTGAAAGTTTATTGTCAAACATAAAAGCACCATTCCATTTAGTTAAATAACACTCATTTTTCAAATAATCTCCAAACATCACAATTTGATCTTTCATTCATCAATTCAGACACGGGTCAAAACAGTTAATCAAAATGACATGTTGCATGAATAAAGATTTTAGTTTTTATCAATTAAATATTTCCTAGATTTTTAAACATAAGTTAAAAACTAAATAAAGATTAAGAATCCCCCACACATTTCATGAAGGGCCTCAGTGCATATTGACTTGCACTCAGTGGTCAGTTTATTAGATACACTATTCACAGATAAATGGACCACTGCTACACACATCCGAGTCGTATGGCTGTGTTTCTTCTATTGAAAGCAGGCAGACAGGCATCAAGCATTTTGAATTACAGAGTAGAGTGAGGTTAGACCATTGGCTGCCGAGCCGCAGATCTCAGAGATGACGGCCGTCTTGGGCTTCACACACATGAAACTATCTAAGCCTTCACCAAGAACGGTCTGATCAACAAACATCCAGTCAGCAGCTTCCTGTGTGAGAAAACATCTCCATGAGAGTTGGAGGGAGAATAGGAAGAATCTTAAAGATAACATGCAGTCCACAAATGGGCAACTAAGTACGTTGAGCGCTTCTCAGATCTCGTAAAAAGAAGAAAAAAAAAAAAGTCACATCCCTGGAGAATCGAAGGTGTTCTGCTCCGAGCCGTTACTAGATGGAGTGTACTAGGATGGGAATTTTGACTAATCTAACCAACGATTAATCTAAAATTAAGTAATCAGCTAACTGAATAATCTACAAAGAAAAAGCTAAAGAAAAAGCATGTAACTGAAGGTGAATTACCATGTAGGCCACCTACAACCTCTGTACAACTCAAAATTATTCATGTTGACAAAATTACTTGCCCAGGTCCAGTTAAATATAGATGACCAGATCACATTAATGAGCCATGGGAAATGTAGTGGTGTTGACCTGGTAACTGTGAATGTAGGTTTAATTTAGATGAACTAGTTGATTACCGGTAATAATGGACTAGTCTTTTTAATTCCCATCCCTAGAGTGTAGCTAATAAAGGGAGCACTGAGTGGGTCGTTCCTCTGGAACAGCAGGTCAGACCCTCAGCCGCTCCATCTTTGTAGACAGTCAGTTACGCCACACTGAGCCTGGCTGTTCACCGCCAAACCCGGTTCAGCAGCTTGACCTCGGCCAGGCGTTTGCTGATCATGGTGGCAAAGAAAAGGGCGAAGAGGACGCTGCTGATCAAGACGTAGTCATAGTCGTCCTTTAGGACGTCAAACTGCTTGGAGGGATAGACGCGAGTCTGGTAGATGTCCAGACCGTATGCCACCACCTGCATGGAGTCGGGGAGTTGGGGGAATAACACATTTCCTTGTTAAATACCTTTTAATTTTGATCATTTACATTTACATGTAATACATTTCCAAAGCTACTTACACGTTCTGTACAACAAGTCAGCAGGAAGGGTGCAACTATGGCAACTAAGAGGTAAGTAACATTATTTATAAAACAGTGTTGAACTTGAGCGCTGCAGAAGTTGAGTGCATATCAGCATGGTAGGTAGTAATATAATAGGCAAGGTAGATTCCTTAGTAGCAGAGTGCATAATAGAAAAAGACAGTACAAAGGTTAGTAGTTTATTTAATTTCAGATGAGGGGGGTTTTATAAAAGTTAAACCAAATAGTAGGAGCATTGGGAAAATTTTTATAAAGTAATAAGTAAAGTACTAAATACGTATGTTTACCCTCTGAGACCCATGCAATCGTTGGCGATCTTGGCCGACATTGGTCCTCATTCACTAGTGCACGAAAAGTTATGATTTTTTTTTGTTCTTAGCTCCACTTACGAAGTTCTCGGACCAGTTCTGGCATTCACGAACAGTTTCTTAGCCAAGAACTTGTGCTGTATAATGACGACAATACATTTGAATCTAATTTTGATCAGTTGCTAATTGCTTTCACGTTACATGTGGAATCTGCACACTATCCTGTGGTTGCATCACTTGCATGTTCTTATAGGGAGCTGGCGAGGCATTTATGTATGTAAATTCAGGTGTACGAGAATGCACGTTCAATTTAAGAATGAGTGGTATTCTTCGGTTGGGGGAGCGCAATGTTAGTGAATGAGGTCCATTATCGTCTTTCAGAGGCTGTAGTTTTAGGCTCAGTTCTAAAGCTATAGTGAAGACACTGGTATAATCTGAAACTAGACAACCTAGGGTACCATCCATTGGTATCAAGCATGCCATGCTAGCTTGTTGTGAAAGGAGATACATTAATGCTCTAATGTTTTCTCTTGCCTCAAGATATCTGAATGAAAATGGGTTTTATGGGTACCCATGAGTCTTCCTTTCAGACATGGCCATTATGCTAACTGGCGGCCCATGCAGTTTTGGGCAAAAACCATGCAGTTATTTTGCATATAGTGTAAATTTGTTATTAGAATACCAGTTATAAATGTGCTATTCTAAAAATTGGGTATTTGCCCATTGCTGCATAACTTGCATAACTTTGGTATCACTTGAAATCTGACTCTTAAAAAAAAAGAAAAAAAAGAAAAAAAAATGTTATGCCATTTTCTGCTTTATTGTGGATAGGACCGTTATATACTGTACGTGGTGCACCACCAGGGAGCCCCGAAATCTGAGACTCTTGTGGATCCAATGAGCCCAAGTGCATTAACTCATTCAGCGCCAATCACGAAAAAAGTCAGGTCATCTCGCCAGCGGTTGAGCGCCAAACCCGAGAAAAGTCGGGTTTTGGTCGTTTGATCTTTTTCCTTTGATCCACGTTCTTCACAGTCCCCCCGGAGCCTCCTGGCATAACGTTGGAAATGCAATGACGATCGAAATCCGCCAGGTGGCAGTATCGCCTACCTTATGAACATCATGGGCCAGATATTAGTGTGTTATTAGTGCCGGCCCCACAGCCCCAAAACAACTAGGTAGTCGTTGTGAGCAGCAGTGAGCAGAACACGTTTGAGAATCGCGATCGCCTAAATGGTAAATGGCTGCTTTTTTATATAGCGCTTTTATCCAAAGCGCTTTACAATTTGTTCCTCACATTTTACCCATTCATTCACACACCGACGGCGGAGGCAACCATGCAAGGTGCCAACCTGCTCATCGGGAGCAGTTAGGGGTTAAGTGTCTTGCTCAAGGACATAGACACGCTGCCCGGGAGGAGCGGGAATCGAACCGGGAACCTCCGGATTACCAGACGACTGCTCAACCTCCCGAGCCACCGTCGCCCCTAGAGCGAACTATTGGATATTATGAAAAAGACTAAATGGATTATATGGATGATGATTATGGACGATAAGGTGCATTTGTTGGACTAAGCACTACTGGTAAAATGTAAAACAACTATAACCAAATCAACCGATGAGGAAACCTATTCGGCTCCATGGTATAGTCTGACCCAAGCACACAATAGTAACCTGGCTGCAATGTAATGGCGAGCGAACTATTGGATATATGATGAAGAAGACAAAACGGATTATGGATGATGATTATGGATGATAAGGTGCGTTTCCACCAGACTATGATGTTGGACTATGTTGGACCAAGCACTACTGGTAAAATGTAAAACAACTATAACCAAATCGACCGATGAAGAAACCTATTCGGCTCCGTGATATAGTCTGGCCCGAGCAGATGAAGTAGACGGATGAAGGCTATATGTATTGATCCTGTTCTGATTCAAGACACGTTTGGACTCGACGTGAGAAATGGAGTACATCTAAAACAAAGGTAAAGTCTTTTTATTTTAACGTGTACTTTACCGAAACTCCATCATAAAACATGCGTTTATATGATTGTTGTTTAAGATAAACGACCTTTGACCTGGAAATAATGTGTCTCAGGCGAGCAAAAAACATGATTTACGCATACCCGCAGAAAACGTTCTGTAACTCGCGTTCCAGGAAATCAGCTTGGATTTTAGTGAAACGAGGCAATGTTTCTATTGGAATTGTGAACGAACGAAGGTATGTAGAAACAAACCCTATAGTCTCCATAGCATAATATAGAATATACAATAGCTCCGCAAAGATCATGAAATATCGCGAAAACGGTCACGAAAAGCTGGCCCAGAGACAGCAGGGATGGGGGTACACGCTGGCGCTGAATGAGTTAATGTGTGATGATGTTAGTCCCCATAGTAGCAAATATTAAAATACCTTGTTCAAGGTAAATAACCCATGTCAACCACAGATAAGTCACCTCCCCCTCCCTTATTTTGGCAGAAGAATGGTGACAGGCGTGCAAGGTTTATGCTACAGTTGCCCATTAGCCAGCTCAGAAGGTACCGCATGGCCCAGGTACATCTCTGGACAATGGCCGTGATAAAAGAGTAAACTGATTAGAATAAACAGCAGACTCACCAGACAGGTGGACTCCAGGCCGGAAGGGGCCGTGTAAATCCCTCGCACCCTGGACACCGTCTGATTGTAGTTTATGAACCACTCGGCGCGGATTGGCATCTCCGGTGCATAAGGTATCAGGTTCTCTTCACTGAGAACACATTGATAGAAAGATCAAAGCAAAAAAACAACAAAACAACAACAACAACATTCAAACAAATGCTCCAAAGCAACGTTGACATAAAAAGGAACCAACCGGCTTTGTTCAGTTAAGATCTCTGGCCTCCGCGGGTCCAGGAACATCTTGGGTAACGACAAGATGGCTCCCGATGGAAGACCAACTATGAGAGGTACAAAAACAAAATGGGTTCAGGGCTTGAAGACACCGAAAAACTGTTTCATATATAATAGTCGGCTATTATAAAATGTCATACATTTTTTAAACAAAATACAATTTATTATAATAAATCCATGGCGTTATTCCAGTGGTGATGTACAGTTCAGTACATACATACACATTTGTCCCAAAACATCAAATGTTTTATGCTAATAAATAAGGCAGATTTACCTTAAAGGAACAACATTATGGAAAAGTCTTCTCCAGAGTCCGATAGATACCAATTTCCTATCTGTGCGCTCAGTAGAAAGCGATTCTGCTGCAAGCTAGCCTAGCTTAGCACAAATTATTGGAAGTGGATACAGATATATAGAGCTTCACTTAAAACTCCGGGAGAGGTCACAGACAGTGGGATCGAATCCAGCTGTGGTGCTTCCGGGTTGGCCGGCCGTCCATACTAACACAATTGGCAGTGTTAGCGGGTGGGAAAACCCGGCGAGGGTGGGTCCTGGTCGTTGTAAACAGCGACTCCTACAGTTCGGTCGGGGCACCTGCACAGCGAGGGAAAGACCTGGGGGAGGTAGTGTGATCCTTCCACACGTTACACTCCCCCAGTGAGAGTCCGCGCTGCCAGGTGAAAAGAAGCGGTTGATTGGCTACACATGTGTCGGAGGAAGCATGCGATAGCCTCCACTCTCCCAGACCGACGGTAGGGGGTAGGTGCGCAACGACCAGGAAGGGGATTGGGGATTGGCATAACGACTAACATTGGGATGGGAGAAAAATGGAAAAAGGAGGGGGGAAAAGATAAAAAGGTATTTTTTTTATTATTTTTTTGCTAGGCTAGTGGTCCGTATCGGCTTCCATTAATTTGTGCAAAGCTAGGCTAGCTAGGCTTTCTACCGAACACAGAGGAAATTGGTATCCATCTTATTGTCTGACTCTGGAGAAGAAGTGAATTTCCCATAATGTTGGCACTTTCAATGTAGCCGAACCCCTCTATGACTCCCATTCAATGAGCACAAGCAGTGGCTCCATGTTGCTGGTGGTTGTGTGATGATTACCAGAGAACATTCCCAGACTATTCTGCATGGGAAAAACAACCATCTATCATATAAAAACAAAATCCCTAGTCTACCCGGTAACAAACCCATAGGCCATAGTCTACCTGGCAACAACGACATAGCCGGCCGGTCTAAAATTAGTCCTATTGATGCCGAGCAGAAATGAAGGAACAAATCATTTAAAACTAATACATTTTAAGTTCGGTACAGACTGAGCCACCAATGGTACATGCTGATACATTTTATTTTATTTTTTTTTAAACCTTCATTTTAACTCGAAGGACATTAAAGTGGACATTAAAAAAGGAACCTCTCCAACTCATGAGTTCCAATCAGAAAGCTCAGACTCTAAAGATATTATTATTAATTGGTTCAAGATGAACTCAATCAATGAAAATAAATGGGACTGCCAAGCACTATGGTCAGCTGCTGGCTGGCTAGAAGCAACTGTGTTACCATGGAGAGGTGGGGTGTGCTCTCAAAACTGCCCTCTCTCTGGCTCGTGAACCACTCTGCCACTAAATAAATCACACCTACCCATGTGGGACACACAGCCTTCCCTCTCACAGCTCGAATCATTCATGTATATACTGTACAGCAATAACAAAATAATTTCTTTAAAAACAAGTTTCTTTCCTATACATTCACAGAAAGGTAAAGAAACAATATACGTTGTATTTTATGGCAATAACGTTCAGGTTTGTTCGACCCGTGAGAGATATTAACGTCAATATTTATTGCTCACGTCAGCCGGCTGCAGCAGTAGTGTAGTTTTATGAAATTTCGACGTCCATCGATAGCCCTGGGTTTCCTCTTTCTTAGGACTACAACGATTTCATGATGGCGTCATTTCCTCGCGTCTAAATCATCCGGTTTCCGAAGGTTTTTATAAGCTCATATTTAGCTAATAACACTTAAAATCATTTTGTAAACAGGTAGTGTAAGATGTACACTGCTGTTTTGATAAGAGTTAGGATCTTTACTCTTGGCTACATTTGAAAAATAAATGCAACATTACTTAATACGGACTGTATTGATCCATTTATGAAATAAATCTCTGCCCTTTTCGGGCTTAATAGCTAAGTTCTGCCAGCTAATGTTGGTAATACTACATTTCAATAGCCTACTGGTACAGCACACAGTAGGCCTACATGGTCATGCTTTTCATAGCTTGTAAATCACCATTTGTTAGCCTGGTGTTGGTTCATCCTCTGCATTTGACCCATCCTAACTATTAGTGTGGCGACCGGGTACCAACTCCAGTTGTAATGCCAGTACCTTGGTCAAGGGCAATGGCAGGAAACCTAACATGCATGTATTTTGGTGTGAGAGGAAACCGGAGTACCCAGAGGAAACCCACGAAAACACGAGGAGAACATGCAAACCGAAACACAGAAAGACCCTTGTCCTGGTAGTTTGAACCCAAGACCTTTCTGTGAGGCAACAGTGCCAATAGTTTTGGACTCACCCAGTAGGTGTCGGCTGGTGATGCCTTTCTCCGTGAGGGTGGCTTCCAGGGTGGAGATGGGGGATGGGAAGATGTAGGTCTGCTGGAGGACCTGAGGAGGGTGGGGCCGGTCCAGAGAGCTGAACACCGTGCTGTTGTACAGCTCCATGCCTTCATAGAGCTCGATCACAGAGAACTCGTTCCGCCGTGACTTGGTGCTCCAATACTCATACTGGAAGATCAGAGAGGGTGGGTAGAGGATAAACACGTACATGACTTTAAAGGAACACGCCAAAATTATGGGGCGCTTACAGTCTTCTCCTGAGTCGTACAAAAAGACAGATAGCAATTTCCTCTGTGCGTTCAGTAGAAAGCTATCAGACTACAAGCTAGCCTAGCTCAAATTAATGGAAGCAGATACTAGGGGGCCATCTTAAATACTTCAAAGCTTCGTTCGATGGGCATGGGATTCGAATATGAAATAAAATTAGATTAAAGAAAAATATATATATATATTTTTTTTTTTTGCAAAATCAACTCTGCCTCTCTTTGTTAACTACAACAAGCAATGCTGTTTGTTATTTAAGATGAGGTCGGACTCGGCACTGACAGATTTGGGTTCATTGTGCTGCTTTTATAAAGCCTCAAATGACGGCTTACAATATTTCATGAAAGCAAAGTGTTTAGTTTGTCTAAGATTTAAAAAGGTTTAAACTTTACAGCACTGACAAAGTTGAACAAAGTGCTGTACAAGTCCCACAACAACACATTTTTCTTTATATAAAAAAAAAATAAAAGATTCGAAGCTTCGAATTAAAATCAAATCTCGGCCCTGAAGCTTCGAATTCCAAAAATAAATTCGAAGGTCAGCCCTAGCAGATACGGACCAGCTAGCTTGGGTGTTGGCCAAAAACACCTCACAGGTTTATTTTTATTTTTTATTGTTTTTGGTAGTATTTTATTGTTTTTTTTACTACCGGGCAGTGCGGTAGAGAGAGAGAGAGAGGAAGAATGTGAGATAGACAGGGGAAGACATTCGGCAAAGGTCGCCGAGTCCGGGAGTCGAACCCGGGACGGCCGCGTTGCACCGCAGCGCTGTACGTGGTGCGCCACCCTGGCGCCCCTCTCCCAGAGTTTTAAGCTAGGCTAGTGGTCCATATCTGCTTCCATTCATTTGTGCTAAGCTAGGCTAGCTTGCAGCCGGATGGATTTCTCCTGAATGCAGGGGCAATTGGTATCCATCTTCTTGTCCGACTCTGGAGAAGATGGTTAGCGCATTTCTCATAATGTTGGCATGTTCCTTTAAGTTATTAGTATTAGTTATATTAGATGGTTTGTGGTCCGAGGGTGGCAGACAGAGTAACAACCAGCTGGTCCAAACATAAGCACAAATGTTTTAGAGGTTTTTGTTTGCAACAGAATGTGAGGAATTCTGGCATGGGAGGAAACATTTCAGCAAATGAACAAAAACAACAAGCACAATGTTGTGCCGTTTCAATGCATTTGCCGTCAGCCCAACAAGTTGCTACCAACTGCTGCTACTGTAAACAACGATACACACGGAGGAGGCTGAAGAGCTAGCTAGTAAAAGCAACAAAGCTACAATAGCAAGAAGATACATTTCTAGTAAAAAGCAACAAAGCTAGAATAACAAGAAGATACATCTCTAGTTCTACATGTACGACGAGTATCAATAGTTGTAAATTATTCTCACCACCACCCAGTTTTCAGAGTGTACATAATGCACCGGTCCCTTGGCCTTTCTCTGGACCGCCTCATGGATAATGCGGCCCGTCACGCCATCAATCAGCAGGATCCCCACAAAGCTGCGCTCCATGTGGACGTCTGTGCTCTCAGTCACCACGGCCAGTAGGTTAGGGTTCAGGTACTGTGACAAAATAGTAAAATTAACAACTAGCTAGACAAATGCTGTTACGTTTTATCTATACTTTAGTACCGTAATTCCTCTAATAGTAACCAGGTCTCAAATACAAGCCGGGTCTCTATTAATGGCCGGGTGCGCTCTTGAGCTAAGCAATTATAAGCCGGCCTCCTAATACAAGCCGGGTTACTAATATACTGAGCTGCATATAGCCCCTTTCGTGACTTTCGGTTTGCAAGCCTGTGGCTTTTGTGACCGGAGTCACTTGCCCACCCGCCCCGATCACCCAGTAGCGAAACGACCAAGCGTCGTCAAGGGGCTCGCGGTGTGTCAAGAATACATCAGATCTGAATTTCAAAGATACCCAGCGTACAATATGGGTCTAACACAGCTTCACGATGGGGTCTGGAAGCTCGGAGTTGCTAATAAACAGTTTAAAACATTGTTACTCGACGAGTGGTATTTACAGACCGAACGTCCATCTCCGCCGTTGGTGTCACAGCGCATGCGCACCATGCCGCGTTCACGTTACTGGGAAGAAGCGGAAGAACCAGTTTCCGACTGGGAAAAACCATTCACGTCAGCCTCCTAGTGGTAATTCCTACTAGGACATATGGGATTCTTTTATAGACCCCATATCTCCCACTTCGCGTCACGAATTGCGGAAGTATGGATGTGGGCGTTTCATGCATAGATATATATAGAACACTATCTATGGTTTCATGCATAGATATATATAGAGTCAAAGCGTGAAGGCTTCCTAGTTGTAGCAACGAGATGTCCTCTGGTTCTTCCGCTTCTTCCCAGTAACGTGAACGCGGCATGGTGCGCATGCGCTGTGACACCAACGGCGGAGATGGACGTTCGGTCTGTAAATACCACTCGTCGAGTAACAATGTTTTAAACTGTTTATTAGCAACTCCGAGCTTCCAGACCCCATCGTGAAGCTGTGTTAGACCCATATTGTACGCTGGGTATCTTTGAAATTCAGATCTGATGTATTCTTGACACACCGCGAGCCCCTTGACGACGCTTGGTCGTTTCGCTACTGGGTGATCGGGGCGGGTGGGCAAGTGACTCCGGTCACAAAAGCCACAGGCTTGCAAACCGAAAGTCACGAAAGGGGCTAAGCTGCATACTGAGCTAGTTACTTGATTTCACTTTGAAAACGTTGAAATGACCAGTGACCACCTGTAATTGCACTGTTTACTATTTCATACAGTACTTTGTTTCAATAAATGAACCCAGTACATTTTACTGGGTTCAAACTGACACAAAATGTTGATTTATTCATTATGATCCGTTTGAAAATTTGAAATATAGGCCTCTCTCTTATACAGGCCTCCTCCTAATACAAGCCTGGTACCCGCTACAGTTGAAACAAATACAAGCCGGGGTTACTATTAGAGGAATTACGGTATTCTATGGCTGGAGGTTCTATAGTATTCTATGATTGAAGGTTCTATAGTATTCTATGGTTGGCGGTTCTACATTACTCTATGATTGGAGGTTCTATAGTATTCTATCGTTGGTGGTTCTATAGTATTCCATGGTAGGATGTTATATAGTATTACATGGCTAGAGGTTCTATAGTATTCCATGGTTGGAGGTTCTATAGTAAGTTCAAGTGCAATTGGACAATATTTGACAATTTGTATCACCTCAGAGGATTCTAGACTGAGTGAATGTACAGTATGGAATGATTTTGAAAACGACATTCACCAAATCCTAGGGCAAAATTCTATCTCAAAAGTCTAATATTTTACCTTATAGAGGACGCTGGTGTCTAATATTTTACCTTATAGAGGACGCTGCGGTCTAATATTTTACCTTATAGAGGACGCTGGGGTCTAATATTTTACCTTACAGAGGACGCTGCAGTCTAATATTTTACCTTACAGAGGACGCTGCGGTCTAATATTTTACCTTATAGAGGACGCTGGGGTCTAATATTTTACCTTATAGAGGACGCTGCAGTCTAATATTTTACCTTATAGAGGACGCTGCAGTCTAATATTTTACCTTATAGAGGACGCTGCGGTCTAATATTTTACCTTATAGAGGACGCTGCAGTCTAATATTTTACCTTATAGAGGACGCTGCAGTCTAATATTTTACCTTATAGAGGACGCTGCAGTATAATATTTTACCTTATAGAGGACGCTGCAGTCTAATATTTTACCTTATAGAGGACGCTGCAGTCTAATATTTTACCTTATAGAGGACGCTGGGGTCTAATATTTTACCTTATAGAGGACGCTGCGGTCTAATATTTTACCTTATAGAGGACGCTGCAGTCTAATATTTTACCTTATAGAGGACGCTGGGGTCTAATATTTTACCTTATAGAGGACGCTGCAGTCTAATATTTTACCTTACAGAGGACGCTGCGGTCTAATATTTTACCTTATAGAGGACGCTGGGGTCTAATATTTTACCTTATAGAGGACGCTGCGGTCTAATATTTTACCTTATAGAGGACGCTGCAGTCTAATATTTTACCTTACAGAGGACGCTGCAGTCTAATATTTTACCTTATAGAGGACGCTGGGGTCTAATATTTTACCTTATAGAGGACGCTGCGGTCTAATATTTTACCTTAGAGGACGCTGCAGTCTAATATTTTACCTTATAGAGGACGCTGCAGTCTAATATTTTACCTTATAGAGGACGCTGCGGTCTAATATTTTACCTTATAGAGGACGCTGCGGTCTAATATTTTACCTTATAGAGGACGCTGCGGTCTAATATTTTACCTTATAGAGGACGCTGCAGTCTAATATTTTACCTTACAGAGGACGCTGCGGTCTAATATTTTACCTTATAGAGGACGCTGCGGTCTAATATTTTACCTTATAGAGGACGCTGCGGTCTAATATTTTACCTTATAGAGGACGCTGCAGTCTAATATTTTACCTTATAGAGGACGCTGCGGTCTAATATTTTACCTTATAGAGGACGCTGCAGTCTAATATTTTACCTTATAGAGGACGCTGCGGTCTAATATTTTACCTTATAGAGGACGCTGCGGTCTAATATTTTACCTTATAGAGGACGCTGCGGTCTAATATTTTACCTTATAGAGGACGCTGCGGTCTAATATTTTACCTTATAGAGGACGCTGGGGTCTAATATTTTACCTTATAGAGGACGCTGCAGTCTAATATTTTACCTTATAGAGGACGCTGGGGTCTAATATTTTACCTTATAGAGGACGCTGAGGTCCAATATTTTACCTTATAGAGGACGCTGCAGTCTAATATTTTACCTTATAGAGGACGCTGCGGTCTAATATTTTACCTTATAGAGGACGCTGCAGTCTAATATTTTACCTTATAGAGGACGCTGCAGTCTAATATTTTACCTTATAGAGGACGCTGCAGTCTAATATTTTACCTTACAGAGGACGCTGCAGTCTAATATTTTACCTTATAGAGGACGCTGGGGTCTAATATTTTACCTTATAGAGGACGCTGCAGTCTAATATTTTACCTTATAGAGGACGCTGCAGTCTAATATTTTACCTTATAGAGGACGCTGGGGTCTAATATTTTACCTTACAGAGGACGCTGCAGTCTAATATTTTACCTTACAGAGGACGCTGCAGTCTAATATTTTACCTTATAGAGGACGCTGGGGTCTAATATTTTACCTTATAGAGGACGCTGGGGTCTAATATTTTACTTTATAGAGGACGCTGCGGTCTAATATTTTACCTTATAGAGGACGCTGAGGTCTAATATTTTACCTTATAGAGGACGCTGCAGTCTAATATTTTACCTTATAGAGGACGCTGGGGTCTAATATTTTACCTTATAGAGGACGCTGGGGTCTAATATTTTACTTTATAGAGGACGCTGGGGTCTAATATTTTACTTTATAGAGGACGCTGCGGTCTAATATTTTACCTTATAGAGGACGCTGAGGTCTAATATTTTACCTTATAGAGGACGCTGGGGTCTAATATTTTACTTTATAGAGGACGCTGCGGTCTAATATTTTACCTTATAGAGGACGCTGAGGTCTAATATTTTACCTTATAGAGGACGCTGGGGTCTAATATTTTACCTTATAGAGGACGCTGCGGTCTAATATTTTACCTTATAGAGGACGCTGCGGTCTAATATTTTACCTTATAGAGGACGCTGCGGTCTAATATTTTACCTTACAGAGGACGCTGCAGTCTAATATTTTACCTTATAGAGGACGCTGGGGTCTAATATTTTACCTTATAGAGGACGCTGCAGTCTAATATTTTACCTTATAGAGGACGCTGGGGTCTAATATTTTACCTTATAGAGGACGCTGCAGTCTAATATTTTACCTTATAGAGGACGCTGGGGTCTAATATTTTACCTTATAGAGGACGCTGCGGTCTAATATTTTACCTTATAGAGGACGCTGCAGTCTAATATTTTACCTTATAGAGGACGCTGGGGTCTAATATTTTACCTTATAGAGGACGCTGCGGTCTAATATTTTACCTTATAGAGGACGCTGCAGTCTAATATTTTACCTTATAGAGGACGCTGCAGTCTAATATTTTACCTTATAGAGGACGCTGCAGTCTAATATTTTACCTTATAGAGGACGCTGCGGTCTAATATTTTACCTTACAGAGGACGCTGGGGTCTAATATTTTACCTTATAGAGGACGCTGCGGTCTAATATTTTACCTTATAGAGGACGCTGCAGTCTAATATTTTACCTTATAGAGGACGCTGGGGTCTAATATTTTACCTTATAGAGGACGCTGCGGTCTAATATTTTACCTTATAGAGGACGCTGCAGTCTAATATTTTACCTTATAGAGGACGCTGCAGTCTAATATTTTACCTTATAGAGGACGCTGGGGTCTAATATTTTACCTTATAGAGGACGATGCAGTCTAATATTTTACCTTATAGAGGACGCTGCGGTCTAATATTTTACCTTATAGAGGACGCTGAGGTCTAATATTTTACCTTATAGAGGACGCTGCAGTCTAATATTTTACCTTATAGAGGACGCTGCAGTCTAATATTTTACCTTATAGAGGACGATACGGTCTAATATTTTACCTTATAGAGGACGATACGGTCTAATATTTTACCTTATAGAGGACGCTGAGGTCTAATATTTTACCTTATAGAGGACGCTGCGGTCTAATATTTTACCTTATAGAGGACGATACGGTCTAATATTTTACCTTATAGAGGACGATACGGTCTAATATTTTACCTTATAGAGGACGCTGCGGTCTAATATTTTACCTTATAGAGGACGCTGGGGTCTAATATTTTACCTTATAGAGGACGCTGCAGTCTCATATTTTACGCTGCAGTCTAATATTTTACCTTATAGAGGACGATGCGGTCTAATATTTTACCTTACAGAGGACGCTGCAGTCTAATATTTTACCTTATAGAGGACGCTGCGGTCTAATATTTTACCTTACAGAGGACGCTGCAGTCTAATATTTTACCTTATAGAGGACGCTGCAGTCTAATATTTTACCTTATAGAGGACGCTGCGGTCTAATATTTTACCTTATAGAGGACGCTGCAGTCTAATATTTTACCTTATAGAGGACGCTGGGGTCTAATATTTTACCTTATAGAGGACGCTGGGGTCTAATATTTTACCTTATAGAGGACGCTGGGGTCTAATATTTTACCTTATAGAGGACGCTGCAGTCTCATATTTTACCTTATAGAGGACGCTGGGGTCTAATATTTTACCTTATAGAGGACGCTGGGGTCTAATATTTTACCTTATAGAGGACGCTGCAGTCTAATATTTTACCTTATAGAGGACGCTGGGGTCTAATATTTTACCTTATAGAGGACGCTGCAGTCTCATATTTTACCTTATAGAGGACGCTGCAGTCTAATATTTTACCTTATAGAGGACGCTGCAGTCTCATATTTTACCTTATAGAGGACGCTGCAGTCTAATATTTTACCTTATAGAGGACGCTGCAGTCTCATATTTTACCTTATAGAGGACGCTGCGGTCTAATATTTTACCTTACAGAGGACGCTGAGGTCTAATATTTTACCTTATAGAGGACGCTGGGGTCTAATATTTTACCTTACAGAGGACGCTGCAGTCTAATATTTTACCTTATAGAGGACGCTGCAGTCTAATATTTTACCTTATAGAGGACGCTGCGGTCTAATATTTGACCTTATAGAGGACGCTGCAGTCTAATATTTTACCTTATAGAGGACGCTGCGGTCTAATATTTGACCTTATAGAGGACGCTGCAGTCTAATATTTTACCTTATAGAGGACGCTGAGGTCTTACCTTACAGAGGACGCTGAGGTCTAATATTTTACCTTATAGAGGACGCTGCAGTCTAATATTTTACCTTATAGAGGACGCTGAGGTCTAATATTTTACCTTATAGAGGACGCTGCGGTCTAATATTTTACCTTATAGAGGACGCTGCAGTCTAATATTTTACCTTACAGAGGACGCTGCGGTCTAATATTTTACCTTATAGAGGACGCTGCAGTCTAATATTTTACCTTATAGAGGACGCTGAGGTCTAATATTTTACCTTATAGAGGACGCTGCAGTCTAATATTTTACCTTATAGAGGACGCTGCAGTCTAATATTTTACCTTATAGAGGACGCTGCGGTCTAATATTTTACCTTATAGAGGACGCTGCAGTCTAATATTTTACCTTATAGAGGACGCTGCAGTCTAATATTTTACCTTATAGAGGACGCTGCGGTCTAATATTTTACCTTATAGAGGACGCTGGGGTCTAATATTTTACCTTATAGAGGACGCTGGGGTCTAATATTTTACCTTATAGAGGACGCTGCAGTCTAATATTTTACCTTATAGAGGACGCTGCAGTCTAATATTTTACCTTATAGAGGACGCTGCAGTCTAATATTTTACCTTACAGAGGACGCTGCAGTCTAATATTTTACCTTATAGAGGACGCTGCGGTCTAATATTTTACCTTATAGAGGACGCTGCAGTCTAATATTTTACCTTATAGAGGACGCTGGGGTCTAATATTTTACCTTATAGAGGACGCTGCGGTCTAATATTTTACCTTATAGAGGACGCTGGGGTCTAATATTTTACCTTATAGAGGACGCTGCGGTCTAATATTTTACCGCTGGGGTCTAATATTTTACCTTATAGAGGACGCTGCAGTCTAATATTTTACCTTATAGAGGACGCTGCAGTCTAATATTTTACCTTATAGAGGACGCTGCGGTCTAATATTTTACCTTATAGAGGACGCTGCAGTCTAATATTTTACTTTATAGAGGACGCTGCAGTCTAATATTTTACCTTATAGAGGACGCTGCGGTCTAATATTTTACCTTATAGAGGACGCTGCAGTCTAATATTTTACCTTATAGAGGACGCTGCGGTCTAATATTTTACCTTATAGAGGACGCTGCAGTCTAATATTTTACCTTATAGAGGACAATGCAGTCTAATATTTTACTTTATAGAGGACGCTGCAGTCTAATATTTTACCTTATAGAGGACGCTGCGGTCTAATATTTTACCTTATAGAGGACGCTGCAGTCTAATATTTTACCTTATAGAGGACGCTGCGGTCTAATATTTTACCTTATAGAGGACGCTGCAGTCTAATATTTTACCTTATAGAGGACGCTGCAGTCTAATATTTTACCTTATAGAGGACGCTGCAGTCTAATATTTTACTTTATAGAGGACGCTGCAGTCTAATATTTTACCTTATAGAGGACGCTGCAGTCTAATATTTTACCTTATAGAGGACGCTGGGTCTAATATTTTACCTTATACAGGACGCTGCGGTCTAATATTTTACCTTATAGAGGACGCTGCAGTCTAATATTTTACCTTATAGAAGACGCTGCAGTCTAATATTTTACCTTACAGAGGACGCTGCAGTCTAATATTTTACCTTATAGAGGACGCTGGGTCTAATATTTTACCTTATAGAGGACGCTGCAGTCTAATATTTTACCTTATAGAGGACGCTGCGGTCTAATATTTTACCTTATAGAGGACGCTGCAGTCTAATATTTTACCTTATAGAGGACGCTGCAGTCTAATATTTTACTTTATAGAGGACGCTGCAGTCTAATATTTTACCTTATAGAGGACGCTGCGGTCTAATATTTTACCTTATAGAGGACGCTGCAGTCTAATATTTTACCTTATAGAGGACGCTGCGGTCTAATATTTTACCTTATAGAGGACGCTGCGGTCTAATATTTTACCTTATAGAGGACGCTGCAGTCTAATATTTTACCTTATAGAGGACGCTGCGGTCTAATATTTTACCTTATAGAGGACGCTGCAGTCTAATATTTTACCTTATAGAGGACGCTGCAGTCTAATATTTTACCTTATAGAGGACGCTGCAGTCTAATATTTTACCTTATAGAGGACGCTGCGGTCTAATATTTTACCTTATAGAGGACGCTGCGGTCTAATATTTTACCTTATAGAGGACGCTGGGGTCTAATATTTTACCTTATAGAGGACGCTGCGGTCTAATATTTTACCTTATAGAGGACGCTGCAGTCTAATATTTTACCTTATAGAGGACGCTGCAGTCTAATATTTTACCTTATAGAGGACGCTGCGGTCTAATATTTTACCTTATAGAGGACGCTGGGGTCTAATATTTTACCTTATAGAGGACGCTGCAGTCTAATATTTTACCTTATAGAGGACGCTGCAGTCTAATATTTTAGCTTATAGAGGACGCTGCAGTCTAATATTTTACCTTATAGAGGACGCTGCAGTCTAATATTTTACCTTACAGAGGACGCTGCAGTCTAATATTTTACCTTATAGAGGACGCTGCAGTCTAATATTTTACCTTATAGAGGACGCTGCAGTCTAATATTTTAGCTTATAGAGGACGCTGCAGTCTAATATTTTACCTTATAGAGGACGCTGCAGTCTAATATTTTACCTTATAGAGGACGCTGCGGTCTAATATTTTACCTTATAGAGGACGCTGAGGTCTAATATTTTACCTTACAGAGGACGCTGCAGTCTAATATTTTACCTTATAGAGGACGCTGCAGTCTAATATTTTACCTTATAGAGGACGCTGCAGTCTAATATTTTAGCTTATAGAGGACGCTGCAGTCTAATATTTTAGCTTATAGAGGACGCTGCAGTCTAATATTTTACCTTATAGAGGACGCTGCAGTCTAATATTTTACCTTATAGAGGACGCTGCGGTCTAATATTTTACCTTATAGAGGACGCTGCAGTCTAATATTTTACCTTATAGAGGACGCTGAGGTCTAATATTTTACATTATAGAGGACGCTGCAGTCTAATATTTTACCTTATAGAGGACGCTGGGGTCTAATATTTGACCTTATAGAGGACGCTGGGGTCTAATATTTTACCTTATAGAGGACGCTGCAGTCTAATATTTTACCTTATAGAGGACGCTGCGGTCTAATATTTTACCTTATAGAGGACGCTGCGGTCTAATATTTTACCTTATAGAGGACGCTGCAGTCTAATATTTTACCTTATAGAGGATGCTGCAGTCTAATATTTTACCTTATAGAGGACGCTGCGGTCTAATATTTTACCTTATAGAGGACGCTGCAGTCTAATATTTTACCTTATAGAGGACGCTGCAGTCTAATATTTTACCTTATAGAGGACGCTGCAGTCTAATATTTTACCTTATAGAGGACGCTGCAGTCTAATATTTTACCTTATAGAGGACGCTGCAGTCTAATATTTTACCTTATAGAGGACGCTGGGGTCTAATATTTTACCTTATAGAGGACGCTGAGGTCTAATATTTTACCTTATAGAGGACGCTGAGGTCTAATATTTTACCTTACAGAGGACGCTGCAGTCTAATATTTTACCTTATAGAGGACGCTGCAGTCTAATATTTTACCTTATAGAGGACGCTGAGGTCTAATATTTTACCTTACAGAGGACGCTGCAGTCTAATATTTTACCTTATAGAGGACGCTGCAGTCTAATATTTTACCTTAGAGGACGCTGTGGTCTAATATTTTACCTTATAGAGGACGCTGCAGTCTAATATTTTACCTTACAGAGGACGCTGCAGTCTAATATTTTACCTTATAGAGGACGCTGCAGTCTAATATTTTACCTTATAGAGGACGCTGCGGTCTAATATTTTACCTTATAGAGGACGCTGCAGTCTAATATTTTACCTTATAGAGGACGCTGCAGTCTAATATTTTACCTTATAGAGGACGCTGCAGTCTAATATTTTACCTTATAGAGGACGCTGCAGTCTAATATTTTACCTTATAGAGGACGCTGCAGTCTAATATTTTACCTTATAGAGGATGCTGCAGTCTAATATTTTACCTTATAGAGGACGCTGCAGTCTAATATTTTACCTTACAGAGGATGCTGCAGTCTAATATTTTACCTTATAGAGGACGCTGCAGTCTAATATTTTACCTTATAGAGGATGCTGCAGTCTAATATTTTACCTTATAGAGGATGCTGCAGTCTAATATTTTACCTTATAGAGGACGCTGCAGTCTAATATTTTACCTTATAGAGGATGCTGCAGTCTAATATTTTACCTTATAGAGGACGCTGCAGTCTAATATTTTACCTTACAGAGGACGCTGCGGTCTAATATTTTACCTTATAGAGGACGCTGCAGTCTAATATTTTACCTTATAGAGGACGCTGCAGTCTAATATTTTACCTTATAGAGGACGCTGCGGTCTAATATTTTACCTTATAGAGGACGCTGCAGTCTAATATTTTACCTTATAGAGGACGCTGCAGTCTAATATTTTACCTTATAGAGGACGCTGGGGTCTAATATTTTACCTTACAGAGGACGCTGCGGTCTAATATTTTACCTTATAGAGGACGCTGCGGTCTAATATTTTACCTTATAGAGGATGCTGCAGTCTAATATTTTACCTTATAGAGGACGCTGCGGTCTAATATTTTACCTTACAGAGGACGCTGGGGTCTAATATTTTACCTTATAGAGGACGCTGCGGTCTAATATTTTACCTTATAGAGGACGCTGCGGTCTAATATTTTACCTTATAGAGGACGCTGCGGTCTAATATTTTACCTTATAGAGGACGCTGCGGTCTAATATTTTACCTTATAGAGGACGCTGCGGTCTAATATTTTACCTTATAGAGGACGCTGCAGTCTAATATTTTACCTTACAGAGGACGCTGCAGTCTAATATTTTACCTTATAGAGGACGCTGCAGTCTAATATTTTACCTTATAGAGGACGCTGGGGTCTAATATTTTACCTTATAGAGGACGCTGCAGTCTAATATTTTACCTTATAGAGGACGCTGCAGTCTAATATTTTACCTTATAGAGGACGCTGCAGTCTAATATTTTACCTTATAGAGGACGCTGCGGTCTAATATTTTACCTTATAGAGGACGCTGCGGTCTAATATTTTACCTTACAGAGGACGCTGCGGTCTAATATTTTACCTTATAGAGGACGCTGCAGTCTAATATTTTACCTTATAGAGGACGCTGCGGTCTAATATTTTACCTTATAGAGGACGCTGCAGTCTAATATTTTACCTTATAGAGGACGCTGCAGTCTAATATTTTACCTTATAGAGGACGCTGCAGTCTAATATTTTACCTTATAGAGGACGCTGCAGTCTAATATTTTACCTTATAGAGGACGCTGCAGTCTAATATTTTACTTTATAGAGGACGCTGCGGTCTAATATTTTACCTTATAGAGGACGCTGCAGTCTAATATTTTACCTTATAGAGGACGCTGCGGTCTAATATTTTACCTTATAGAGGACGCTGCAGTCTAATATTTTACCTTATAGAGGACGCTGCAGTCTAATATTTTACCTTATAGAGGACGCTGCAGTCTCATATTTTACCTTACAGAGGACGCTGCAGTCTCATATTTTACCTTATAGAGGATGCTGCAGTCTAATATTTTACCTTATAGAGGACGCTGCAGTCTAATATTTTACCTTATAGAGGACGCTGCGGTCTAATATTTTACCTTATAGAGGACGCTGCGGTCTAATATTTTACCTTATAGAGGACGCTGCAGTCTAATATTTTACCTTATAGAGGACGCTGCAGTCTAATATTTTACCTTACAGAGGACGCTGCAGTCTAATATTTTACCTTATAGAGGACGCTGCGGTCTAATATTTTACCTTATAGAGGACGCTGCAGTCTAATATTTTACCTTATAGAGGACGCTGCAGTCTAATATTTTACCTTATAGAGGACGCTGCAGTCTAATATTTTACCTTATAGAGGACGCTGGGGTCTAATATTTTACCTTATAGAGGACGCTGCGGTCTAATATTTTACCTTATAGAGGACGCTGCGGTCTAATATTTTACCTTATAGAGGACGCTGCAGTCTAATATTTTACCTTATAGAGGACGCTGCAGTCTAATATTTTACCTTATAGAGGACGCTGCGGTCTAATATTTTACCTTATAGAGGACGCTGCGGTCTAATATTTTACCTTATAGAGGACGCTGCAGTCTAATATTTTACCTTACAGAGGACGCTGCAGTCTAATATTTTACCTTATAGAGGACGCTGCGGTCTAATATTTTACCTTATAGAGGACGCTGCGGTCTAATATTTTACCTTATAGAGGACGCTGCAGTCTAATATTTTACCTTATAGAGGACGCTGCAGTCTAATATTTTACCTTACAGAGGACGCTGCAGTCTAATATTTTACCTTATAGAGGACGCTGCGGTCTAATATTTTACCTTATAGAGGACGCTGGGGTCTAATATTTTACCTTATAGAGGACGCTGCGGTCTAATATTTTACCTTATAGAGGACGCTGCGGTCTAATATTTTACCTTATAGAGGACGCTGCAGTCTAATATTTTACCTTATAGAGGACGCTGCAGTCTAATATTTTACCTTATAGAGGACGCTGCGGTCTAATATTTTACCTTATAGAGGACGCTGAGGTCTAATATTTTACCTTATAGAGGACGCTGAGGTCTAATATTTTACCTTATAGAGGACGCTGCGGTCTAATATTTTACCTTATAGAGGACGCTGGGGTCTAATATTTTACCTTACAGAGGACGCTGCAGTCTAATATTTTACCTTATAGAGGACGCTGCGGTCTAATATTTTACCTTATAGAGGACGCTGCGGTCTAATATTTTACCTTATAGAGGACGCTGCGGTCTAATATTTTACCTTATAGAGGACGCTGCGGTCTCCCATCACTCTGCCCTGGGAGTGTACATGCTCATTGGGCCTCTTCCCTTTGACAGACACAATCTTCTGGACCTCTGTTGGGACAACGATCTCCCAGATCCGTTCCGTGGAAAGATCCTGGATCAGAATTTAAATAATAAAAATTAATTTAAATAGTAATAAATCATATCATAAATCAGTCAGATTAGTTATAATACATACATTTGACAAGAAACCCACTTTAAGAAAGCAGATCAAATTAGACTACACAAACCTTGAATCAGCCAGGTATTTCATTCCAATTTTAATATTAGGGTCAATTCACATCCTCTAATATTCAAGGTCAAGTTTATTAGTACCGGTATGTCCCAAACTGGGCAATTCATGTTACAGCAGATGGCACGAATGGAGGTAGGTATAAATGAGAATTTGTATCTATTGTTTTTAGCTGCAGGGGTCTCCAAACGTTGGCCGCAAGGCAATAATTGATACTCCGGATTTAGGGAGTGAGAGCTGTCCGCTCTAATCGATGACGCCTTCCTGAGCACCTGCTCGTCATATATATGATATGACCCAGCTGAATTGTACCCCCACAATCTTGCTATCCCCCCCTCACAATGCCGTTAAGGGCATTCTTCTGTTTAATGCCAAGGTTTCCATACCAACAAATGGCAGTGCTCAATGTTTACGCTCCCAACTGGGATGATGTTGGTTTATGAACAAGATCCTCTCCTCCCTCCCGATCTGAACTGGGGGGTCTGAACCGTGTTATGGAACCGGTTTTGGACTGCTCTTCTCCAGACCCTCACCACCCTCTAAAATGCCAGCCTTTATGAGAGATAATGGATGTGTAGATCCATGGAGATCTGCTAACCCACTATTCAAATAATTTTCCTTTCCCCCCATGTACACCACTCTTATTCTCGAATAGATAATTTCTTTATTGATAAAGCGCTGTTATACTCTACTATACTCACCTTGCATGGTTGCCTCCACCGTTGGTGTGCGAGTGAATGGGTGAATGTGAGGCATGAGTTGTAAAGCACTTTGGATAAAAGCCGTTATATAAAATAATTGCATTTGTTTTATAAATACAAAAAGAAAGTTGTACTTGCCGTGCGTAGCCTGTATCCAGACAGTCTTCCTTGGTCGGGGTCGACCAGGTAAAAGAAGATGGAGGAGGCCGTCTCTTGAAGCTGCTGCAGGACGTTCTTGGTCGAGGGGAACGCAGACACCTGGACGGATGAGATCAAATCATGTCCATCACCCTGGGCTCCCAGACCTCCTACTCAGACTGAGAGGACATTATTTCTTCTCTACCTGGAGCAGCTTTAAGATTCAAACATTAGTTAACACTGTCTGTAGAAGCAGAACCCGACTTGGTGGATTTGTATTGTTAGAATATTAGAATTCATATTGTTTAGACTAGGTGTCGTATTTATGTTGAACTCTAGGGGGCACCCCACCTACTATAAGTACGGTAACCTAGCTGATCACTGTAATTCATGCACCTGTTATGGAGATATGTTTTCCTACCCGTTTCACTGTTTGGAACTGACAAATAGAGCAATTGACAACCGTTCTGATTTAACCATTCATTCACGATCATTCATTTTTGGACAATAAAACCCTGCAAACTGGGGAGCTCCAGTAGCTCACTGCGTACCTCGAACGCTATTTCGGCGTCGGGGACAACCGTGCTCGTCACGGATCTGGGGTAGCAAGTTCGATTCCCGGACAAAGCCGTAACTTTCTCAGAGTGTCTTCCCCCCATCTGTACCCCCATTCAACCTGTTTCTGTCGATCACACTTGACCAGAGAAAAAGCGATAAATGCAAAAAGAGCCCGCGGAATGGCAAAAGTAAAAAAAAAAAAAAAAAAAACTGCAAACTGTACCAGCCGCAACTTGGACATTCTTCTATATTTACATCACAAACTTTGTTACCGAGTAGGGAACTAATTATGGGTGCATCGTGACGCCTGTCAACACAATCGGGGAGTGAAGGTCGACCACTACACTGTCGACTGCGCCACCTGAAGTGATAACACGTTTCGAGGAGACATTAAACACACAGAAAAGCGTGGCGACAGGGCGGCTACGTGGTGCAGTGGGCAAGGCGCTCACCACGAATACTGGAGACGCTGGGTTCGCCTGTTCGAGCCCAGCGCTCCACATTGCTTTCAGTTTAGCTGGTCGTCCGTACTAATACACATTGGCCGTATTAGGGGGTGGGAAACTGATGGGTGGGGATCGGGCGTTGTGGACAGCGACTCCTACAGGTCGGTTGGTGCGCCTGCGCAGTAGAATCAGGAAGCGATGGGGGCGGCGCCCCTCCAAAGCGCAGACCCCTGACGCTGAAAGATCGCGCCGCGCAGGTGAAAAGATGCGACTGCTGTTACCTCGAGTATCGGAGGGGACTCGTGCTATGTATGACTTAGTCCACATTGCAGCCGGCTTGTGGGAGGCAAGAAACAGCGTTCGAGACAGGGGAGGGTTGAATTGGATGATACGAAATTGGGATGGGAGAAAAATTGAAAATGGGAGAAAAAGTGGATCAAAAAAATAAATAAAATAAAGCAAAGCGTGGCGACAAGATCCCTGAGTCACTCACCTTGTACTGGTCATCAACCAGAAGCAGGACCTTGGCGTAGTCCTGGTCGATGAGTGGGAGCAGCAGGGACTGGAGGATGGGACGAGGCAGAGCAGGTGGGCTGATGTGACTCTTCCTCCCAAATATGGGATTAAATACGTGGAGAGTGGCTAGCCCCGTTTCCTAGATGAGAAGCAGAGAAACGCATTCATGACAATACAAATACAATAGATGTCTTAATCTCATCATGGTGACTAGTGAGAGAATTATGATATTATGATTCATATCATATAAACATTCAGCGATATCATATAAACAATCATCAATATCATATAAACATTCATCTATATCATATAAACACTTCATTCATATCATATAAACACTTCATTCATATCATATAAACACTTCATTCATAACATATAAACACTTCATCTCTATATCATTATATCCCAGCAATCATATTCAGGTTTCTCATAGTCGGGAAATTAGCTTATAAAATGGCCGTCGCCTCAATTTCATGCCACTCTCCCAATTATTCAATACAATAGCGATGGTACTCTGAGGCAGAGCTGGGGTCTTACCTTGTCTTTGATGAGCAGTGTGCACTGTGGGGGATGAGGAAAGTGTGCAGTGGTCCGTTGCACCATTAGCATGAAGGCTGCATTAGGTGGGACATTTTCTAGGTAGTGTCTCCAAAATATGGTGCCCGTCTTGCTGTCGATCCCAAAGAGCTAAACAGGTAAATGGTGAATGATTAGATGTATAGATTATTTACCGTTACATTTGTACTCTGGTTGAAGTGTGTACTTGTGCTGTATAATGTCATTTTAATAGAATATCCAAGGCCCTCTTACCTTCCCTGAAGCGGTGACCAGAACCATCATCTTCTGCAGGTTGAACTCGTCTCTGGACAGGTTCTCCATGCTCACCTCGCTCTTCACCAGGCTGCGGGGCTGCCGGGCCTCGTAGAACATCTTCCAGAGGTGGGCGACCCAGGCCTGGAGCAGGATGATCTGAGAGGAGAGCCTCTTCAGCACCATGGACAGCAGCCCATCTACACACAAAGGAGGGGGGAGGGGGGGCTAAGTGAGCACTGCTCTCTGAATAAAATCAGCCATTTATAAAAACCCATATCCACTGCAACAGAACATAATTCTATCACTTGTAAAGCTATATGGAAAATAGCCCTTTATTCTACAAACTTGCTAGAAATTCTGTAGGTGACTGTAAGTGTGTAAGTAAACATTGACATGACAGCAGTTATTACATGAATGATAAAGCAGTAGAAACAAGGAGTAAGTTATGGGGCCGAATGGCCGATACTATAAAATAATAATAGAAAATAAAAATAATAAGAGTAATATGAGAACAGACAGATCCTGTACAGGCCCACGGCATCAATGTTCAATTGATTTAAATTAAATTACATGTTTTCATCATTGTACTAGTGTTGTCACAATACTGGAACTCCTAACAAAATTCTGTCTAGTTGCCATGGTGTTTTATTTATTAGCACATGCTTTATTCTAGCGACAGTTTTAAATGTTGGAAGAATATAGAGGTCAGCCTACAGTGAGGTTGTCTTAGCCGTACACAGCCGATTGCCTATCAGGCCAGTATACTGTCACATTCCATCTTATGGAGAAAGTTATGACGACATTCCCTGGTCAAACATCTCAGCCCAAAGAGGAAGTAAATTACCCGGTGCTGCTATGCTAATTTCCCCGTAACATATTTAATAATCAATAATATATTAATTGTCACCTTAAATATTTTAGTCTACTTAAAAAAATTTAAGGAAAATGAGTTGGCACAAAGTTATTATGTTCTTCCTTTCCAGATACAGGCCGTGGCTATCGCCCCAAGTTGAATACAATGACCTGGTATCATGCCTCACAACTCAAGGAAAGCCTGTGTGGCATGGAAACTCTTTCTGTAGCTGTGCCGTGGGTCTGGGCAGTTTGCTGCATGTTTAGGGAGGAGGGATATGATGACATGAAATTATTGAGAAAGGAGGAAGACATGACAAAGGAAGCTTTTCTGATTCTAAATCAAGTAAAACGTTGTCATGCATGAAGGGAAGCTGATTACCTTGAATGGCTGAATCCAAGTGCAGCAATTAAACAGAACAAAAAAAGAAAGAGGAAAGTGAAGCCAACACGGTTCATTCACACAAAAACACTCCATTCGCAACACAACACTCCGTTCACACAACACCTCAATCACACCAACACTCCATTCGCAACACAACACTCCATTCACAATACAACGTTCACACAACACCTCGTTCACACCAACACTCCATTCACAACACAACACTCCATTCACAACACAACATTAACACATGTAGAAACTGTTATAATTCCTACACTAATACCCTCAGATTAAAGCTTGATTGTTTCATTTCAATGTGGGGTAGAGCCAAAATGATGATGTCCAAATATTTATGGACCGACTGTATTACACTAACCTTCAGTTAAACGATACATATTACACTAACTAACTAACTAACCTTCAGTTTAAGGAGACATTACAGGGCATTACATATTACACTAACCTAACCTAACTAACCTTCAGTTAAAGGAGACATATTACACTAACCTAACAAACCTTCAGTTAAAGGAGACATATTACACTAACCTAACTAACCTTCAGTTAAAGGAGACATTACACTAACCTAACTAACCAGTTAAAGGGGACATATTATGGAAAATGTTTTTGCCTAGTTGTTTGTGTGGTGCTGGGGAAAGATGATGTATGCAGTCCTTGCCGTTTGGCCACCAGGGTTATTATGAGTCTACAGATTAACAAGCCATTCAGAATTATTGCCCTTGGTGACGTCATAAGTGGGACACAAAGCAGTGAATTAGCCTTGATTAATCAATTAGCTGTGCTTTTTGGAGCCAGGAACACAGCCTAGCTAATGTACTGCCCAGTTTGTAAGTGGTTTGAGGTAGCCAGGCAGGTAAGGTATTAACTTATTTAAAATGTGGTGTGTACTAAACCCACCAAAAAGACACATCAGCATGCTCTTAACACATGCGCACTACAGTCATAGACCGTCTTCGTGATTTTTACGGGTCAACAGTTTTAACTTAATGCTATGGTTATTTTATGTTCCATTTGATACAACACAGCATCGGAACAGAGTGGTAACATTAGCGACTAGCATACTATGTATCGTGGCTTTGCTAACTACAGTCAAGTGGGTCTATTTCACTAGCATGCTAGTGGCTAGCTCTAGTAACTTTACTGTTACAAGGAGGTTTCTGACTGTAGTATGCATGTTAAAAGCATCCCAATGGGTGCTCGGTCCATGTCAAACCACAAGGCATTCTGGGTATGTTCACCCCATTAGGACATGTAGTCTCTCCCTCTCCCAGCTCTGCCTGGGTTCACATGTACCAGCTTTCTTGCCGAACTCTCCCTCCAGCTCTGCCTGGGTTCCTGTGAGAGGCAGATCCACCATCTCCATGGTCACCACATCTGAAAGGGCTTCTTCTCTTATCCACATGACACGACCTGGAAAAACAAGTTGCATTATTTTATATTGCTTCACATCCATTCATCCCCCACTGATTCAAGAGGTTTATTCGTCACATACATACAGGCATGCGTTCTTCATGGGACGGGGTTGCACTCCGTGCCACCCCATGATAAGTACTCGACATTTGCATATCAATAGCGCCGGTCGTCAGGTGTGTTAAATACGTTCTCAGATACAGTCACACCTAACTTGTTGTGAAGACATGTGTTACATTCCATTCGTAGAGGCAATTAGGCACTGTCTGTAGTCTGTGCTCAAACGAGGGGACATTAAATGCGCATTCGCGGGAACGCGCGCACGCGCCGGGAGTGCGCGTGCACGTGGTGCGTGTCACCCCAGATGATTTCAATAACGCACCACTGCATACATACACAAGACATATAGTGAAATGAAGGTGGCCATGCCCGCCTTCGATTGTGCAAAAAAATACAATATAATATTATAAAATAGATAATAAACTATTGCTCTAAGACAACACCGTTTCCACAAGCTGTAAGACAACAGTTTGCACAAGCTGTAAGATGACAGTTTCCACAAGCTCTAAGAGTCTAAGATAACACAGTTTGCACAACAATCAAACTACAACACTAGGAGGTGCCTGGATAATAATAATAATAATAATAATAATAATAATAATAATAATAATAATAATAATAATAATAATAATAATAATAATAATAATAATAACTTCATTTTATATAGCGCCTTTCAAGAGACCCAAGGTCGCTTTATATAGGGGGGGGGGAATAACAAAGTAACAGACAGTGGACAGACACAACATATACATATAAAGTGAGATTAGGGGTTAAAGGTCAAGTTGAAGAGGTGGGTTTTGAGCAGTTTTTTTGAATGAGTCCAGAGTTGGGGCGGTGCGGAGTTCTGCGGGGAAGGAGTTCCAGAGGGTGGGAGCTGCCACACTGAAAGCTCTGTCCCCGAAGGTTCGGGGGATGGAGAGCTGACCAGTGTCCGTGGATCGCAGGGACCGGGATTGAGTGTAGGGGTGGAGGAGGTCAGTGAGGTACTGAGGTGCCAGAGCGTGAAGGGATTTGTAGGTGAGCAGGAGGGTTTTGTAGGTGATGTGGGATTTGATGGGGAGCCAGTGGAGGTGGATGAGGGTGGGGGTGATGTGCTGCCAGGGTTTGGTGCGGGTTAGCTGAATTTTGAACATACTGGAGCCTGTCCAGGGTTTTGCTTGGGACCCCGGACAGGACCCCGTTGCAGTAGACCAGGCGGGAGGTTACAAAGGCATGGATGAGGGTCTCAGCTGTGGAGTCGGAGAGTGAAGGTCAGAGTCTGGATATGTTTCTGAGGTGGAAGAAGGCGGATTTGGTGACGGAACTGACATGGGCTTGGTAGGAAAGGGTGGAGTCCAGAATAACGCCCAGGTTATGGATGTGCCTAGAGGTGGTATAGAAGGGTGGAGTCCAGGATAACGCCCAGGTTATGGATGTGCCTAGAGGTGGTATAGAAGGTGGAGTCCAGGATAACGCCCAGGTTATGGCTGTGCCTAGAGGTGGTATAGAAGTTGCTAAATGTTACCTGGCTGCTGTAGGAAGGTGAGGGTCTGGTCCTCTGTCTGCACCATGGCCCTGTAGCCTACAGAGTCGTCTTTCTTCAGAAACGCCTGGACATACAGCTGGAAGACATTTGATTAAAAAGGTTTGAATTTGTATTTACCCAAGTAAACTGAGAAAAAGATGATGTGGTGTTGAAATATGATGTGTTGTACATTACAGTGTTCTATATTATACATACATCTAGGGCTGTACCAAATGGTTTTCTTTTGTTTGTTTTCCATTAAAAAGCAGAAGTGGACAGAGTCACAATTGTATGACACAACCATGTACAATTACAGGTATGTGATATATTTCAACCCCACATGGATCCATGACGGCATACCTTCATACACAGTAGACCTACCAGTCCTACATGGATCCATGACGGTATACCTTCACAGTTCACACACAGTAGACCTACCAGTCCTACATGGATCCATGACGGTATACCTTCACACCCAGTAGACCTTCATAAATCCTAATACTACACGGAGGACCATGTACTACGGACGTCTTCACTCACCTTCTCTGGTTTTCCACCGTTAGGATCCACAGGGAAGATCAGGGTTGTGTCTAGCAGTCTGCGTCCAGACTCTGCACTGAACAGGTTGATACTGCTAGCCTGGGGAAAGGGTTAGCATCTATGTTTAATATCAGTACACAATGATAACCATACTAAATGGCCTGCAATTTCAATTAAATAATTATTATTATTTCGAATGATTGCAAAAGTCAAAAACGATGGCGCAGAGATGTGAATGTGTGATTTGAGATAAACTCACCGTTTTATTCTTTGTGGTCATGACGGCAGCAACAGTCTTCTCTCCGGTGGTTGCAAATGAAACCAGCAACGCCTACAAATTAGAACTTCATTAGAAATCATTCCTCAGTAATTCTTCTTTTAACCCATTGAAACCGGAAACACATTTGTGTTTATATATGCAGGCTATATAATGCATTATTAGCAGGCGTTTTAGGTCTAAATGGGTTAAAAGGGATGCTTTGATATTTTACATTTTAGTTGGTTATTTTTCTCCACCATGCACTCGTTTAATTAGTTAAAGGGTTTACTTTTTCAGTGCTTATACAGTTGTCTCTCTGATGGGCCTCCTAACACTCATACTGTGAAATAAATAAGACAAGCTAGTCACCGTTTGCACCCAGCCTGTATTCAGAAACTGTGCCTTTAAGCAAGTAATTTTGGATTTCCGTCTTTATGTGATGTCACGTGAAAAAGTTCATTCTAGGGCGGCTGGGTGGCGCAGCGGACAAGGCGCTCGTCACCAACGCAAGATACACTGGTATCGAATCCAGCCGTCAGCGTTGCTTGCGGCTTGGCCGGCCGTCATACTGGCTCGATTGGCAGAGTCAGCGGGAGGGAAGCCGGTGGGTGGGTCTGGGTCGTTGTGGACAGCGACTCCTACAGTTCGGTCGGGGCGCCTGCACAGTGAGGGAAGGATCTAAGAGAGGTAGTGTGACCTTCCACACGTTACACTCTCTCAGTGAGAGTCCGCGCTGCCAGGTGAAAAGAAGTGGTGGGCTGGGTACACATGTGTCGGAGGAAGCATGCGATAGTCTCCGCCCTCCCAGACCGACGGTAGGGGGTAGAGTGCGCAACGACCAGGAAGGGGATTGGGAATTGGCATAACGTAAAAACGAAACCGTCTCAAGATAATAAGTTTACAAAATAAATGTCTTAAGATGCAGCACATACCTGCTCGCAGGTAGATCGGTCTACATGTAAAGTATGTGCATCAGGGATATATATGCACAATGTATAGTATTTTTTTTCATAAGTCTTTTTTTAATTTCCATGTCAGTTTTTAATGTATTTGTATGAGTCTTTTACATGTTTTGTATGTTCTTACAAAAAAAAGAAAAAGGCAAATCTTGGACGTTGCATATTGTGATGTGGAAAGATATGTGTTGAATATTGGAGAGATTTGTGCAAAAAAAAAAAAAAAAAATATCGTTCCTGTTTTTAGACGTCGCTCTTTTATTTTGAAAACCCCCGACCGGAAGTGTTATAGTGTCTGTTGCTAGCAGCTTAACTTGTGTCGGCCAGTTCTGTGCTTTTCGAGCTAACGTAACATTAGTCTCCAGCGGAGAGGAGAGAAAGACCTCGGCTCACATGCAGCTCAAACTACCTGTTGGAATAAATTAATTGATTGATGTTTAACTTGTCCCTGTGTGTGTCCAGTCATTTCGACTAGCAAACGTTGTCTGTATTTAACGTTACCTCAGGATACCACGGTCTATTGTATTTAGTTGGTTAGCTATTTAGCTAATGTGGATAGCATTTTGAATAGCATCAATGCTAGCTGGCTGGCTACAGCTTTATTTACTAAATTATGGAGGCTTTTAAATCGTCAAGGTAAGAGAGGATTTGTCATGATCAACTGAAGGCCTATGCTATTGAACAATATGTGCTTGGGTTTTCAGAAAAAGGCCAGCTATGTGACGCTAATCTCTAGTTAGTATCGTGTATTACATCACAGTAGCCTCCCGATCAAGCTCAATAGCTTCTGTAACACGAACGCACATGCCTCGTCGGGAGTGTGTGTACAGCAGAGCCCCGCTCCGCTTCAGACAGATGGAGAGAGCACAGCGCGTGTGTGAGCCTCGGTCGGGAGTGTGTAAGCACAGCAGAGCCCCGCTCCGCTTCAGACAGATAGAGCACAGCATATGTAAAGCTGTAAAAGCCTGATCAAGCAGCTCAATAGCTGTACATGCCATTGTTGTTGTGATGTTTTCACACGCGGGGTAAGGGAGAGGTGGGCTATCGCGTCATCGGTTCAGGAGAAGACGCGTATCGCTTGTAAAGATGGTGACGCAATGGGGGGTGTCTTCAGAATTGCGCACTCTGGGAGCTGGTATCAGAAAGTACCGTCTTGAGGCTGCCAGAACGCAGTTCCGTGTGGGAGAAAGGTGCAAACGATCAAATACTTTTTTTTTAAAGATACATTTTTTAGCGTTTATCGCTATTTTCTACTGGGCAGTCCAGTAGAGAGAGAGAGAGAGAGAGAGAGAGGAAGAACAGGAGACAGAGTGGAGGAAAGACATTCGGCAAATGACGCCGGGTCCGGGAATCGAACTCGGGTCGGCCGTGCCACGACGCAGCGCATTACATGGTTCGCCACTTGGGCGCCCCAACGATCAAATACTTTGCCTAAAACGACCAAAATCGGTTTAGTCTGGCCTAACATTGGGAGGGGAGAAAAACGGAAAAAGGAGGAAAAAAGATAATATATAAAAAAAAATAAAAAAAAATCATTCTATTATGTCCTTGACTCGCACACACATGTGAAAATAATGCATGTACAAAATGGACCAAGCCTTGCATCACGTGTCCCCTCCGGTACACGAGGAGGCAGCCGTCGCATCTTTTCACCTGAACAGCGCGATCTCTCAGCGGCGAGGAGTAACGCGTGGGAGGCTCACGCTGCCCCCGTTGCTTCCTGATTCTGCTGTACAGGCACACCAATCGACCTGTAGGAGTCGCTGTCCACAACGTCCGATCCCCACCCACCGGCTTCCCCACCCCCTAATACTGCAAATGTATTAGTATGTATTAGTATTAACGACCAGCCAAGCCGGAATCAACGCTGAGAGCTGGGCTGGAACCCAGCATCTCCTGCGTTAGTGGCGAGCGCCTTGCCCACTGCGCCACTTAGCCGCCCTCCCTAAAGAAAATTTTATATTGCTGAATCTCGAGTCATATTTTACCTTTTCGGTCAACAGTACAGGCTCGTATAACAGTGCAAGATGCGATACGATAAATATTTGTACGATCAAGGCAGCTTGCTCGTTACAGACAAAGAAAAAGCCTGTTGAGAACAAGGGGGGGGCTATTTTTGGATCTCAATAGCAACATTTTTATATTGTTAACAGTACACACTGATGTATCAGAGCCAGGCAGAAAAAAACAGAACAACAACAACTACTTATCCCTGTGTTTTTAAGCAGCCTCTCGATAGCGAAGCAGACAGGGCCAAATCAAGTTCCCTCAAAAACCACTCAAGTTCAGTTGAAATTAGTACTCCAGTAATCGAATACTCACACCCATCTCTACTCCCTACACATACATTTTTTTTTACTTTGCAGAATTATGGCTCATAACATTACACTTTAGTACAGGATAATAATAATAATAATAATATTAATAGTAACCGTAACACTCACAGACTCTCTCTCAAGGGCAAGATACCCACAGGGAAGTAGTCGATCAAAAGAAAATAATAATTAAAAAAAAAAATCTTATTAAAAAAAGACCTGGAAATTGTCCAAATCATTTGACACTTTCCAAGTTTCCTGACTTAGCGTAGGAACCCTGTTGAGTAATTAGCTGTCAAGGTGTGAAAAGTACATACAGGCGTGAAGTCCCTCAGGGTGGTTATCTGGTCGTCGTTGACCTGCAGAAGGAGGTGATGGTCTGGGCCGAGCTGGAGGAAGAACTCCGACAGAGGGGGCCGCGCTGGGTTGGGCTGGGTGGCCACCACCACTGGTTGGAACTCTGAGGCCACCTCAAGCCCTAGAGACTAGGAGACACAAGGAGAAGTTACAGATAGCATTGGCACTTAAAAGGAAAAATGCTTCCAAAATAAAAACTTTAATATTTCAATTCCAGTTCTTAAAAGTGGACCCATTATGAAAATTGCATTTTTACCTGTGTTTTTCATTGTTTTTACAGAATGCATTGAGGGGTTGTCCCAACACTGAGAAAATGTTGAATATGTGCATTGTGCCTTTTCTGCATTTCAGCTGTGACAAGAATCGCTGTAGTTAAACTCTTAAGCCCTAGCTTTTTCAGAAAATTCGCCTAAAAGTACATACCCAAGTAAATGGAAGATTGCACCACTTCTACAAGTTCCATTTGCATGTTCTTGGTATCTAGGGATATCTATGGATCTCAGGGAATATATCTCGAGTGTCAGAAATATTGTGTCTGTTACTAGGCTTGAGTAGATTGTAATGAACCAAAGGAGAATATCAATTATTATTATCATTTTATTTTTTCATCTTTGATCGTGAATAACACCATGCTAACATTGACCAGACGTGAGAAATTGCCATTGAGCTTATTCAGCTTTTGTATACAGTAGGTGACGGCAGCTACCAACTCCAGCTATGGCTGATGACTCCTTTGGCTTATTTTGCCAAACATTACTTGTAATGCAACATGGGAATAATAGTTTGTTTCCACAGGCTGTAGTTTGTAGTTTATTACACGCTAAACATCGCGCATTTCCAAAATAATCCAGTATTCTTTCATAAATCGTGAGATAAAACACGTTATGTGCAATAAGCCCAAACCGTTCTGGCTGATCCCCTGAAACCCCAAATACTCCCAAATCAAAAAGGTATATGACATGTATATATGACATGTATATATGTACCTTCACAAAATCATCAAGGGGGGGGGGGGTCGTTTTAACTCAAAACTGTGATCGTGTTTGCCGAGCATGTTTTTCGTCCGGTGAAACACAGAACTGTGATAGTTAGAAAAACACGTTTCAGATTCGGTAGAATAGACATAGAATGTACCTTACATTAGCCAGATGGTATACCAAGAAGAATAATTCCAAGTGATCGCATCGCCATCACGATTACCCGTGTATATGTCTATACTTGTGTATACGGGAAATAGGCTTCAGGCAAACAAATCTCGAGGCGATCGCTCTGTCTCCGAGGAGGAGGGGACCTTGCAAAAAAAAATATATATATATATATATATTCCAGTTCAGACACGGACGATACTGCCACCTGGTGATAGTCAATCGGCATTGCAGTTCTAGTGTGTGGGGATGTGCCAAAATGATGCAGATCGCTCCGGATCTTCTCTTTGCTTCTTAGATTTGAACTTCAACTTCATTTTGCTATGCTATTGCTGGACCTGGAGTCATATTTGATCTGCAACGCCTAGTATGAAAGTTGGATCTGAATTTTCGTTTGATGGTACAGGCTCACGCACCACTGCTAGATGATAGAAGCAGCTTGCTTGTTACAGGCACAGAAACAGCCCATTGAGCAGGACTGAAAAAAAGAGGGATAGAGGCTGCTAGAATGCATAATCTGAGTGTTATGTTTCAGCAAAAAACGTAAGACATGTTTAGGGGACCTCAAAGACCTATATTAACTTGTTGAAAAGGACTAAAATATATTATGTCCCCTTTAAACCTGTAAGGGAACCCTGCAGACCGATGTTTGTTGGTCAGAATGAGTTCGGAGGAGTCACCTGTAAGGGTATCTGGTTCATCTGGGACTCTCCTTGCAGGTCCAGCATGTAGAGGGACATGGATGCAGGGTCCACACAGATCAGCATGCTCTGGCCCACCACTGCACAGCTGGCCTGGATATCAGACAGCCAAGGAGCTTCAACAGACCTCTGAGAATAACAAAAACAAACAGTGAAATCACCCCCAATCACCCAAACACATTATCACTAGGGATGTACAAAACAAGGCTTTCCAAAACACAGACAATCAAAACACTGGGTCTATGCTTTATGTAACGCTCAACTCACGCCAGAGTCATGGAAGCTATTGAGTCTTGCAAATCGATTCTGCTACCTGAGCTCATGAGACTGATAAACAAAAATGTCTGCACACACATCTGCAGGCAGCCTAGTGAGTGGGGCTGCTGTGGAACCATGTTAGCACTCCTCTTGTGTCAATTTCTCCATCCTACAGGCAGACGTAGTGGGTGGTGGTCAGTGGATGGTGTAGTGTGGAACCATTTAATGGGAAGCTAAACTGCTGCCTACTGGATGTTACCAGAGAGAAAACCTAAACAGTTAGCTTTCAAATCTCTATATATTTAATTGGCCATTCTTAACTTAATAACATATACAATGTTTACGGTATGTATAATGCCAATTAGCCTATGTGCCTGCCAAGTTGCATCCAAATGGGATCAGAAGTGTACATGTTATGGTTGGTACAGACAGGCTGGTGTACACAGATACACAGGAGTGATTGCAATAACCCCTCCAGCACTTCATGCTGCACGGATGAAATAATAAATAGAGCTGCAAGCTGTACTTAGCAGGGGTCCAAGCATTGGGCATATGGGGCATTAATGCTTAGACATGTTGGTGTTTTATGAAACATTATGGTGTTTTGGCAATAAGCATTATGGCATTCGATATTATGGCCATGGCCATTATAGCATTTGGCAATATGGTATTAAGCATGGCATTAGACATTATGGTTATGGTAATTAGGGATGCACCGATCCGATATCGGCCCCGATATATATATATATATATATATATATATAGGAATTTTTATTTTTAATATATAATAAGAAATAAAATAAGAAATAACAATTCAGTACATTTATATCTATGTGTTAATTTGTTACATTTAGTTTCACTAAGTTAGGAAAGTAATGATTTAAGTCAAGCCTGATGTTGCCTTGCACAAAAGAATGATCCCAGGCTCTTCCACACAGTGAGGCATACAGTTTATTAATTGAACAATGGGTATTTACATTTACGATAGTCATTTAGCTGACTCTTTTATCCAAAGCGACTTACAGGTTCTGTATGACAAGTCATCAGGAAGGGCAAAACTCTATCAGCTGAGTAACAATGTTCATCAAATGATGAGTGCTACAGTGTAGGTCAAATATTAGGACAAGTGCATGACAGTAAGGTTAGTTAAGAGTTAGATTACCGTTTTTTTTTTTTTTTTTTTTTTTCAGATAATGGTATGGGTATCGGATTGGTACTTGGTATCAGCCGATACCCAAAGCCAGGTATCGGTATCGGGACTGAAAAAAGTCGGATCCGTGCATCCCAATACATGGAAATACATTTCATCATAGTTTTTGTTTAACATTTTTATTTAGTTATAGTATGATTTTCATCATGAAAAAAAACATTGACAAAAAGATATCACCCTAGTTTTGGTTGAGGGAATTGACACTGTTGAGGAGCGGGCCTTCATTGTAGTGAATACCGGTACATACCTGCTTGGTAATTTCTCCATCCTCCAGGCTGTAGGTCACAACTGCAAGGTGGGAATGGGGAACCACTCCCAGTGTATAGACCTCCCCATCTCCAGCAGAATACACCGCCTGGTACTGTACTGTATCACTGAGGGCAAACACAGTGGAAACCAGCTTGTAGAAATCATTCGTCATTATATACCTAGGTGACATATTAAAGTAATGATCTTGAACATTTTCATATAAATAATGTCTATTTTGGTACTCACTAACTGATATAACACAATAGTGATTCTAGCTATACAGAGTTCATGAATGTGCCGTTCCGGGCTGATAACAGGGGCGTCAGGTTCGGTATTGCCAGGGAAATCATCTGATACGCTTTACGTCAACCAGCAGCAACAGCAGTTTGTTTAGAAAGAATATAAGACTAACTCAGTAGTTAGCATGTATTTCTTTTACAGATCCATTTGTTGATTTTAGAAAAGAGCAAATTGACATTTTTCTATATAAAGTGTGTACATTATATCCAAATGACCCAACCACTCACCTCCCCCATCCCCTTAGATTACTACTTTAAAAGATTGCCAATTGAACACATTGATAATAGTTCCTCACAATTTTAAACATCAATGCAAGCTTTCTTAAAAGGAACATGGCATCATTATGGGAAATGCACTAAACAGACCAGATAAAGAAAAATGTCTCTCTGTGCGCTCAGAGTTTCCATCTTCTTGTCTGACTCTGGACATTTGTGTGTATTTCCCCATAATGGTGTCACGTTCCTTTAGTCAAACAAATGTATAATCAGAATTTATATTCTGTCCAATATGGTAATAACACTGGTTCTCTGAGATTGTCAAGACTATCATTTCATTAAACATCAAATAGAGAATTTTAAATAACAGATGGTGAAGGTGGGCAGATTCATTTAACCTGGTCAAATAGGAAGGAGCATTTTCTTATGACAATGGCAAAGTGATTCTAAGGGACACTCACCTGTCGGGAAGGTTCTCCAGCCATTTCTGATTACCGTTGGAGAGGTAATGGAGTGAGACTGCAGCTTTCTTCAGAACAGCCACGTATTTTACAGAGCCGTGCACACCGACAAAACCTGCTGCCTGGAAACTAAAAAACACCAAACAAGCGCTGGTCATTTCTCACAAGAGGCAATTATAAGACTGACTACTAGCATCACTATTCACCTGCCAGAGTCCAGCACAACCAATTATAAGACCTGAATACTAGCAGTCAATGCACTATTCACCTGCCAGAGTCCAGCACAACCTCCCAGTTCAAACCCCCAACGTTGATCTCCCATGAGCGAAGAAGGCGGCCATTGCCAATAACCAATACAGCATCTAGCGGGAGAGAAAAAGGGGTGATTCACATATCTTCCATCAGACAGAGAGCTGAACATATTCAAATATCTTCTATCAGACAGAGAGCTGAACATATTCACATAATCTTCTAACAGACAGAGCTGAACATATTCACATATCTTCTATTAGACAGGGTGCTGAAACATATTCACATATCTACCCTTGTCCCTCAGAAATTACCTTGTCCATGCACTAGAAAGGCGTCAATGTTTCCATCTGGTCCAATCTTGTCCACATGTCTCCAGTCTGGAACAAACAGAGAACATGTATTTTCTCAGACAAGCCAACAAGGGGAATTACATTGTTTACAACAGTAGTGTCAAATGTATAGACGTTGATGCCAGATTTGTGAATAGGTGAGCTTTGTACAACATGTTTCAAACTCAACAGGTGCGAATCAGGGTGACTGGGTAGTGTAGAGTTCTAAGCACTCGCCTACCACCGAAGAGACAAAGGTTCAATTCCTGGCAGCGGTATCTCCAGCTTGGTCAGTCGTCGCTTTGAACCCAATTGGCAGTGTTCACAGGTGGGAGGCCAGTGGGGTATTAGTGCTGGTCATTGCAAGAGCTATTCTTACTGGTCGGTCGGGGGGCCTGTTCAGCAGGGAGAGGATCTCGGATAACGTTAGGGCCCTATGGAATCCGTGATCACGGAGGATTTCACGGAACTGATATTAACACGGAATTCTTGAATTATTGCGGAATGGCGTGGAATTTGCTTAAATTATGCATAAATCGGTTTTCATATAAATCAATTTTCACTACGACTTTAAAACGGTCTACGGAGATGCAGAAATGACAGCTACAAAATCCAGAGAGAGAGTTTGTGAGTATGTGTGTCTCTCTCTCAAGTAGCCAAACGTTACACTATAAAAACAAACTGGATAGTTGATTTAACTTCATTAGCTGAAATATTCAAAAATAATTTAGTCTGCTATAAACCATTCTCCCTTTCTGTGTGTGTGTGCGTGAGCACCCGTCCAGGTCAGAAGAGTTTGATAGTATTTACTGAGGATGGCTAGATAGTGTTGATATTTAAACTTAAAAAATTATTATACAGAGAGAAGCTTCAGCAAGTACAAAAAGCTGCTGACCAACAAAAGAGAATCCCTCACTGAGGACAAAGCGCCGGCCTAACCATCATGTATCACAATGGTGATGTCAGCCAGAGATGGGGAGATGCATGAACCTTTAAAAGAACATCTCTTTGAAAGAAATTATATTTTAGTTTTTTTTCCGATTTATACACATGATTATTTTGTATTATTACATGGCGTTTTCACATTCGCCGAAATGCTTGCTTGTGATTGGTCAATAGCCCCCCGACAGCGGTCATTATTTTTCAATAATGACCGCTGTTTTTTCAATAATGACCGCTGTGCGCAGCTGTTCGCAATCAAGCCCACTGACACACACTGTTTCAGTGCAATTAGACACTGCCGGTGTTCTGCTGCCGGCGATGACAGGGGGCGGAGCGACGAGCGGAGCCAGAACGCAGCCAGAACCAGTGTTGCGAGTCGATGTAAAATGAATTAGGTATATTGTTAGTAAGTTAGCCATGTAATAAGCGGGATAATGTATAGCTATACTCGGTCATTGTCGCAAAATAATTGACCTTCACTGACGTTTAAAACACCTCGCCGAAGCGGCTCGGTATTTTAAACTCCGTGTCGGTCAATTATTTTGCGACAATGACCTCGTAGCTATACATTATCCCTTACTTATTTAACTATTTAATTGTAGTTATTGCACTGCACTGGCAGTTGAACTGCATTGAACTGAATAATACAACAAAAGAAAATCATAACTGAACTGGCACTGAACATTGAACTGCACGGTTTGCAGTACAGTTATTAAAGTTAGTTAAAAACATAATTTTGTATTGTTTTTTTTGGTTAAATCCAAAGGAAAAAATATTAAATCGGAGAAATCCGAAAACAGGAGAATTAAAAACAGAGAAATCCGAAAAATGTATATCTGAAAACAGGAAAAGATAAAAACGGATTTCATAGGGCCCTAGATAACGTGAACCTCTAGTCTTCTGCACGCGTTAAGCTCTCCCAGTGAAACTCCTAGCTGTCAGGTGAAGAGATGTGGATGGTGACTCCACATGTATCAGAGGAGGCATGTGGTAGTCTACACCCTCCCCAGACCAACAGTAGGGTAGTCTACACCCTGCCCAGACCAACAGTAGGATAGTCTCTACACCCTCCCCAGACCGACAGTAGGGTAGTGCAATGACCAGGAAGGGAATTGGGTAGGGTATTTATTAGAGTGACTGTAGTAGAGGGGAGGAGATTTATTAGAGTGACTGTAGTAGAGGGGAGGGTATTTATTAGAGTGACTGTAGTAGAGGGGAGGGTATTTATTAGAGTGACTGTATTAGAGGGGAGGGGATTTAGTCAGTGACTGGAGTAGAGGGGAGGGGATTTATTAGAGTGACTGTAGTAGAGGGGAGGGGATTTATTAGAGTGACTGGAGTAGAGGGGAGGGGATTTATTAGAGTGACTGTAGTAGAGGGGAGGGTATTTATTAGAGTGGCTGTATTAGAGGGGAGGGGATTTGAGTGACTGGAGTAGAGGGGAGGGGATTTATTAGAGTGACTGGAGTAGAGGGGAGGGGATTTATTAGAGTGACTGGAGTAGAGGGGAGGGGATTTATTAGAGTGACTGGAGTAGAGGGGAGGGGATTTATTAGAGTGACTGTAGTAGAGGGGAGGGTATTTATTAGAGTGACTGGAGTAGAGGGGAGGGGATTTATTAGAGTGACTGGAGTAGAGGGGAGGGGATTTATTAGAGTGTCCTGTGTACCTACAAGGAAACTTCCCTTCAAGGATCGACCATCATAGTCTCACTTTTTTCATACCTGTTGTCCTGTACCACAGTGCAAACTAAAGTATCCAAATGTCCAATCTACTGTCAGTTTAGTCAGAGGCAGGTGGAGAATGACAAGTGCACCATCTGAAATGTGGGTCAACCTTTTACACTTATACAAAATCATTTGTGACAACCTCTTTCAGTACTTACAAAGGTCTCCAGTCTTTGAATTAACAGAGGCAAACACGTTCATCTCAGTGGCCAGAAGCACCTTTTTGGATGCTTGTACATGCATGTCAAAATGGGCAAAGCGAACCTTTCCCACATATTGTTGTCTCCTGCAAAGAATGAGATACAGAACAAATAAGCAGCAGATAAGGGTATCAAGCCATTTACTTTAGCAAATGTAGTAAGATTAACTTCCGACAACTGTGGAAATCAATACGTTTTAAAAAGTACTAAGACAAGCTTGGTATTGCTGGCTTAGTACTGATTCAATCCATTGCGTTTACTTAAAAATGTATACTGTAAAGTTGATACCCACTGGGACCTTCCATACTCAAATATATGCACTCATGGCATTTTGTCCACGTTTGTTTGCATCTGCACTTTCTAGTATAATTACCCTTTTCAAAAAGTCCATTGAATTAATGAATGAATGAATTAATGAAAACGTTATTTAACAGATTGTAGAATGGGTACAATACAGTACGGCTCAATACACTCAATTGTTAAGGGGATGCAGACCAGAGAAAGACGTTTGTCTTGTTTACATCAGGGTCCCCCATTTTCAATTCATAGTGACATTTATGACATACACAACATACATGACATTTATGGCATAGGGACATACATGACATACAGGTATTTAGTACTGTTACATTTGTGACATATACGATATTCAAATATACAGTACTGTTACCCATAGATCCTGACAGAGTATATACATATGATGGGGAGGGGACTGAATCCTGAATAATCCTATATCCCCCCACAGCTAGCACTGCTGACTGTGACAGGTGTAGTGTTAGCATCCAACGTTAGCTGCACAGCGTGAAATATAGACGCCGCTCAAAAAGTGAGAATTTGGTGGCTTATTCTTACCAGTCAAATTTCCCAACTTGATCTTCGAAGACAGCCTCGGCAATGCCGCATAAAATAATACATTTTAAAAATAGAGATACCGGTATCGACATTGTCGTTACAGTAGTAGCTAGAAGCTACTTCTTGTTCTGGAAGGATGGAAGAAGGCAGGATATAGACCTCTTACAACGTGACGTATTTCCGGCTGTTTCTTCTTCTTCATTAAAAGTCGAAATATTAACATTATCGCCATCAACTGTCCTTATATCCTTGTTATCAGTCATGTGTTTTAGTTCCCCAGTCTTATGTACCGAAATTATTGAAATTGTAAATTTTCTCAGGTAGGAGGAGCTGTTTAAATATCAGGAATGTCAATTTCAATATTGTAAAATACAATTTTAACAACTAGCCAAAACGTTTAGTTTACCCTGAAGTACCCTAATAATAATAATCAGTATGCACCCAAAATACAACAAAATCCCTTTTTAAAAAGATCAGCTGAATGACATTCCGAGTTTAAAATGTAAATATGTTTCTAAGACTCTAAGACTGAACAATGATCTCAATACTTTCTATGTGAGGTTTGAGGCTGTGAATAACAACATCAGCCTACAAACCACTGCAATGGAAGGGGGGCACTGCTGATGGAGACTCAGGGCTAAATCCACAAAGAATGGATTGCACGGAGCAAGTTGCACCCTTACTTACAATTCATTATGAATTGAAAATGGGGGACCCTGATGTAAACAAGACGAAAGTCTTTCTCTGGTCTGCATCCCCTTAACAATTGTGTGTATTGAGCCCTACTGTATTGTACCCATTCTGCAATCTGTTAATAAAAATGTCATTCAATCAATCAATCTGCACGGTGATTGATTGAATGAAAATTGTATTAACAGATTGCAGAATGAAATTAAATTCCGATTTAACGGGGGTCCCCGAAATTTACTGGGATCTGGCAGAGGTTTTTAGTAAGTCGCGTGCCAAAGCACTGCCACCTCATAGGCCCTACGAGTCCATAGATCTTCTACCTGGTACCACTCCGCTCCGCGGTTGCATGTTTTCTCTCTCTCGCCCTGAGACACTGTCTATGAACTATATATTCAGGAAGCACTGGCCGCGGGGCACATACGTCTGTCTACCTCCCCTGCAGGCTTTTTTTTTTTTTTGTGGATAAAAAGGATGGTAGCCAGCGCCCGTGCATTGATTATAGGGGATTAAACGATGTTTCCATCAAGAACCGCTACCCTCTACCTCTCATGGACACCGCCTTTGAGTGCTTAAAGGGGGCACAGGTCTTCTCTAAACTTGACTTACGTAATGCATACAATTCGGTCAGGATTAGGGAGGGGGACGGGTGGAAGACTGCGTTTAACACGCCCAACGGGCATTATGAGTATTTAGTCATGCCCTTTGGTTTAGCTAATGCTCCGGCAGTTTTCCAAGTTGCCCTGGTCAACGACGTGCTGCAGGATTTAATTGGGGTGTCAGTGTTTGTGTACTTAGATGACATCCAAATTTTTTCTCGAGATATGGTGCAGCACCAAATGCATGTTTGTGAGGTGCTACAGCGTCTCCTCAAGCATCAGCTATTTGTTAAGGCAGAAAAGTGTGTGTTTCACACTGACACCGTGTCCTTCCTGGGGTTTATGTTGACGAAGGGTGATCTTCGCATGGATCCAGTCAAGGTGAGTGCAGTCTTGGACTGGCCACGCCCTTCATCGCTCAAGGAATTACAACGGTTTTTGGGCTTTGCCAATTTTAACGCTCGCCAGGCCAGGTGGGCGTTATTCTTCACTCGATTTCGATTTTCTATCTCCTACCGGCCTGGTTCCAAGAACGTCAAACCTGACGCTCTGTCTCGTCAGTTTGATACTCCGGACCGGGAGGAGAAGCCCCACCCTATTATTCCACAGGCCCTTATTTTGGCTCCCGTGTAAGATCGGCTCTGGCACGGGAGCCCGATCCCGGTAGGGGTCCTCTGGGGCGGATGTATGTGCCCAAGGCTGCGCGCTCGCGACTGCTGCAGTGGGCACATACCTCTTCACTCACCGGCCACCCTCGGACCGCCAGGACCCTGGAGTTTATCCGTAGGAGGTTCTGGTGGCCTACAGAGGAGGGGGATACGCTTCCTTTGTGGCGGCCTGTCCGGTGTGCGACCTCTCGCCGTGGAACGGGCGGGTCTCCTCCGACCGTTTCCTATTCCTTTTTTTTTAACAAATGTTTTTTATTTTCCATTTTTTAACATAAAACTAGACAAACAATACAGTAACATCACAGGACAATGACAGAAATAATAATAACAATAATGACAGTCCAGTAATTAAATCAAAATAAATATGCCTCCCTAGAACTGCTGACACACACTGGGCTTAGGAGATGAAATGATGGCTCATGTTTAAAGCCATATAATTTTAACTGTTTACTATTTTTAAAACTTTTTTCCCCCATGATTAACAGTAATAGCATAATCTCAATATATCTCTCAACAGATTACTCATATTTCGGAATTATAACCACTCAAATCTGTGTTTGTTTGATACAACGTTTTTTGTCATCGAAAAAAAAACGGATAAATGTATTTTTTACCATATTTCTACACATTTCCGCCGCAACACTACTCGACGAAATATCTCGACGAAATACCTCTGAATACGAATAAAAAAAAAAGATTAAAGATTCGATGACTAGTTCGGCCAGAAACGGCTTTGAGGCGAAACGTTACTAAGCGCTCATACTGACCTAAATGTCCTGCGGTGGTTCGACGCAGGTTCGACGGCTGGAATCTTGAACTCTGGTCGGTGGTGGGAGGAGGACCAGAGGTGCTCCGTGCAGTACACTTCCTCGTTGGAGCGCGCCGGCTATGGGGGGCTCCTGTTTCGGCGTATGGCACGCTGTGGACTACGGGGTCCGGTTCGCCTCTGGTTCTGTTTTGAAAATCCACTCGCCCCCCCCCCCCACCACCCCAAACCATGTATCCGCAGTTTCAATCACCGGAGCCCACCACAGCCTCTCTCACCCTCCCCTGAATTGTGGCAAAGTTATCTGTAGAGCGATTACGCCACCGTGTGTTTTACATCGGTAACAGCACATCCTAACGCTAGACGGGGTTCTTAGCTTGTGGAATATGCAAAGGTTTGGTAAATATATCGAGAATTTAACGAATGAGAGCAGATTTAAAAATGGTTAAAAATGCCGTTTTAACATTGGAGCGGATGGGAGTAGAAAACATGACCAGGGGTAAACAAGGCACTAAATACTATAACTATTTTTCTAGAGTGTTTCATATTATAAGCTTTTGACACAATGAACATATATGTAAAATTAAGATATTTTCCCAATTTCATGAAATAATAATAAACACAGACACCGCTGTGCTCACACACACACTCAAAATATTTCAAAAAAGTAGTTTTCATGACCAGGGGTCCACAAGGGTTAAAAGACATAAAAATAATAAATACAATACAATACATGTGCTCTTGCTCGCTCTTCCTCGCTCTTTCCTTCCCCTTCCCTCCCCCTCCACCCCCCCCCCCCCCCCCTCAGGACCCCCACTTGGACTATACATCCACTATTTCATTTAACATCAGAAATTACAAGTTCATATGCTTCCCTTTATCTTCTCCACCACAGCTAACCAGATTGCTATGCTGGCTTCATTAACACCAAAAATTTGTGCAGTAGATATCTCTAGATAAATCACATCGAGATAGATAAGAACCCATACCTTCCGGCACATTTTATCCGGTTGAATCCAGCGTGACGCTATCAACTTTTTGGCAGCCGTAAGACCGGACAAAATTAGTCTCTTTACATGTACAGAGGTTGATAACTGAGAAACATCATTCAACAACAATACAGAAGGCAGTGTAGGTATGGTCAGAGATAAAAATTCTGATAATTGAGTGGTTACTTTTTCCCAGAATATCTTAACAGGAGGGCATTCCCAATACATATGCATAAATGTACCAAGAGCACCGTTTAAACACAAGGAGCATCGAGGGTCTTGTCTGAGCCCCATTAGGTGCAAACGTCTAGGAGTCAGGTAAGTCCTATGAACAAAATTAATCTGTTGGTGATCCGGGTTGCGTGATGATAGCCGAACGTTTGCCCAGACTGCATCCCAATCAAAATCTACTTCCAAGTTTGGGATATCCTTCCTCCAAACCGAGTCTAGGGGAAGGACATCATATGAGGACGTAAGTAAGTGACGATAAAAGTCAGAGACGAAGCCTCTCGATGTCTCCTTTTCATAAAAGAATTTGTGAAATCTGTGTTGCTCAAGTGGAATATTTAATGGGTCTCCGTGAGCCTTCAAAGCTGCTCTTAATTGTAGATAGAAAAAATAAGTGGAGCTGGTGAGGTTAAATTTGTTAAATATATCTTGATAACTGCAGAAACCATGGTCATCGAAGATATCCCCCAATGTGTGTATGCCTTTCTTTTCCCATCTAGGAAATCTGGTTGTTGTGCAATAAGGAGTAAATTGTTATTAAATAGGGGAGAATGACTGTGCCATTTATGGTGGTTAGTACACTTTTTCTGTGTGTCACGCCATATCCGGATCACATGTGTTCTGAGTCCCCTCCTCTACTCCCTGTACACACACGACTGTGTGGCTCAGCGGAGTAGCAATACAATCATCAAATTTGCTGACGACACAGTGGTGGTGGGCCTGATCTCTGCCAACGACGAGAGGGCCTACCTGGAAGAGGTCAAGGTCCTGGCGGGATGGTGCCAGGAAAACAGCCTCTCCCTGAACGTCAGCAAAACAAAGGAGATGATTGTGGACTTCAGGAGGTCGGGGGTCAAGGACTACAGCCCCCTCAGCATCGACGGGGCACCGGTTGAGAGAGTCAACAGCTTTAAGTACCTCGGAGCCTACATATCCGAGGACTTGACATGGACCACACACATTGACAGTGTTGTGAAGAAGGCACGACAACGCCTCTACTTCCTCAGGCGCCTAAGGAAGTTCCAAGTCAGTCAGAAGATCCTTAAGAACTTCTACTCATGTACAATAGAGAGCATCTTGACCGGCAACATCACCTCCTGGTTTGGGAATAGCACTGCACAAGACCGAAGCAGACTACAAAGAGTGACACGTTCAGCCGAACGCACAATTGGAGGGGGGCTCCCCACCCTCCAGAACATTTACAACAAGCGTTGCAAGGGCAAGGCTAAGAGAATCATTAAAGACTCCAGTCACCCGAACAACTGCCTCTTTGAACTGCTGCGGTCAGGCAAGCGATACCGGAGTCTCAAGGCGAGCACAGAAAGACTCAGAAGAAGCTTCTATCCCCAGGCCATCAGGCTGCTAAACGAACAATGAATGAACACTACACAACAACAACCACCAAACGCACACAGCACACACATCCACACGCACACACTCACTTTAAACAAACACACTGTAGCACCCACTCCACACACTTTATAGCACACACCCACTTTAAACAAACACACTGTAGCACCCACTCCCCACACTTTATATTTATTGATGAAGGATTGCACTACAACTCGTACACCTTACTGTAAATTGTACCTAAAATTGTACCTCATCCCATTTCTGCTTTGCACTAGATAGTACTGTACATTAGTACACTGCATAGTATTGTATATTATATGGTAACTCAGAACATTGTACATATGTCTATACCGAACACTGTGACCTCATTTTTCTTCTTCTAAATTACATGCTATATTATGTTATTTGATACTATCTTGTCTAGCACAGTCTCTGGAGCGTAACAGTAAGAAGCATTTTGTATGAAAGTATTCTGTACTTCTGTATGACAACTATTAAAGAACTTGAACTAATAAGAGGGCCAAATCTCAAGTTGCATTGCTTAATTGATAAGTTGGTGTACACTATATCCTGCAATCTATGTGGTGCCACTATGTTCTCCTCTAATGGTCTCCAGGATACCGATGCTTGAAAATCAAACCAGGTGATCAGTGGTCTTAAAGAGAACGCTTTAAAATAATAGTTGAAGTCTGGAAATGCTAAACCCCCGTCGGCTTTATTTCTCTGTGCAGTGGATCTTTTTATTCGTGGCGGTTTGTTGTTCCAAATGAATTTATATGCCGCGGAGTGTAATTTTTGCCAGTAACCAACAGGGGGGGGGGGGGGGGGGGGGGGGGGGGGGGGTAACAGCAATATCGAGCTGAAGAAGTTAATTTTGGGTAAAACATCCATCTTAACTATTGATGCTCGGGCCTGTAATGAGTTTTTAAATTTTGACCACCTGCCGAAGTCATTTGTGATCCTATATAGCAATCCGGAATAATTATACTTCACCGTTTGGCATATAGTGGGGAATATTTCAACTCCAAGACATCTAAAGTGTTCTACCATGGGTATATTTGCTGGGAGGATGGTAGCCTTCGCAGTTACATTAAGTGGAAGGAAGGCCGATTTTGGCCAGTTTATCTTAAATCCCGATAGATTGCCAAAATCATCTATTACTTTGAGAAGATGAGGTAGGGAGGTGGTAGGGTTTTGCATGAACAATATTACATCGTCCGCATATAAGCTAATGTGATGCTGTGTTCCCTTAATTGAGATCGGCGCTATGGACTGGGATTGTCTTATGTACTGTGCCGAAGGCTCTAGGGATAGAGCAAATAGTGTGGGACTAAGAGGACAACCCTGTCGAGACGAGCGCGACACAGGAAAGTGTGGGGAGCAGAATTTACCTGGTAAAATCATGGCAGATGGATCTGTATATAGTACTTTGATCATATTAATGAACCCCTCTCCTAACCCCATCCTTCTAAGTACTGCCCATAAATAAGACCATTCCAACCTGTCAAAGGCCTTCATCGCATCTAAGGATAATACAGCTGTAGGAGGCGCGGCATCCTTGCTGGAATCTATCACATGCAGTAACCGTCTAATATTATCCGTGATCAGGCTGTTTCCCGAACAGGAGCAGGAGGCTGAGGTACCTTCGGTCCAGGCCCACGTGGTTCGCTGCCGCAGGACGTGGAACCGGGTTCGGACGGCGCTGCGGAGGGCTTCGGTTAAGGCTCAGCACCAGGCTAACCGCAAGCGGCGTCCGGCTCCGGTTTTCCGTCCTGGGCAGCGGGTTTGGCTTTCCACCTGTGATCTCCCTCTCCGGGTGGAATCCAGGAAGGTAGCTCCCCGCTTCATAGGACCATTTAGAGTGGTTCGTAGGGTGAACCCTGTGGCTTACAGGCTGCGGCTCCCGGCCTCTATGATGGTCCACCCGACGTTTCATGTGTCCCTGTTGAAGCCATTCCTCTCATCGCCCTTGTCCCCGCCCCTTCCTGCGGTTCCGCCGCCCCGCATTCTTGACGGTCAAACTGTCTACACGGTACGGAGGATCATGGGTTGTAGGCGGAGGGGGAGAGGGTTGCAGTTATTGGTGGATTGGGAGGGGTACGGTGTAGAAGAGCATTCCTGGGTGCCTCAAAGGGATATCTTAGATCCCAGCCTGATCGACGATTACTGGCGGCTGCATCCCAATGTCCCTAGGTGAACGTCAGGTGCCGTTCGTCGGGGGGTGGTACTGTAACGTCTGGGCTTTCTCTCCCTATTCAGAATTGGAAGCTCTGCTGTCATCCTGGAATTCTCACTCTGTCTCTGTAATTATCTTGATTGTCGTCACCTGCTCTCTGTAATTACCCTGATTGTTGTCACCTGCCTGTGGTTGTGTCACTGGTTCTGATTGGGTCTGCTGGCTGTATTGAGGCCTTTATAGTAATACCTTGCCTCTCTCTTTCTGTCGGTTCTTCAGCAGTGTTATTGGGAACAGCCATCCACGGGCAGAAGTCTGATATCTCGCCCGTTATCATGAACTCAACATTTTTTTTTTTTTTTTAAACTTACATTTTTATTTAACACTTATGGACATACAACATAACATTTATATTGACATCCATAACTTAACGACATACATATATGGGTACTTTCATGAAATAAAAATTAAACATATCATAAAACAACACTGTTCAACAGACCTAAATAATACAGTATAAAAATCATAAAATAATTGTCATACCCAACATAAATAATAATAGAAAAAACTAACTAAAGCAAAGGTGTGTGACACGGGTTCAGAGACCCCCCTTGAGCTTCTTTCCTCCTTTATCCTTCGCCCTCTTGTGTTGTATTTGGTTCCTCCTCTGTGATGTCGTTTTTGTTCCCCTTGTAATCCTCCCACTTTCCCCATCTTTCTCCAAATTTCTCTTCCTGTAACCTCAGCATGTGTGTTATCCTCAGTGATGCCACTAACGCGTTACTAAGTAACGCGTTATTGTAATCTGATTACTTTTCCGCGAAAATGGTAATCTAACGCGTTAATCTTTAAAAGCCAGTAATCTAATTGCAGTTACTTGTCCAAGTGGCTGTGCATTACTATTTCGTTACTATCTCATCATAAATTCATAATGCAGGCGCAATGCAGTATTTTATTTCGTTTTCGACAGTCAAAAATACGCTTAGAGCTGTTTACTTCTCTTTGGGAGTGACGTCACATGTCACGTTTTCAAAGCGTGTCTGAGCACGTAACCTCGCGTGTTGATCCATGCTGGTGGGCGCGGCTGTTATTGTTATTTTCAGCCTGACCAAAACTGCGCGCTAGCAGGGAGAAGCTCGCGCTCGTAACGCTTTCTTGCAGCACTGGAAGTTCACTAGTCTACTTAACGTTTGTTAAGCCGGGTGAAAAAAACATTCACTTTGCGGAGGAAACAAAATACTGTCTACCGCATATGGAATATACAGCAGCTGCACAGCACAACCATCGACTTCTACAGGACTCGGAGCTGCACCACCAGCCAAACAGTATGTTCCACATTTGAGTTAAACATATTTTGCATTGCACTATTCCATGAACATGGAACACCATACTGCAGTATGTAGGTTGTCAGTAGCACACTGACAACACTGCAGTATATATATTCCCTCCCCGCCGTATATATATTTCCCTCCCACCCACCCACCCCCTCCTAATGTACAGTCCCCTCCCCATCATATGTATATACTCTGTCATGATCTAGGGGTAACAGTACTGTATATTTGAATACCGTTTATGTCACAAATGTATCAGTACTAAATACCTATATGTCCCTATGCCATAAATGTCATGTATGTTGTGTATGTCATAAATGTCTATATGAATTGAAAATGGGGGACCCTGATGGAAACAAGACAAACGTCTTTCTCTGGTCTGCATCCCCTTAACAATTGTGTGTATTGAGCCGTACTGTATTGTACCCATTCTGCAATCTGTTAAATAAAGTTTTCATTCATTCATTCATTCATTCATTCATTCATTCATTCATTCATTCATTCATTCATTCATTCATTCACACAATAATAAATAATAATAACGTAGAACCATATCTGAATGGGGCAGGCCTCAAAGGTAGGCTACATATCAGCCTACATGTGGTGTTATTGACCATTTATTTTTTGTGAAATCTATAGATCTATAGATAGCAAGATAGGCATACCTGCCCTATTAGTACATTTTACTCAAATTGAGTACATTTTACTAAATTTTTTTTGTCATTCTTATGTTGTGGCAGCAGCAGGGGGGACGACTTCGTAACCTAGTTACTTTCAAAGTAACTAAGTTACTCTGATAATCAAGTAATCAGTAACGTAACTAAGATTACTTTTTAAAGGAGTAATCAGTAATCAGTAATCATATTACTTTTACAAGTAATCTGTGGCATCACTGGTTATCCTCTCCATATCCTGTATCTCCTCTACTATTCCTACCCATTGTGCTATTGTCGGTGGGTCTTCTTTGTACCACAGTCTTGTTATTGCTTTTCTGGCCGCTATCAACATTATCTTTATTTTTTATTTCTTTTATTGATATTTTTGTACAAATCTTTCCATTATTCACAGTGTATCTTTTCACAGCATAGTATCCAACATCCAAGATTCGCCTTTTTCGTTTTTGTAGTAACATACAAAACATGTAAGAGACTCATACAAACACATTAATAACTGACATGGAAATTAAAAAAAACACTTACAAAAAAAAAACATACTATACATTGTGCATATACATCCCTGTTATATATATATATATATATATATACGTCATACGTTACATGTAGGCCGATCTACCTGCGGGCAGGTATGTGCATCTTTTCTTTTCTTTTCTTTTTTTTTTTTCTTTTCTTTTTTTACTTTTTTCCACGTTTCAGCTACGTATGTGTGTGTCTCCTATATACTTGTGTATCCCCCTATGTGTCAGTGAAAGCCTATATCTCAACTATGTGTATATGTAGGTGTATGTATGTCTATTTCCTATACATGAGTATGTGCATGTATGTGTGCCCCTGACGTGTATACCTTATCCTTGTGTATATGAGTGCGTGTAAACCTATTATGTACACATATGAATATGTGTATCCTAGATACTTGTATGTGGCTATATCTGCGCACATGTGAGTGTGATAGAGACATTGACCATTCCATAGACACCCCATCCGGACATAAAATATATGTACATATATACACAATATATCACAGAGCACAAGTATCATCAGATCAAATCCCCTTTTTCATATTCATCCTTGATAATATTGTATTCCCATCTTAATCATTTGTCCTCAGGTCGTTCAGTCAGGTGTAGAAAACTGTCCCATATCTCAGCGAAAATATCCTCTCTCCCTGCGACTCTATACGTCACCCTTTCATATGATGCTGTCCGAAACATTAGTTCCATCCATTCTTTAAAAGTAATATCAACAGGTGATTTCCAATGTCGTAATGCAATTCTACATCCTGATATCATGGCCATTCTATACCACATTCCCCGGTATTTAGGCAGCTTAATCCCTTTCGGTACTATACCCAAAACACATGCCATTGGGGCGTTATTTATCTTCACATTCAGGACCTTACTTAGGAATATCACAATTTGATCCCACATTTTCCGGACCTTCTCACATTCGTACAACATGTGCAGTAAAGTGCCTGTCTCCTTCTCACATCTCCAGCAGATGTCACTGTCCCTTAATTTCAGTCTGGCCAGTTTACTGGGCGTCCAATAGCTTCTGTTCAGTACTTTGTAAAAAATAAGTTGTGATTGTGCCTCCCTAGAGAATTTACTCCATTTGGATACCAGTTTCTCCCACATTTCCTCAGTAATCTCCTCATGTACATCGTTCTCCCAGCTCAATCTCAAACCCGCCAATTTGGGTGCATTGTATTCTCTTATAACATCATAAAATCTTGACGCACCGCCTTTCCTGCGCCATCCTTTATAGAATATTTCTTGAATTGCAGTAATTGGGCCGCACTTTGGTCCTCCTATTGATGACGATATACAATGTCTAATCTGTAGGAATTTATAAAAGTTTTTATTATCTATATCAAAATCCTCCTTAATATCCTCAAAAGGCAAGACCCCATCCTCCCCGGCTATATCACCCAGTACATGTATCCCCCTTTTAACCCAATCGTCCCATATGACTGATTTCTTCCCAATCTTTAGTTTCTTATTATACCATATAGAGGCTCTCGTAGTTAAGTATGGGCTATCACCAGTCATTTTGTGCGATTGATTCCAAGTTTCCCTGATAAATGCCATCAAAGGGTTTTTAAGAGGTGTAGGTCTGTCTGATTGTGTCAGGAAGGATTCCAGAGATGAGGGATATATCATTTCCTCCTCCATCCTGACCCAAGCAGGTGCCTCCTCAGACGAGTGATTCAGTTTGGAGAGCTGGGAGAGCGAGAATGCATAGTGATACCAGTCTAGTTTAGGCAGGGATAAACCGCCATTTTCTTTTGCTGCATACATTTTGGTCCGTCCAAACAGCGGCCTTTTGCCCCCCCACAGATATACATTAATGACTTTGTCATACTGTTTGAGTAACTGGGTCGGGAGAGTCAGCGGCAACATATATGGGATATAGTTTAATTTGGGAGCTAATATCATTTTCACTAGGTTTATCTTTCCCAGGAGGGACATATTCATTTTGGCCCAATTCTGGGTCAGAGCACTAATGTGTTCGATTATAGGGGCAATATTGGCTTGCATCAACTCTTTCAGACCTGGGATCAGCTTTATTCCTAGGTATATCAATCCTGACGGCATCCATCTGTATTGCCACCCCCTTCTGATATCAGGGGGACAGCATTTAGAGAGAGGCATTGCTTCTGACTTGCTCCAGTTGATTGTGTATCCAGATATTTCGGAGAAGGACTCGATAACATTTCCAATGATCCCAACTGCTGTTCGAGGATTGCTGGATACCAATAAGATATCGTCCGCATATAAAAATAATTTATGTTCTACCTGCCCCGCTATTATCCCTTTGATGTCCTGATTATTCCTCAGTGCGATAGCAAGTGGTTCGAGGAAAAGCGCAAACATTTGGGGAGAAAGCGGGGAACCTTGCCTCGTCCCCCGCCCTAGGTTAAAGGGCGAGGACACGATCCCGTTGGTCAATACTGATGCCATCGGATTTGTGTATAACAGTTTTACCCACCCAGTATCAACATTATCTTTATTAAATATTTGTCCCCCCTTGTATTCCCTCGTGTGTCAGGTCCCCTAAGTAAAGCACCAGTCCCGTTTGTGGTAACCTGTATCCTAATATTCTGATCATTGCCTCCCCTATCTCCTCCCAATACCAAGTTCAAGTTCAAGTTCTTTAATAGTTGTCATACAGAAGTACAGAATACTTTCATACAAAATGCTTCTTACTGTTACGCTCCAGAGACTGTGCTAGACAAGATAGTATCAAATAACATAATATAGCATGTAATTTAGAAGAAGAAAAATGAGGTCACAGTGTTCGGTATAGACATATGTACAATGTTCTGAGTTACCATATAATATACAATACTATGCAGTGTACTAATGTACAGTACTATCTAGTGCAAAGCAGAAATGGGATGAGGTACAATTTTAGGTACAATTTACAGTAAGGTGTACGAGTTGTAGTGCAATCCTTCATCAATAAATATAAAGTGTGGGGAGTGGGTGCTACAGTGTGTTTGTTTAAAGTGGGTGTGTGCTATAAAGTGTGTGGAGTGGGTGCTACAGTGTGTTTGTTTAAAGTGAGTGTGTGCGTGTGGATGTGTGTGCTATGTGCGTTTGGTGGTTGTTGTTGTGTAGTGTTCATTCATTGTTCGTTTAGCAGCCTGATGGCCTGGGGATAGAAGCTTCTTCTGAGTCTTTCTGTGCTCGCCTTGAGACTCCGGTATCGCTTGCCTGACCGCAGCAGTTCAAAGAGGCAGTTGTTCGGGTGACTGGAGTCTTTAATGATTCTCTTAGCCTTGCCCTTGCAACGCTTGTTGTAAATGTTCTGGAGGGTGGGGAGCCCCCCTCCAATTGTGCGTTCGGCTGAACGTGTCACTCTTTGTAGTCTGCTTCGGTCTTGTGCAGTGCTATTCCCAAACCAGGAGGTGATGTTGCCGGTCAAGATGCTCTCTATTGTACATGATTAGAAGTTCTTAAGGATCTTCTGACTGACTTGGAACTTCCTTAGGCGCCTGAGGAAGTAGAGGCGTTGTCGTGCCTTCTTCACAACACTGTCAATGTGTGTGGTCCATGTCAAGTCCTCGGATATGTAGGCTCCGAGGTACTTAAAGCTGTTGACTCTCTCAACCGGTGCCCCGTCGATGCTGAGGGGGCTGTAGTCCTTGACCCCCGACCTCCTGAAGTCCACAATCATCTCCTTTGTTTTGCTGACGTTCAGGGAGAGGCTGTTTTCCTGGCACCATCCCGCCAGGACCTTGACCTCTTCCAGGTAGGCCCTCTCGTCGTTGGCAGAGATCAGGCCCACCACCACTGTGTCGTCAGCAAATTTGATGATTGTATTGCTACTCCGCTGAGCCACACAGTCGTGTGTGTACAGGGAGTAGAGGAGGGGACTCAGAACACAGCCCTGGGGGGCCCCTATGTTGAGGGTGATGGATGAGGAGGTGCAGTTGCCTGCTCTCACCACCTGGGGTCTGCCAGTCAGGAAGTCCAAGACCCACTGGCAGAGGTCATAGCCCATGCCCAGGTCCCTGAGCTTGGCTATGAGTATGGAGGGGACTATGGTATTGAATGCCGAGCTGTAGTCGATGAATAGCATTCTCACATAGTTCCTCCTTCAGCTTCTGACATCCCCAGAATATGTGCGTGTGATTTGCCCCCTCCTTCCCACACATCCTCCAGCATGCTCTTTGTGTTGGTGCATATTTTCCCTTCAACTCTGGGGTTATAAAGAATCTGATTATGTTTTTCCATCCAAACTCTTTCCATATCCTCGATCCTGTTGTTGAATGTTGCACCTCGCATACAGTATGTTACCCCATTCCTTCCCTGTTATTCCTATCTCTAGTTCTCTCTCCCATTTCTCCCTTATGTAATCGGTCGTGTGTCCCTTGCTGGTCATTATAGCCCGGTACAGTGCTGATATTACCCTTCCTTTCCCTCCTTCGTATGCCCTTACTATCATCCTAATTATTCCATTCTGTTCTTCGTCCTTGTCCCTTCTTATTTCTTTATTATAGTAATCTCTAATCTGTAGATATCTGAAGTGGTCCCTGTTTTCTAGTCCAAATTTCTCCTTTAATTTTTGTAATGTTTGCATTTCCCCCTTCTCTATCATTTTGCATATCGCTGTTGCCCCCCCCCCCCCTCTCCCACCTTCTGAATCCATGGTCCAACCTCCCTGGTTTGAATCTCTTGTCATGTGCTATCCATCTCAGAACCCCTGACTGCTTCTCCAATTTGTGTGTTTTTACTACTCTGTTCCATATGGTCAAGGTGCATTTGGTGATTGAATCTAACAGTCCCTCTTTTTCTTTGAATAGTTCCCTATCTCCCACCAGAGCTTGTACCTTGTATCCATCCCCTTCTTTTTCAATGTCTTTCCATCTTGCCTCATATTTGTCGTTACACCAGCACGTCACTGCTCTCAGTTGCGCTGCATAATAATAATCTTGTAGGCTGGGTACTGCCATCCCTCCCTCTTCCTTTGGTAGTTGTAGTGTTTTATATCTGACCCGTGGTCTTCTCCCCGCCCATATGAACCTCGATATCAGTCTGTCCCACTCCATGAATTGATTCTGTGGTATTTGTATCGGTAGTGACTGGAACAGGTACAGTAACCTTGATAGTATGTTCATTTTAATGACCTCTATTCTTGAATTGAAGTCCAAGGGCATTACTGTCCATCTCTCTAAGTCTCTTTTGATGTTCTGATTTATCTGTGTATAGTTCGCCTCAAACAATTTTCCCACCCCTCTCGTGATGTTCACCCCTAAGTATTTAATCTTGTCCATGTCCCATCTTATCCCGTACTGTTCCCTAATTTCCGTCGTTGGGGTATAGTTCCATGCTAAGGTCTGTGTCTTTGTCACGTTTAGTTTGTATCCTGAGTAGTGGCCATATTCCTTCAGTAGATCCATCAGTGCCGGGAAGCTCTTGTCTGGTTGCCTCATGTATACTATCACGTCGTCCGCAAATAGTCCTAGTTTATATTCCGTTCCCTTTATCCTTACTCCCTTAATGTCCTCGGTCTGTCTGATCAGTTGTGCCAGTGGTTCTATGAAAACGGCGAAGAGCGTTGGTGAGAGACAACATCCCTGTTTGGTAGCCCTCTCTAATCTGATTCTATCCGTCAGGCTGCCATTCACCTTAACCCTCGCTGTCGGTTCTTGATATAGCGCCTTGATCATCTTCATCGCCCTCCCGTTTAGTCCGAACCTCATCAATGTTTTATATAGAAATGTCCAGCTCACACTGTCGAATGCTTTTTCTGCATCTAGGCTAATCAGTACCGCGCTACCACCTTGTTTTTGTATCTCCTCTACTATGTGTAATGTCTTTCTCACGTTGTCCTGTGTCGGTCTCCCTTTAATAAATCCAGTTTGATCTTCATCTATAATGTCTGGCATAAACGTCTCAAATCTCTTTGATATTATCGATGTATACATCTTGTAATCCACGTTGAGTATGGACACAGGTCTGAAACTACTACATAATTCTCTATCCTTCCCTTCCTTCGGTATCGTGGTGATTATGGCTTCCTTCCACGAGGGGGGCATTTTGCCCTCTTCCATCGTGTGTCTGAACGCCGCCCCTAACATAATTATAATTATAATTTTGCTAATTCCATTCTAAATGTCTTGTAGAATTCCGATGGGAATCCGTCGCTCCCCGGAGATTTGTTGTTTTTAGCTCTACTAATTGCCTCTTCCAGTTCTCGTTCCGTAATTATTTTATTTAATTCTTCATTCTGTTCTTTCCCTATCGATGGTAACTCTAGCTTCTCCAGATATGCTTCTATTTCCTCTTCTCCCGCTGCTTTTGGCTGTGTGTATAGTTTCTTATAGTATTCTCTAAATGTCCTCTCTATTTCAGCTGGGTCTCTCAATATTTCATTAGTCTTTGTATCCCTTATTGTGTGTATCGTGTTCAACTTCTGTTGCGTCCTAATTCTCCTAGCCAACAGTCTGGTCGCTTTTGGTCCCCCTTCATAGTACGTTTGTTTCATGAACCTCGCTTTCTTTTCTATTTCCGTCAATAATTCCCTATTTATCCTGGCCTTTACTTCTTTGATTTCTCCGAGCGTTTCCTGTTCTTTTGATATCTGGTGTCTCCCCTCTAGCTTCTTCAGCTTCCCTATCAGATTGTGATATGTCTCCGTTCTGGCCTTCTTCAGCATTGCTGTCTTCTCCATCAATTTCCCCCTTATCACCACCTTCAGTGTGTCCCATAGAATGTTCGGATCTACCGCCCCGTTGTCATTTTCTTCCTTATACCTGGCTATCTCCTCCTTGATCTGACTGAACTCAACATTCTTACCTGGATTCCTAACAGACCTTCATCATTCTGGAGACTGCTATGATGTTGTGGTCACTGAAACCTACAGACACAGAGACTGCCTTTGAGCTTTGGCCTGGTACGTTTGTATAAATATAATAATAATAATAATAATAATAATAATAATAATAATAATAATAATAATAATAATAATAATAATAATAATAATAATAATAATAATAATAATAATAATAATAATAATAATAATAATAATAATAATACATACATACATACATACAATAATACAATACGTGGTGCAGTGGGCAAGGTGCTCACCACGAATGCTGGAGACGCTGGGTTCGCCTGTTCGAGCCCAGCGCTCCACATTGCTTTCAGTTTAGCTGGTCGTCCGTACTAATACACATTGGCAGTATTAGGGGGAGGGAAAACTGATGGGTGGGGATCGGGCGTTGTGGACAGCGACTCCTACAGGTCGGTTGGTGCGCCTGCGCAGTAGAATCAGGAAGCGATGGGGGCGGGGCCCCTCCAAAGCCCAGACCCCTGACGCTGAAAGATCGCGCTGCGCAGGTGGAAAGATGCGACTGCTGTTACCTCGAGTATCAGAGGGGACTCGTGCTATGTATGACTTAGTCCACATTGCAGCCGGCTTGTGGGAGGCAAGAAACAGCGTTCTAGACAGGTGAGGGTTGAATTGGATGATACGAAATTGGGATGGGAGAAAAATTGAAAATGGGAGAAAAAGTGGATAAAAAAATATATATAATAATAATGGTCATATTGCCTTTTAAATTAAGATTATGTACCAGGCGAGGATATAAATATGATGTTTTCCTTCATTGTATCTCCATTTACTCTGGAATGGTAATATATGTGGGTTTACTTACACTGGATTCATATGTCCTAGCTTGTTACCTATCAAAGGAGACCAGACACATGCATATAGGCCTTATGGTTCAGGAGCTATCATGATTCATTTGGGGCATGTAATTTCGGACAGGAGGCCTGAAAAATATGCTTGGTAGTGTTATAAAAGATATGATAGCACACATTTGGAGGCAACTGCTGCATTGCTATCACATATTTTCTAGCAGCAGGGGTGTATACCTTCCCAAAAATCACTATGAAAGTTAGTCCCCCAAGATGGTAGCCGTGGCCCAAATTTGGGGCCCTGGCTCACGGCCTACTAGTGTCTGAGAAACTTTATACAATGGCATGCAAATTTCTCGATTCTGATTGGCTGAAACAGTCAAGTTACACTCCCAGGACCCGCCCACAACCGGGCAAGATGGCGGGCAATAAACGTTACGAATGTATATGTTGACAGCGTCATAACGACTAAATGAAAAACGATTCTGTCACGGCGAATGTGTTAGTTTCTTACACAATGTTGGATTATGTAATTAGTGGGTCATGAGTCATTGTGGAACAAAATAAAAATCGTGCGAATTGATTGATTTTTTTTTAACCTACTTTCTATAGAAGCAGCTAGGAGGTGCGCTGTTTTAAGTGAGCGTGGATTATTGAATTGATTGATTGATTGATTGCTAATTGTATTACTGTCCGCCAGGCACGTGCACACATAGAGCCCAACGGGTGCACCTGCCCTTTTGTGCCTCATAAAAAAGTGCCCTTTTTATGCTAATTATTTTGACCATATTTTCTTTTTTACCTCCATATAGAGAGAGTGATCTGCAATCTGCTTGGGTTGGGGGTGCAATTCCTAACAGGCTCAACCATATGGATACAAGTTCCCATATTATGTGCATTACACAAACTAAAAACAGATATTACATTACATTACACAAACTAAAAACAGATATTACATTACATTACACAAACTAAAAACCGATATTGTCTGAATTACTAGAAGAAAGAAATGCACCACCTTTGGCTGATAGTAATTTATTAATTTCTTAGGATTTCTTTTGGTCTAATAAATGTTTAAGGTTCTTAGATGGATCCCCTGCTGCCTCTTCCTCTTCCTCCTCCTCCTCCTCCTCTTCCTCCTCATCCTACTCTTCATCCTCCTCCTCCTCCTCCTCCTCTTCCTCCTCCTCCTCTTCCTCCTCTTCCTCCTCCTCCTCATCTTCCTCCTCCTCCTCATACTCTTCCTCCTCCTCCTAATCCTCCTCCTCCTCCTACTCTTCCACATCTTCCTCCTCCTCCTCCTCCTCTTCCTCCTCCTCCTCCTGCTCCTGCTCCTACTCTTCCTCATCTTCCTCCTCCTCCTCCTGCTCCTCCTCCTCCTCCTCTTCCTCCTCCTCCTCTTCATCCTCCTCCTCTTCCTCCTCCTCCCCCTCCTGCTCCTCCTCCTCCTCCTCCTCCTCCTCCTCCTGCTCCTCCTCATCCTCCTCCTCCTCCTCCTCCTCCTCCTCCTCCTCCACGGGGAGCAACGTACTGGCTCATGTTAGGCAGGCCATGCATTATGCAGCAGCTTAGGGCACCGTGCTGGATCTTCATGTCCTCTGCTGCAGTCCACCTGTCGCTGCTCTGGTCGTAGCGCTCCACATTGGAGAGGGTGGTGAAGTCATTGAGGCCGCCGACCACGAAGAGCAGGTCGTCCAGCACTGTGATGCCAAAGTGGCTGCGGGGGTTGAGCATGGCGGGCAGGGCGCTCCAGGAGTCAGTCAAGGGGCTGTAGGCCTCCGCGCTACGCAGGCGGTCTTCACCATCATCCCCTCCCACCTGAGGACAGGACACATGAGAGGAATGTTTTAGTGTGTGGCTCAGGCAGGCAGGCAGGCAGACACTGTATTAATCCACTTAGGGAAATGAGGGCATTACAGCAGCATTGCAAGTAAAATGATACATATCTATAGAAATATCTAGTATAAAGCATTTGTCTCCGTGTGCACCTACCGCATAGACTTATCCTCCGTACGCAGCGACTCCCAGTCCGCTACGCCTGCTGCTCATGGGGGCGATCAGAGTCCACTGGTCGGTGTCTGGGCTGTAGCACTCAGCTGTGAGCTGGAACGAGCCACCACAGATGTAAACCTGTAATAAGAAAGAATATTCTAATTTAGTTTATATATTCCATTTGATTTCATTCTACTTTAATTGTCTGTTAATGTTGATGCACCAAAGGACCCAGACACTTCTTTTGTATGTGCAAGCTTACTTGGCAATAAAGACATTTATGATTTCTGATCTAACGTTCCTTGTGTTCATCTAGCACCCTGTGTCCCTCAGTTCCACCCACCTTGCCCTGGAGGGCTGCTGCCCCGGCGGCGCTCCTGTCCTCCAGCATGGGTGAGATCACTGTCCACTTGTTGGTTTCAGGCTCGTAGCACTCGACGGTGTTCAGATGCCCGTGTCCGTCGAACCCACCCATGGCGTAGATACAGCCGTCCAACACGACCACGCTGAGATGACTGCGGCGTGAGTGCATGGGAGCCGCCTGCAGCCAGCTGCGAGTGACAGGGTTGAACCTGCTCACACTGCTGAGACGCTCATAGCCGTCCCGCCGGCCGCCGACGCAGTAGACCAGACCGTGGAGATAAGCGGTGGCGTGGGCGGCCCGGGGACTCTCCCCCTCAGCGCTCGCGTCCATCCATCCACCGGCTCGGATATCGTAAGCCTCCATGCCACCCCGGCCTCCTATGGCCAATAGGACCTCCTGGGGCAGGCGTGGGCGGGTCAGGGGGTTTGGGAGCCTGTCGGAGTCAGGGGGGTTCAGGACGCTGAGAATGAGGGGCCTGCAGTCCTGGCTGTCCCTCACCACAGGGTTGTTCTGGACGTTGCTCCTGAAGTAGTCAGGCCTCATCAAGCCCATGCGAACCTGGGAAGAGACAAGCAGACAGCGGGTACAACAATCGGTTGTAGACGGTTTCTGTTGCTAGGGAACAGTTTGGACCCAAATGTTTGAGAACCACTGTATTAGGGAACCTAGTGTTGTTTTAATGTAATGCACAGTAATACAATTCGTTTTTTTCTTTTTTTATAAATGTTTTTATTTTATTTTATTTTCATACATAAAACAGAACATAACAGTACAATAATAATAATAATAATAATAATAATAATAATAATAATAATAATAATAATAATAATAACAATGACAACAGCGATGACAACAATAATAACAGTAACATGAATCATAATGACCTTGACAAGAGACAGACAAACAAGAAAAAGTAAAATAATAAAAATTAAATAAAAAAAAAATTTGGCTCAGGCACTAGCAACCATGTTTGTGTATCCGTAATACAATTAGTTACCTTGGGCAGCAGCAAAGGGATGTGTGTTTTACGCTCCTCACGGGAGTGGTCGATCCAACGGAGGACGGCCTTGAACACCGTCTCCTCGCTCTTCACGTTCAGGTCATCCCTCTCGATGATGTCCACCAGTTGCTGCGGGGACAGCTCCACAAACTCCGGTGAGACGTGCAACATCTCCTCAAAGTGGCACACGGTGAAGAGATGGGCCTTGCGCCTCAGGTCAGGGCAGCAGTAGATGTCCGTGAACCTCCAGATGCCGACACAGTTTTCCAGAGACAGCTGGCCTTCTAGGAAGTCAGAGCACGCTCCTACTATGCCAGTGACGAGAAGCTGGTCTGCAGCCACCAGAAGCTCTTCCACGTTCTCTGCTGTCACCAGCACAAAGCGTGTGTATGAGTACTCTATGATGAGCTGCATCATACCCGGGGACACCCCAGGGATAGTGTAGACTGCTTTCTCTGAGTCGCTCCAGCGAGTGAAGAGGACTCTGTGGGACGCAGAGTATAGAGATATCTGATGAGTAAACAGTAAGCAACATTCTGTTCTGTGTAGTAATTAAGGCTGACCCCTATTAGTCGAATAGTCTACTAATCGGTCGAAAGGAGCCGTAGTCGACTGCCAACCTCTTAGAAGCGTGGCTAACGCTAATGGCACGCATACCAGAGGCCAACTGCCTAAGAAAACAGGCACAGAGGCACTGAAAGAGGATTTCACCCATCTAATGAACACACTAGACTAGACAAATATCAATATGTATCCATCAGTGGACCAATTGCATGCTTTTGCAGAGGACAACAAGCCTTCAGTCGACCCCTTCAGACATTAAGCACCCCCCACAGCCCAAATGGAATGATAAAAAAAATATATATATTTTCTTTTGCCAATCATAGTCGACTATACAAATCCTTAGTTGGGGACAGCCCTAGTAGTAATATATTTTCACTGTAGAAGTAGGGGAGAGTGGGGTAAGCAGTGCCAAGGGGCAAGAAGTGCCACCCCTGTTATCTAGAAAACCATAGAAGAAGTTGGTCATGTGACAACATATTTTTGAAGAGGCATCCATTTCACTCAACCTGCAAAGAAGGGAGACACCTGGCTTGAGAGGTAAGCACATTTAAGTTCAAGTAAAATTTGTATGATCAAGGTTTTTTGATTGCTGTGTTTGAACAATTATAGACAACTTTGAAAACAGTTCACACATGTTTTAGTGCTTTAGTAAGCTACACCATGCATCTATACAGTTAGCATGATGATAGCTCAAAACAGCTGGGGGATGAATTTTTTTCAAAATGGTAGGTTTGGGGTGATTTGTGCCAAAGTGCCTGGGTTAAGTTGTGCCAGATGTTTTGTTTGTTAAGTTGCCCCAACTTATAATTATTAACTATATATATTACTTTATTGTATTTTATTGTTATTGTACATTGTATTCTTACATTTGATCACTAAAACTATGTGATATTCTTAATTTTAGACCAAAATCCATCATGCCATGCAGATATACAAATGGAAGACAGACAGGGTTTCAACTCCTCTTGAGAAGTTGGAAAGAGCAGTGAAAGAGGTGCAACAGGGGAAGACTATACGTCAGGTTGGAAAGGAGATGAAGCTTTTACCGCTTTTGAGATTAAAATGATCTGTTTTACAATCAATGGCACAATTTACCCCAGTGTATTCTCTCTAATGTCACAACTTACCCCGCACCGGGGGCAAGTTGTGCCACAAAACCACTTTTTTTTCTAAAGCTATATTTCTGAAACAGTTTATTTAAGATCCAAAGTGATTGTCCCCAGGGATGCACAACATCCTAAACGATGTGTACATATTTTAGTTGGGGGCATTACTGTAATCCCCTTGCTTTAAAGGCACTTTAAGTAAAAATTGGCACTGCTCACCCCACTCTCCCCTATAGGGTCTTAGCAAAGTAGAAGTATAGTATCTTTTTACAGTAGAAGTACAGTATAGTATCTGTTTACAAGTATAGTATCTGTTTACAGTAGAAGTACAGTATAGTATCTGTTTACAGTAGAAGTGCAGTATAGTATCTTTTTACAGTAGAAGTACAGTATAGTATCTGTTTACAGTAGAAGTACAGTATAGTATCTGTTTACAGTAGAAGCACAGTATAGTATCGGTTTACAGTAGAAGTACAGTATCTGTGTACAGTAGAAGTACAGTATAGTATATGTTTACATTATAAGTACAGTATATCATCTGTTTACAGTAGAAGTACAGTATAGTATTATGTTTACAGTAGAATTACAGTATAGTATCTTTTTACAGTAGATGTACATCATAGTATATTTTTACTAGACGTACAGTATAGTATATGTTTACAGTATACGTACAGTATAGTATCGGTTTACAGTAGAAGTACAGTATCTGTTTACAGTAGAATTACAGTATATTATCTTTTTACATTAGAAGTACAGTATAGTATCTGTTTACAGTAGAAGTACAGTATATTATCTGTTTACAGTAGAAGTACAGTATAGTATCTTTTTACAGTAGACGTACAGTATAATACCTTTTTACAGTAGACATACAGTATAATATCTGTTTACAGTAGAATTACAGTATAGTATCTGTTTACAGAAAGTACAGTATGATATCTGTTTACTAACCAAGCTAACCTGAACCAAGCTAAACTTACCTGAAATAGTCACTGCAGTCACACAGGAGGGCCTTGTGGGCATTCAACTCAGTGCTGTTGACTTTAATAACCACATCACAGAACCTTCCCTCCAGACGCAGCTCATTAAGGATTGTACAGGACATTGTTTCCTTTACCATGTGGGGATTTTAAATTGTATCTACAGAATATATTCAAGCTTACAGACAAGTAGCCGGAAACAACAAGTGATATCTTCACTTGTCTTCTGAGATCTGAGATCTTCTTCTTCTTCTTCTTATTTGAATTTCCGGCAGAGTAGACGCTTCGTGGCGTATTACTGCCCTCCGCAATTCTTTTTATGGGCTCTTCTTCTTCTCCTTCTTCTCCTTCTTCACCTTCTTTTTCTTCTTCTACTGGACCCCGTCATCAACTACATTGTCCATTGGAGTGCAGCTACTGCTGCTACTTCCTGCCTGAGCCCCCCTCCGCGGGACCCTCCTTGCCCCCTGCTATCTTATCCTGGGCTGCTTTGTCCCTCGCAGCCTTGTCCCTCGCAGCCCCCTCAGCCAATTCATTACACACCTCCTTCCAGTCCAGACCTTCCAATCCCAGATGTTGAACCGCTATCCTAACAATCATCTTCACCATCTCTGTTCTACCCTTAGCCTCTGCCATACCAGTAACTACCCCTGCCACGAAGGCCACAATACCTAATTTCTCCTCCCTTCCCCTCTCTCTTTCCACCTGCTCTACCCTCACTGCCAAATGCCCTCCTTCAACCCCCTGCACCCTTTCTTGGCTACCCTGTCCTGCCCTGCTAACCGCCCCAGCATACGTCAACTTACCCTCCCTTCTCTCTCTCCGATCCGCGACCTCCTTCATCATCACCTCGCACCCCCGAAACGCTACACTATGCTCCCCACCACAACTACAGCACTTCGGCTTCACTCCCTCTCCACAATTCCCATATTCATGTTCCCCGCCACACCTAGCGCACCTCATCCCCTTCCTACACGTAAATTCCCTAACCCTATACATCCTACGCCCTACAAACACCTCCCTAGGAACAACCCCACCCTCAAACGTAATCACTACCGTCCCCGTCACTGCCCTCTCTGCTCCCCTCTTCATCCTTTCTGCACTCTTAACTATGCCATTACGCCCGTTCTCCATTAGCTCTTCCACCAGCTGCTCTACTATAACCTCGACCGGTACCCCAGCTATCACCCCCTTACATCCCCCCCCCCCCTCTTCTCCCCTACTCTCGCCACCTTACTTATACCCACCCCCCCAATGCTCTGCATCTTCCTAGCCACCTCCACCTGCCCCTCACTACCACACCCTACGGCCAGATTCCCATCCCACAAAACGTTCACGTACTTTACCTCTCCTAATCGCTCGGCAATGAGTTTGGGCCACTCGAGCCTACCTACTTTCCTCTCATCCCTCTCCCCCTCAAGCCTGACCACTATATGGATCACTTCCGCTTTTGCCACATCTTTTCCAGCACCCTCGTCTCCCGGCCCACTTGAGCTATCGTCCCCCCCTTTCTTCCTCTTCCCCCCTTCTCCCCCCCTCACCTCCCCCCTACTCTCACCCTTGCCCTGGCTATCCCCATCGCTGTCGTTCCTCTCCGTCCGCTTCTTCCTCTTCTTCCCCACCGTTTCCCACCCCTCCTCCTCCCTCTCTTCTTTCTCCCTCTCCTCCCCACTGTACTCCGACTGATCGCGAATATCGGTCGTTCTGGAAATTCGTAGCTCCATTTGCCGTTCTTCCTCTTCCTTCTTCTTCTTCTTTACACCATCCGACTCCTTCCCTTTGCCACAGCAAAACGGAGGGCAAGGCTTGCCCACCGTTCCACAGCAAACGTAGTCTTCCACCATCTCCGAGACCTCCTTCTCACTTCCCTCTCCACACGTCACACCCCGAGGGGACACTGGGCTCGCACCCGGTGACTCGCGTCCCTCCTGACGCAAGCCCTCATTCCACTCGCTCCCATCTCGATTCACCCAAAACCCTGGACTGTCTTGCACCGGCCGGGGCCATTCACGAGGACTCCACTCTCCCCGCTCTCCATAAGCTGCCTCGCTCGCCTTCCACCACCGCTCACTCCCCCTCATGTTAGAATTCCATCTTTCCATAGCTAGACCATCATCGGGTATCTATCCAGCTGAACACGCTTAGAATTGTTGAATCATCTCGAGAATTGTTGAATATATACTGTACACAAATGTTCTAGAATGTTCTATTATGACATCATACTGTGACATCACAAATGTTCTAGAATGTTTGAATTATGAATATTGTGTATGAAATGACAAAGCTAAAGAAATGGTTTGGTAAATAAGCTATCACTGAATCTGAAGAAAACTAAATTTATGATTTTTGGCAATCGAAAACTAGATGAAAATATAGTACTGACCATAGATGGAGTTGATATAGAGAGAGTTAATGAATTTCATTTTCTTGGTGTGATTATGGATGATAAATTAACATGGAAATCGCACATAGCACAGTTAAAAAAAAGATGTCCAAGAGTATTTTTGTTATGAATAAAGTAAAGGATGTGTTGATGATGATGATGATGAATAGTTTTATTTTCGGTCTTTGTTTACAGATAAATCAAAAACACACATGTGTGGACTTTCAAAAGGAAAAGAAAAAAAAGAAAAAATCACAAATGTACATATTCAAAGTAAGCTCACACACAAAATCCAAACTCAATGACCGAAAAAAGGAATAGGCTGAAGCACATGCTTATTTTTGCCTATCCTTTACAATTCTTAAAAACTAAATATACTTTAATATAAGTATGTTAGAGTATGAGGCAATGAGAACACTCTACTGTTCACTCATCTCACCTTATATCAGTTATTGTGTTGAAGTATGGGGGAATACTTATGGGACCAATATAAAACCATTATATACTACAGAAGAGGGCTGTAAGAATCACACATAAAGTGAGTTATCGAGTGTCATAGTCACAGCACGAGCGTACTTCACTCCCCCTCCTTTTCCCCTCACATTCACCACACACTCCTCTCCATCCTCCCTTCCATCCACCATGCACTCCGCTTCATCCTCCTTTCCATCCACCACGCACTCCTCCTCATCCTCCCTTCCACCACGGAAGCCTCACGCCCTTATATGGCCAGCATCCCTTCACTTCCCGTCACTCAGCCCAGCTGCACTTCATCCCCCTGATTCACATGCTGTCAGGCACCTCACTCCTCACAGCTGTATCCCATCCCCCGTTGATGAAGACCCTACTTCTACCGGACGACGCTGACCAGAAGTTGTCGTGGTGTTAGTATCACTACCTAGGTACGACGTCTCGGCCTGAAGCCCTGCTAACCTGCTCTTGTGATTATTCCTTGCTCTAATCTGTTTCTCTTGTGCCAAGGACCCCCGTTCCAGTGCACCTTCCTGCCTGGACATCTCGTGCTGCACAAGGAGTGCTCTTGCCAGTGGCGGCTGGTGAATTCTTCTCCAGGGGGGGCGCTATACCAAACATTTTGCAAACATGTACCAAGGCACGCATTGGCGAATATTATCACCATTGCCATCAATCAATATATGATCACAGTCAGTCAAATGCAACCAATAGCCCTACACAAACACGCACAGCTTCTCTCTCTCTCTCTCTCTCTCTCTCTCTCTCTCTCTCTCTCTCTCTCTCTCTCTCAGATCCATCCAATAATAATCACATATGTATATCTTGTCATTTTAAACAAGTTACCATTCATTGTCCGGGTGATTATGCCCCCCCCCCCCCCCCCCCCCCGCGGCGAAATTAATTAGTTAGTTCCCCCTCACAACAACAGAGCATCGCTCTAACAGAGAGAGCGAGAGAGAGAGCGAGAGAGAGAGAGAGAACGCGACTCACTTGTTTAGTTGAAGCACGCCTCGGTCCTGTATATGTCCACTGTCCAGACTGTTGATGTCCATGTCCACTGCCCAGACTGCATCCAGCTAGCCATATAGCTTGTTGTTGTTGTTGTTCTTACCGAACCAGCTAACTACTAGCAGACAACCAGACAACTACTAGCAGAGCGTATTTCCTAGTAGCCCCTCGAGGCGATGTCACGTGCCACTTTCAGCCAATAGAGTGACTACTTCGGGCACTAGACCAAGCGCCCTCGGATATCGTATTTGATTGTGTTATGTTGTACGTACGTATTTATTTACACGTACGTATGTATTTGCCCTGTGAGTTGCGCACTGACCGTGGAGCTGAGATCGAGCGCCCATGAAAAGGGGTTGGAGGGGGCTAGGCCGCTAGGGGCCAGGGGGCGTGAATACTTTCCCCAAGGCAGTTGTATCAGGCCGCGTAAACCGAACGCAGAAGGACAACTGCCTTGGGGAAAGTATTCACGCGGCCAGGGGATGAATAGGACACGCAAAATAATTCTTTCTTCTTCTTCTTTTAACCAGAGGGGGCGGCGGTCTAGCGCCCTCTATGGACCAGCCGCCACTGGCTCTTGCTCTCTCTCCCGACACAGACCTGTGTCTTCTGCCCACAGCTGCACTGGGAGTGCACCTGTCCTCACCCCCCAAGAACATTCTAACCCCTGTCTGTTGCACATTCCTGATGTAATACTTGTCTGCTTGGGAAATACCATTAAAACCTTTTGAAACGCTCCATTCTCCTCTCCTGTGTTCAGCGATTGGGCTGTGTTCAAAACCCACTTCTCACATCGAGAACACACAAATACATTATTTATTAAATCTAGAATAATTAAACTTGAAGACATGGTTACGTTTCAAACAATGTTAATTATGTTTAGGGCAAGAAATAATACACTGCCAGAAAAACTACTAAATCTTTTTCATTTAGAAAGTGAGTTTAGTAGGCGAGAATACTATTTTAAACATCAGTTTGCACGTACCACACTTAAACAGATGTGTCCTTCAGTTATTGGTGTAAAGTTGTGGAATTCTCTCCATAGCGAGCTTAAGGGATGTAATAGTGTTTATCAATTCAAAAAAAATTATAAAAAAAAATATTTAGTCAGTATGAAAATCAAATGTGATCTGAATAGTGAGATTTTTTTTCCCTCTTTCTTTTATTCTTTATTATTATTATTTAATTGTTTCTTGTTTAACTGTGGATTGTGTGTTTCTTGTATAATAGTATAAGTTATTATTTGTGTAAATTAGGTTGTACGCCATTTGAATAGATATGTTGACATTAAAAAAGAACAAATAAAATTATTAAAAAACTACATAAAACAATGATACAAATTATAATAAAATATTTAAGTAAAATGTATAGAAATAAAGAAAAATAAGACAATGAAATAAAGATAATAATTCATTTAAAAGCTATTTTAAAAAGGTAAGTTTTGAGCAGTGCCAACCGAGTCTGCTGTCCTAACAGACTTGGGGTCTGTAGGGTAAGCACTTATTCCCTCCGCCCTGAACATTTATGGAGATGTATGGGCCTTTTAAGTCAGTGATAAAAGTGTCTTTCAAGGATAAGTGAGCTCCTGCACTGATTATTATAGTTCAATATTCAATATTTGATCACCAAAAACCCCCAAAGAGCATAAAAAGGCCCCTCCCCGCCCAAAAAGGGCCCCCAAAAATAGCGCAGGCCCAGTGCCCTTTTCAGCCTTTGAGCACCTGCCCCTCTTTTTTTTTTATCCACTTTTTCTCCCATTTTCTATTTTTCTCCCATCCCAATTTCGTATCGTCCAATTTAACCCTCCCCTGTCTCGAATGCTGTTTCTTGCCTCCCACAAGCCGGCTGCAATATGGACTACTAAGCCATACATAGCACGGGGCCCGTCCGATACCCGAGGTAGCAGCAGTCGCATATTTTCACCTGCACAGCGCGATCTTTCAGCATCAGGGGTCTGCGCTTTGGAGGGGCGCCGCCCCCATCGCTTCCTGATTCTACTGCGCAGGCGCACCAACCGACCTGTAGGAGTCGCTGTCCACAACGCCCGATCCCCACCCATCAGTTTCCCACCCCCTAATACTGCCAATGTGTATTAGTACGGACGACCAGCTAAACTGAAAGCAATGTGGAGCGCTGGGATCGAACCCAGCGTCTCCAGCATTCAAGGTGAGCGCCTTGCCCACTGCACCACGTAGCCGCCCGAGCACCTGCCCCTCTAAAGTCCTGTGCACATCCCTGCTGTCCGCCTCGTTTCCAACTGGTTAAGCTTGGCGACTCTTTCGATGTCGCCCTCTTTCGATGTTGGTCATGCTTAGAGTTTGTCTTTAGAGCAGGGCGATAGACCACCAGCCCTGATTCCAAACTCTAATATAGGAGCCAAAGCACTCATGAGTTATACCTTATTTCTATTGGCTTAGTTGGCTACACTGTTTAGGTCTACATTTCAGAATACAATGGGACTTAGCTGTATATTTAGGTTATTGTATGAATGTTATTTTTTTTGTATGAATGTTTATATGTTTATTTTTATAACCTTACATTGAAACGGCATTAGGAATATTGATTGGATTTAGATAAAGTCATTGAACCGTCTTTATTTGTCATAATAGAACATTCTAGAACATTTGTGATGTCACAATATGATGTCATAATAGACCATTCTAGAACATTTGTGATGTCACAGTATGATGTTATAATCAAACATTCAAGAACATTTGTGTATATATTCAACAATTCTCTCAGAAGAGAGAATTCTTTGTCGGTAAGGGACAAAGATTATCTGATGGCAGCTCTAGGGACAAAGAATATCTGATGGCAGCTCTGTATTTGTGACAGAGTTGCTTGCCATCCTCTGGGCATTGTGGTGGGTGGAGGAAGTGGGACCAAGCCAGGTGATTATATGCTCTGACTCGGCTGCTGCACTGATGGCTCTGAGTGCAGGTGGGTCTAAAGCTCGCCCTGATCTCATTCAGGAAATAATGTTGGTTTTATATAGGATTGCGAAGGCAGGCTGGTCAGTGGAGTTTTGTTGGGTCCCGGGGCACGCTGGGATTGCGGGAAATGAGATGGCTGACTCCCTTGCCAAACAGAGCCTGGGAAGGGAGGAAGAGATAGGCATTTCAATGGGAAGAGTAGAACTCAGAGAGAAGATAAAGAAAGGAGTTGAGGCGGAGTGGCAGGCTGAGTGGGAAAGGGGGACCAAGGGAAGGCACTATTTCTCTCTGCAGCCTCGGGTCAAAATCAAGGTGGATGGATATGGGTCGAGGAGTGATAGGGTGAAGATGTGTAGATTGCGGCTGGGACACTGTGGGTTGAACAGTACCTTGTGCATTGTGGGAAAACATCCAGATGGGGGGTGTGAATGTGGAGAGACTGAAACTGTCGGGCATGTCTTCCTAAAATGTGAAAGGTATAGGAAAGAGAGGGAAATCTTCTATAAAAGTCTGGTAGAGTTGGGAGTCTCTTCCTTCTCTCTTAAATCTTTCTTTGGCATGGATAATGAGAACCACCAGCTGATCACAGAGGCAGTGCTGACATTTCTGCATGCTTCAGAGTTGTACCAGAGGATATAGCGTTATTGTATTTATTAGTATTGGACAGGCAAGAGGAGCAGAGAAGAAGGAGATAGTGTGTTTTGAAGATGAGAAGAAGAAGAGGGTAAACAATCAAAAGTTGGTTTACCAGAGGCCTAACTATGGCACACCACTAGCATAAGAACTGAGGAGGGCAGTAATACGCCTGCGGGAAATTCAAAAGAAGAAAGAAGAAGAAGAGCTCATCAAAAGAATTGCGGAGGGCAGTAATACGCCACGATGCGTCTACACTGCCGGAAATTCTAAAGAAGAAGAAGAAGAAGAAGAGCTCACTAGGCAGAAATACGCCGAAAGGTGTCTAGACTGCCGGAAATTCACAAGAAGAAGAAGAAGAAGAAGACAGAAGAGCTCATTGTGCATCTTGAAACAGTGCTGAGCAGTAGGCCTACTGAACAGATAGACTAAACAACATAGATTGAAGCCTGTATTTCTAGACCAGGGTGCCTTGCCTACCGTTTTGCTGTGGAAAGAGCCAGCAAGTTGATTTACGGCTTTCAGGTGTGGAGGAATTTTGTCATGTGTTGAGTCGGCGGTGATTTTGGAGACTGGGAAAATACAGTTTTCTTACCTTGTAGTAGTGACGTGAATATTCCGTTAGTTTAGGAAAATAGCTTTAGGATCACTTCTGTAAAGAAAGACTTCACTGTGGAAGAGAAATAAACCATTTGGATATCTTTGTTTTACACCGGAGCGGCTGTGGACATAATATTTCTTTATCAATGAACGTACTACTCACGAGTAAGCAACTTTAACCAGTAGAGTGGACCATCGGCCCTCATATCCAGGGACGTGCACAGGACTTTAGAGGGGCAGGTGCTCAAAGGCTGAAAAGGGCACTACACTTGTGTGTATATATTAACCGAGCGCGCATAGCCCTTTTCGAGCGGGGGCCCCCTTTTTATGCTTTTGGTATTTTTTTGGTGATCAAATATTGAATATTGAACTATAATAATCAGTGCAGGAGCTCACTTATCCTTGAAAGACACTTTTATCACTGACTTAAAAGGCCCATACATCTCCATAAATGTTCAGGGGGGAGGGAATAAGTGCTTACCCTACAGACCCCAAGAAGTGCTGTATATTCTGTATTGTTTAATATAAATGCATTTTTTATTCCAATCCCGATTTGTATTTGAGATTCCCAAATCCCATCGGACTTGACTTCTTCGTGTCCCTCAATGAGTGTAATACCAGCATTCAACTGTATGCGCCACAGCGGTTTCTGTCATCATCATCATCACCACCCACGCTATGCATAAAATATATAGGTCCGCGGAGAGGCACGCTGAGGAGGCAGTGCAAACTGCAATGGGATATGGGGCATCTCTCTCTCTTTACCTATTATTTTGATTCTATCCTGACATTTTTCAGTTGGAAGGGCAGTCTATATGCGTAACGGTAAAAAAAAAAAAAAAAAAAAAGGGGGTTTTCAAAAGGGGCACTTTTTGATGAGGCTCAAAAAGGCAACCCTAACCCTAACCCTAACCCCTTGGCCTCTATGTGTGCACGTGCCTGCTCATATCAAAGCATAACCAACTTCGAAAGAGGGCGACTTCGAAAGAGTCGCCAAGCTTAACCAGTTGGAAACAAGGCGGACAGTAATAAAATTTTTCAATCAATCAATCAATTCAATAATCCACGCTCACTTAAAACAGCGCACCTCCCAGCTGCTTCTATAGAAAGTAGGTTAAAAAAAATCTCTCCTGTATAGGGTAAATAAAACTTTTTTTTTACCTACTTTCTATAGAAGCATCTAAGAATGAAGTTCTATAGAAAAAGTAGGTTAAAAAAAAAGATAAGTTGGATGTGTTAGTTTGTTGGATGTATTAGTTGAGAGACAGTTGGATGTGTTAGTTTGTTGGATGTCTTAGTTGAAAGACAGTTGGATGTGTTAGTTTGTTGGATGTCTTAGTTGAAAGACAGTTGGATGTGTTAGTTTGTTGGATGTGTTAAGTTGAGAGACAGTTGCACTTCTGAGCTGCTTCCACACGGAGGCAACTGCTCTCTTTTTTTTTGGGAACTACTTTTTCTGCGGATGGTTTTGTCAATAAATCTTCAACTAATGTGTGTTTATTGTATAGCAATAAGGTTGGATGACATCGGTCATTGTATAAAAGCCATTACACCACGCGCAGTCGTGGGTTATGAGAATTAGACCATGCCTAGGCTGTGCCTCGGGCCTAACTACCACCCCCGGGCCCTAGGCATGGTCTAATTATCATAACCCACTCCTGCACGTGATGTAATGCTTTAGTATATTAGTTAACTATATATAATAATGCAGGACTTAACTCAGAAGTCTTTATTCGGCATGCAACGACATGCAGTGATGGGCGGCACACACACACAGGAACACACACACATGCACTGTTTTTTTAGGGTCGCCGATGCGATTGAGCTCTGTGCTTGACCCATCCCGTCGTCCTTCCCCCCAAGGGCAGCCAGGAGCAGACAAGGCGTTGGCGAGGTACCGTGCCCGGGGACCAATCCAAGTGCTCCTGCCCGTCTTCGTCTGTTGTGCATGTTTTTCCATTGGGTTTCTCTTATCGGGGGGGACCCTTGCGAGCACGGGGAGAACATGCAAACTCCACACAGAAGGGCCTGGGAGATACCCCACCTGGGTACCTGGCAACGCGGAAACCTGGTCCCCAAGTGGGAATCGAACCCTGGACCTTCTTGCTGTGAGGCGACAGTGTTAACCACTACACCATCGTGCCGCTTTTTGTGGTTTGTTGTATTAACTAGTCAAGGCTATACAGAGAAGATGTATTTAACAGAGCTATAATATGCTGTCTGTATTTTCCATAACAGGTGGCATTGATGATCACTTTGCCATGCTTTTCATCGTGTGGTGTGTATCATTAAACTGTTGATCTCCAGTCCCTGTAAATATTGTGTGTGTGCGTGTTGGTTGCTGATAATTAGATGTCCGCTCTCTGTCCATGGTGCTGGAATATGTGCTGAAACAATGCCAGACAGAACATAAACATCTATTTTGATTTCATGGGGATTTAATACCTTACTAGTGGTCACTACAGCATGCTACTTGTATGACTAGTATTGTAGATTCTGGTGTTGAGCTGGCAGTTTTATGAAAATCTTTCAGACCCAAACTGTGTTTCTGTTTCAGTTTATTATTTGGTTTAGAGAAAACATGTAGGCAGTCTACTTTTCAAGTAAAAAATGTCAGGCAGTATGGTCTGGTGTCATACTAGTTGTCATCTTCCCAATAGATTGGGTCTTTATGATGATCCTACTTGTACATGTTCTCAGTCGACATGTCAGAGGTTGTGCGCCCCCTGTAGGTGAGTCTTCTCTTCCCCCCCCCCCCACGTCCAGTAGCTAACGCTAGTTTTTCTTTCTAGATTATTTCAAGATGGCGTCGAGCGGAGGAGAAGGGGAACAGGAATGGACGGCGGCAGTACGACCGCTTTTATCAGCTTCTTATACCGCTTTTGAAACGAAAGAGCTGCCTCAGCTCATCGGGTCTATAATCAACAGGTAATCGGTTTCATTCTAGTGAACAACGAATCTCTGTTTACTTGGGAAATCGCCCTCATCGGCTATGATGATGCCAGCTGGCTAACTTGCTAAGCTAGTTAGCAAAGTTAGACAGAGCGCTAGCGGCTAGCATGCTAGTAGCCAGCTAGCTCAGTCAGTGCACTGGCCCAGAATTAACCACCATTAGCTTGACAGTGCTAGCTATTAAGCTGACGTTTGAGTCAACTTATTATATAACGTTACACTTGTTACGTAAATGACACTGCCAACATTCAATTTACGTGTCATGCCTTTTTTTATGTGATGGTATTTGTTATCTCCTGACGTTGTGATGAATACAAAAATGTGCCTCATCATTATCCAGCTTGCTAACGTCATGTTATACATAAACATCAGCTATAGCTAGCCAGCAAACTAGCAAGTTAAGATGGCTAAACGGGCCTTACGAACCGACGTTTTCAAGGCCTAATGACGGCAATGGTCACGTTTGGTACATTTAACTCGTTCCTTAGATGATGTCCAAATGTATATCCAGTTGGGTCAATGTTGGTTGGCCTGCTGGCGTTAATGACCAGGTGACTTACATCCTCACCTAGCAGTAGCTAACGATTAGCAGGTTTAGCTAACAGGTTAGTCAGGTAACCATGGAGAGACGAGTCAACATTTTGGGTCACGTTCCAACACATGAAGTAATCAATCATCATCAGACACGAAAAGCCCAAAGCACCACGAGCACAGGGGTGACATGGAACACAACAAGAGTGCACTGGATGCCCTGATGTAAACAAGACGAACGTCTTTCTCTGGGCTGCATATCCTTAACAATTGTGTATTGAGCTGTACTGTATTGTACCCATTCTGCAATCTGTTAATAAAGTTTTCAATCAATCAATACGCCCATTGCAATAGTAACTGATATACCAGCAGTGGAAACAAGGTTGCACTCTTTTGAATTTGTTCATTATAGCCTGACAGTCATAAATAATGCACACATCATTATCAAGAGCCATCACATCCACTTCAATTCACCTGCTCACCAAACTGCAACTGTCTTCCAACAGTGCCTAAGCAGTCATCGTGCATTATGTTATTATGTACACATAAACATAATCCACCATAATATCTTGAAATTGAACAACTGCCTCTCGCTCTCAGTCAAAGGAGCTTACAATTACCAGAACCTCAAGTGTTGATACCAATACTATAGGGATGATCATGAGTAATGTTTTCTCGGATCGAGTACTCGCATGAATTACTCGAGTAGTGCTTAAGTACTTGTTTCGTTATACAATTATTCTGTTTTGGGACCAGCTTGGTTCACATTAGCAGCTAATGTTAGTTTAGGGAACTGTCAGCTTGTAGGAGATAGTCTTTACTCACACATGTGCTCCTAAATCATTTTCCCCATTCGCACACATCTATTTTAGTCACAAATGCAAGTGAAACGCTCACACTGTCGAGTCCTGGCTTTAGGCAGAATCTAAAGACACTCAATGCCTTGGAGTGTGTTCAGCTGAAACTGTTAACCTCAGTCTTAAGCCCTAGCCATATTTTCAGAAAATGTGCCTAAAATTACATACCCAAGTAAATGGAAGATTGCTCCACTTCTACATGGTCCATTTGCATGTCCTTGGTATCTAGGGACATCTATGGAATCTATGACATCTATTGAAAATTGCCACTGAGCTCATTCAGCATCTTCTTGAGATCAAGTGTACTCAAATTCTAAGCAAATTAACAGATTTATGGGTGTTTTTGTAGATACAATACTGAATTTTGCCATCCGGACAAATGCGATTTCAAATATGAATATAGAATACAGAATACCAACCCTATAAATGACCCTATTCTGGCCAAGTCATACATCTATGGATCGGCCCAAATCTCCTCTTTCCAATGCCAGAGTTAAATCTTGATTTAGTACCACCAGTCGCCCGTTACAGAGCAGCAAACTCCTAGAGGCAAATCTTTCCTGTGACAAAATGGCATCCAATGTAATAAAAAAAAGTCAACCAACGAACTAGATTCTTGTACCGGATCTCCTCTCTGGTAAACAAGAATACCCTGAAGACTCTGGCAGGAGCACTCATTCAAGGGTACTACGACTATGCTTGCACCTCATGGTACCAAAGCACCTCAAAGGCGCTAAAAACAAGATTACAAACATAACAAAACAAACTGGTCAGACTACTACTTGACCTTACTCCTAGAACCCACCTCACCCCTGCCCACTTTGACAACCTAGGATGGCTTAGAGTAGACGACAGAGTACAGCAACTTGCAATGGGCCTGGTTTACAAGATACACTACACGACTAAGATACCCATGTACATGTCAAAATACTTCCCAAAGGTCAGTGAATACCACAACCACAACACCAGAGGGAGCTCCACAAATCATGTTAAACCCAGATTTGGCTCAAACAAGGGACTAAACACGTTTCGCAATTATGCCACATCAATGTGGAACGCCCTACCCAAAGCTGTAAGTAATGTGAATCACTACCCACTTTCAAAACCACTCAAAGAACACCTACGGGAGACTGCAATTTGAAACTGGCTCCTGTAAATGTCCTAACCCAACCCCCTCCAATGTACAGTAAATTACCTAACCCAAGAATACACAAGACCCTCCTCTTGGAACCAAGTATGGTTTCGTCGATATTCCAATGTACAGTTTTGCTTGTACAGTTGTACAGTTTCCCCCACCCCGCCTACCCCACCCCACCCACCCAACCACCTCCAATGTACAGTCCCCCCCCCCCCCCCAGTTTTATTTTTTTTAGACATTCACAGAAAGGTAAAGAAACAATATAGGTTGTGAGATATAAACACAAAAATCACAGCAGAAAAATGTGGTGAAAAATGGTAGGACTTCCGTTGTCGGCGGCTGGTGTGAGCTTGGTAGTGTAGTGTTATGAAATTTAGATGTCCATCGAAAGCCCTGGGTCTCCTCTTTCTTAGGACTACAACGATTTCATGACTGCTTCTTTTCACGTCTAAATCGTCTGTTTTCCGGTGCAATGCACAGATATTTATAAGCTCATATTTAGCTAATAACACAATCATTGGTAAACAAACGTAGTGCTGAAAATATACACTTTGACTGCTGTTTTGATAGGGTTAGGGTCTTTACGCTTGACTACATTTGAAAAATAAATGCAACAGTACTTAATACGGACTGTATTGATCTATTTATGACGTGAAATTAATCTCGTACCGGGCCGTCGGGCGCCTTAAGGGGTTAACACTATAAACATGAACCACTCCTCAATGGCTCAGATTAGGGGCATGGTCAAAAGGTGGATTGAGAAGTCAGGCCGTTCTGGGATAGACCCGCTGTCGGTCACTGATGGTACATCTCTAGTTGAGGGTTGGGGATGTTTTGGGGATATACCCTGCACCAACGGCATTATGTCTAGTTTGATTTATGGAACATATGATTGAATTTTATTTACTTATTTATAGTGTTGTAACAATGCATCGATCCTAAGGTCGAATCGCATTGAATCGAATCGTGGTCAAATTAATATTGAATCGTTGCCTGAAGAATCGCAATCGAATCATTGTGGGGTCAACTATTTACACCCCTATTATTGACCTATAGTCCATTCATTCTGAGTGATCAGTTCCCCCAGCCACATTTGTGTATTCAAATGTTTTGGTGGAATTAACTGAAGAGATTTCATGATGCATTGAATCGTTGCCTGACCCCATTGTGGGGTCAAATATTTACACCCCTACTTATTTATAATCATGGAAAGGTTCACCAGGGGCTAAATCTGCCCTCAATAATTGAACCCTTGCACTGAAGAACCATCTATTTGTATTTGCAGTTGTGAAGTTAATCTAAATCACTTAGAATGTGATATATCACAAGAAACTATTCAACCTCTACTGTCAAGTTCCTTCCCTGCTTGTTGCTCTCTACTGCATTTTTGCACTCTGCTATTAAGGAATCTACCGTGCCTATACTACCTACTATGCTAATTATGTCTATACTACTATTCACTCAAGACTGTAGCACTCAGGTTCGACACTGTTTGATGAACAATATTACTTACCCTTAGCAGGCAGAGTTTTACCCTTCCTGCTGACTTGTAAGTTGCTTTGGATAAAAGAGTCAGCTAAAAGATCAAATGCTTTGGACATAATTGAAAAATGCATCGTCACTCACAATATTTACTGTATGTAATTATACTGTACATACACCACTTTAGCATATATTACTCAGTAGCTTGTTATATATATCACATTTAATCACTTGTACATTTTATATTGTTAATGCACTTTACTGTTACATTTGCACTCTGGTTAGATGCCAAATTTTTTTGGTTGTATTGTACTTGTGCTGTATGATGTTGATGACAATACATTTTTAATCTAATTGAATGATGTTCTATTGCAGTGAATCAGAGATTCTCCACCATGACAAACAGTATGAGCCCTTCTACTCATCCTTCGTGGCTCTGTCGGCACATTACATCACCACCGTCTGTGGTCAAAGTATGTATCTACTTCTCTGTAACACCTTTTACTGACATTAAAGAAATATGAGGGGTCATCTGAAGGTTCCTGGTTAGATTCCGGCTCCGTCTGGCAGTGTATCAGAAGTGTCCCAGAGCAAGACACTTAACCCCTAACTGCTTCCGATGAGAAGGTTGGCACCTTGCATGGTTGCCTCCGACATCGGTGTGTGAGTGAATGTGAGGCATGAATTGTAAAGCGCTTTGGATAAAAGCACTATATGAATGTGTTTTGAATTTATATGAATATTAATTTACCATTTTATGACCTTCAAACACTGGTCTGGTTTCAAATACAGGGAGGATTTGTTTGAGTGTGCAGCATGAATGTCTAGGCCAGTGTTTTTCAATGTGAGAGTCAGGAGTCTAGACAATAGACATGTTGAAGAAAGTATTGTAGGCATACTGTTACATACTATAGTAGCATAGTAGTTGGGATATACGAATATTAAAGGGGTACATAATCTCTCACTCATCCAAAAACACAATTGAATTAAATTTAATATGGCCACCAGTGATGTCATCGGGCACATTGAATCCTTGTGTAATTTCTTTTAATGTCGGATGGAAAATTGTGGAAGTGCCTGTTCTTCACTATGGAGAGTTGCTATACATGAATGCATCTGCCCATTGTCTTTATGCTTGATACAGTGTACCATGGAGCTATATTTCGTTTCATTACAAATTGTAGAGCCCTCACTCATCACTGTACATTGTACTCCAAAGTGAACAGCCTTCTTTGTCAACACGTCGGCTTAGCCATTGGTATGTCTTTATCTACAAAGCCATTTTAGGTAAACTTCCTGGCTACTTGTCTTGTCTTCTGATTCCAAATCAAAGTTCTTATGGGCTACGATTACAGGACCATTTGTTAATGATGGTACCACATTTCTATTCTGAACTTGGAATGAACTAACCATGAGCTCACTTGTCTGAATGTTTTAATGTTTTTTTCTTCTTCTGAAACTAATGTTTTTGCTGTCTTTCTTGGCCACGTCACATTTTAATCTCAATGGGTTTTTATCTGGTTAAATAAATAAAAAAGTAAAAAAAGACTGGTGGCCATACCTCTCTCCACAGTACTAATCACAATAATCCTGGATGGTGCTAAACCCACAATGCAGTGACGGTACCCTTGTAGAATAATGTCTCAGATAGTGGAAGGGGAGGAGAATTCTAACTGAAATAGTCAGCCAATGGCGTGCTTATACCCACAGTTTAGATCCTGTGAGTCAGACTACTTAGCCTTATGTTTTTGTCATGCATTTCTGACGCTTTATGACAGGAACATATTGAAGGAGTCTTATTCATTTAATTAATATTGCTGTTGATGATAATGCATTTTTCTTAGCTATTACCTAAGGAAGGAGACAACTGTTGCTAGTGAATGTAAGCCGTTTACTTTAAATCACTGCTCAGTGACATTCATCCACTTTTTCTGTGATCATCTTCCCCCTCATAGCTAAAGTGAAAGTTTTCTTTAATACCTGGTCTCTAGGGATGAGCTGGAGGTGGTAGGCGACTCTGTGAACTCAGTTGTCAGGTAGTCTGACTCACAGGATATACTGTGGCTATAAGCATGCCATTGGCCGCCTTCCACTATCTAAGACACTATTTTGCAAGGGCACCGCCACTGCATCCTTGGCTTAGGATGATTGTGATTGTCGTTTAAAGAAATACAAACAAGCCAGAGGCTTTTTTGCCCTTAGTGGAATAATAATAGGTTCAGCCAGACTGGAACAGCGCTAACATGGTGTGGAGAGAGGTATGGCTGCGCAAGACTAGTTGTCACTATATTGTTACACTGGAGTGTAGTGTCACATAGCCAGATCTCTCTCCACACTACTTTAGCACTATGCTAATGTTGTTCTCACCAACTGTACCTGTGGATATGACCAGGAGACTGCAACACGTCCATGATGCCCAACCCCAATGACTTGTTCCATCAAGTGTTTAGTTACTCTTTTGTATGAGTTCTCTTGATGTGCCGTTTCTCATTTGACTTTAGTACCAAGGAATCAGCTGCTGTCGGTTGCTGCAGCCTGTAAAGTGCTCATTGAATTCTCTCTGCTGCGACTGGAGAACCCAGACGAGGCATGTGCTGTGTCACAGGTAGGAGAAAATACACATACAAACACCCGCAGATACAGAAACATTAACAGTAAATGCCAATTCAATTAAGTCCCCTTTTCCCACACACTGTTGCTTGATAACATTAACTCATTCTGGCGCTAGTACGCCATCGCTTTAATCAATGGGGGGACTGCGAGATTTGCGAGTGCTTAAAATATATCTTAAATTATAGCTATGGGTCTAATACACCCGTTGATTGTCAGTGAGTTGCTTCCAGTCAAGATGTACAAAACGGATTGTTTTTTCATCCGTACATTTCCGTTTTATACCGTTTTGAATGAGTATAGTTTTGGTGATTCTTAGTAATCCCAGGAAAAGATGCGATAATAGCCCTTTAGTGGAATACACTAAACACGTTGTAATTTTTCGCCTGATTATCGAATCTTCCTGAAATCAACGCTAGATTATCATTATTATCCTTCCTCATGCAAGAATGAAATGGCCCTCTTAGCGCGGGGCTCCCCCCGCCACCTCCTGCACTCAACAGTAAACAGCCACACACACGCACAGACAGACAGACAGCGTCGATCGCGGTAGAAAGAAATATCAGATCAACGCAAGATTTTATATAGTGTTCTTACCTTGTCTCTGATGTAATGCAAAAGAAATAATCCAATTATCTGATTGCCATTCCAAATACTGCTCGTGGAGGTCCGTCCCACATTACCGAGCGTTACACATGAACGGGCGGGCGGGGTTAGTGTACCATGCCATCGTTGTAAAGGCCTGCCTCGTCTGAGGATTTAAACCCCGCCCGCACGGCTGGGATCGTCCCAGAAAATAAACTACACCATTTCTAATGGAGTGCAATACCAGCTGGAAGGCGTAGGTGGTGGTATTTGCCCTTTTGCGAGCTCAGACCCATTCCCAATGATAACATCAGGCTGGATGGATGAAAATGAATGGATATAGCTAATAAAAGTAATAACGATTAAAACCCGACTATAGTCGTGATTGACGCTGAGCGGTTGGCGAGTTAACCCGACTATACTCGTGACTGGCGTTGAATGAGTTAAGGTCCTGGGTTCAAACCCCAGCAAGGGGGCCTTTCTGTGTGGAGTTTGCATGTTCCCCTTGTGTTTGTGTGGGTTTGTCACCAAAAGACATGCATGCTAGGTTTCCTGCCATCGTCCTTGACCAAGGTACTGACATTACAACTGGAGTTGGTGTGTGGCTTCCCACTGCTCCTACATAGTTTGGATGTGCCAATAGTGCCACAGAAATGTGCTTTACAATGAAAGTGAAAGAAAAATCAATGTTTGTTAATTACTTTATTTTCAACGGGAACGCAGATGTTTCTTCTTGAAATGTACATTGTTAGATAATCCCACGAGTTGCAATTCATTGTCAAACTATTCCTCTTCTTTTAGAAACACCTGATCCTTTTGATAAAAGGACTTTGCACAGGTTGCAGCAGACTGGACCGCACAGAGATCATTACTTTCACCGCTATGATGAAGTCCGCCAAGTTGCCTCAGACCGTCAAGACCCTTTCAGATGGTAAGTCTTCACTGTCACCTACCCACGACCCCACTTTGGGTCGCGACCCATAGTTTGAGAACCGCTGGTCTACACCCTCCCCAGACTGATAGTAGGGCAGTGCAACAACCACAAATTTGAACTGTGACCAAATTGTTCTGTCCCATTTAGAAAACCTACCTAGGTCTATCAAGCTGAAGCACTAAATAACTATACATTTTATTTAAACTACAGTGCACCATTAAGTCAGTGATGTAGCAGATATTTTAACCCCTTGTTATTGTTTTAACAGTGGAAGACCAGAAGGAGTTACCTAGCGCTGTGAACCCTGAGCTCCGTCATAAGGAAGTGCAGATGAACTTCTTCAATCAACTGTCTTCAGTTTTCAACCCTGACTTTACCATCTTCGCCTCTCCATCATCAGCGCATATGGTGTGTAACTTTGGTGTAACAGACAGGGATTTTAAATTCCTTTGACTCTGTCTGAAATGTTATTTACCGGTAGGTGCTGTGAAAAAATTACATAAGGCGTTTTTGGACAGTTCTGGGGAGCTCCCTGAGAACTACATACCTTCAGGGCTTTTATTCTGTTTGCATTCACACCACCAATAGATACACCGAAGCCCACCCTGCTTCTGACTTCTCTCCCCAGAGAGTGCATAGATCACACTAGGCTTGGGTGATATTGACATTCCCCTACTGGCGATATTGTTTGAAGAAAAACAACAATAAAATATGAAAAGACGGTCGCAGCTTTTATTTTGAAAGATTCTGACCCGAAGTATTATTGACACAGGCCTTTGCTACAAATTTAACGTTACAGTCTCTGGGAAGATTCAAGCATTTTGATTCCACTTTCTAATCAGAATTGATAAAGTGGGTGGTGATGAACATATAGCGCTATAAATTAACACCTGTCTTTGGTCAGTGCATAGTCTGCCTTTTTCACATCTGAAACAATGTAACATTATCTGTGTTAAGTCATATTGTGAATCCAATGTGTTGTGATTGCTTAACCTTGACAAAATCTTCTCAGTTCGTATTGTAATATAGACTCTGTTGTTTGTGCCTTATGGAGTTGTGCCTGGCTATGCGTTACTGTATTTTATGTTGCATAGTTTGGAGAGCTAGGAGGCTACCGTAGGAGGGACTCTAGTTCAGTATAACATGAAAGAGACAAGTAAACACGGCTCTAGCCTAAAGCCAACCTTGGTTTCCTTGTACTTGAACATAATGCAATATTAAAAAAATGTCCTTGAACTGGATTCTTCAACTGTATGGACTAGGGATGTGCAAGGATATCCGGTTAGCTGCTTAACCAGTATAATAAACCGGATATTCTTAACAGTTAAATGGGTAATTCACATTTTCTATGTATTATTTGTATTCAGATTATAGGGTGAATGTGTCAACATTTTAAAACACATGAGACGGCACATTGTCGACTGCGTTTAGACGTATACGTCTTTGATTTAGAGTGGAGTAAATTATTTAGTCTAGTAAACATTTTCATCACCGCTACAGAAAAGATTTCCGTCTACTAGCTCTCCTGAAAAAGCATATCTCAAGACCTTTCACTACACTGGGCATGCCTCTGTAGTACTTGAGTTGAGTTCTAACGCGTGTGCCTGTGTATTAAACTGTCAATGGGGAAGAATAATTGAGCGCACATGAAGTAATGTTAGCCTACTGTAAATTGTGTGCAGTAGGTGGAAAGCTCGTGAAATGTAACAAAAGTCAGATTTGTTGAGCTTTTCAAACGAGTCCTTTGCAAGCCAAAGAATAATCAACAGGCTGGTTTGTGGGCTGTTTCAGACAAATTAACAAAATGGTATGCACGCTTTTTATTGCCGTTCTCTGAGTAGTGTTGATGATCAATGCGGATATAAGCGCAATAAGCGCTGCACATGGCATTTGTTTTGGAAGCGAGAGTGGCTGCGTCATCATTTTCACAACTCCGTCTCTGCCTGGAGTCTGTACTGTGGACATGGGTTTTAGAATTATCACCGGCTGTGATGTTATAGTCAAGCAATTTGAATCCACTTCAATCAATAAGCTGCTGTTTTGAAGCCAGGATCACTGCATAGCTAATTGGCTGTGGGGTAGATTTGGTGTGTGCTATTCCCACCAAGGGACATTTTAACAATATGATTTAGAGTGTAGACTAGTTCTTTGCTAGAAATTCAACAAACATGTTCCACAGATTCAAGCAAGTGGTATAACATTTTTATGTTGCTTTTAAATTTTTCACACACCATATGTAGGCTGAGAGTGATTCTGATGACCAAACGACGAGGGAACATGCCATCCAGATGAAGATGAAAAATGCCTTTGTGTCTCAGAATGTGTCCAGCTTACAGGAACTAGGTGAGTGGCTCCTGACATCTCAATTCACTTCACTGGTGCACTTTCATAAAGAGATGAAGAGCGCAGTACTCTAAACTCCTCCCATGTATGAAAGTCATACAAGCGCTCACTCTGCAGAGGAATTGACTCCCCATGTATGAAAGTCATACAAGCGCTCACTCTGCAGAGGAATCGACAAATGCAGTGACCGAGTGGAAGTTGGAGAGTCCAAACATGACATTCCCAGTAACTACAGATAATACAGAAAATATTGTGACATAAATATAAAAAAAATATTTTTGAATATACATTTATTTATTTATTTTATATTTTATAATACACCAGGAATCTGTTTGAATGACATTTTTTTTTTGCTAATAAGAAAAAGAGAGAAATAATTTGGGAATAAATAAATAGTAGCATTTTATTCTCCTTACTCACAACACGTGTATCGAAACTGAACTGAAACCGTGACCCAAAAACCGAGGTATGTATTGAACCCAGGGCTAATTGTATCGATGATGTGCTTTTTTTTTTTTTTTTTTATATCTTTTCCCCCCTCCTTTTTCCTCCGATTTTCTCCCATCCCAATGTTAGTCGTTATGCCAATTCCCAATCCCCTTCCTAGTCGCTGCGCACTTACCCCCCACAGTCGGTCTGGGAGAGTGGAGGCTACCACGTGCTTCCTCCGACAGACGTCCAGCCAATTAACCGCTTCTTTTCACCTGGCAGCGCGGATTCTCACTGAGAGGGCGTAGCGTGTGGAAGGATCACACTATCCCACTTAGATCCTATCCGCGCTTAGCAGGCGCCCCGACCGAACTGTAGGAGTCGATGTTTACAACGACCCGGACCCACCCCGCTAGCTTCTCCCACCCTCTAATACTGCCAATTGTATTAGTGTGAACGGCCAGCCAAGCTGGTGACAACCCCGGAGCTGTGAGCTGGATTCGAACAGGCGAATCCAGCCGCTCCGGGGTTGGTGACGAACACAATCTCCGTTACGCCACCTGACCGCCCTGATGATGTGCCTTTTCAAGCGTTTTCAGTTAATCACTTATCCACATTGGCACAGTGC